>NW_028321906.1:8914713-9254426 GCF_036245765.1 Copidosoma floridanum | reverse complement strand
ATCTCCAAATGGCTTGGGTTTTTAATTGAGACTCCAAAATTTACTACCTCTTACTATCTTTTAACAACAATTTTCTATATAGAAGTAATATAACAATGATAATTTAACAAAAATAAAGAAACATGATTTAAATATAACTGGTATAAAAAAAGTGAAAAAAAAAACAAACAAAAATTTCAATCAATTTTATACAACGCGCATCGTCTGATGATATTCTATCAACTCTCGTACGCACACAGTATAGGTGTGATTCGTGCTATACGTGGACGTGAAGTGTATACGTATGCTCCCGTACGACTTCCCCGCTTCCCCCTTTCACGTGAAAGTAGATTCACTGAGCCACATGTACAATACACGTATACATATGTATAGGTACACCGGGTGTATGCTGCACCCTGCAAGCATCGCAACCGAGCAGTAACAGGAGCAACACGTATGGCCTCCTGTCTTTATCTCGCCCCCTCTCTCTCTCTCTCTCTATCTCTTTCTCGGCATGATCTACCGATCGGTTGCTCATTTTAGCTAGACCAGAATATTTAAGGGATTTATTCCCTCCTGTTGATGATCTGAGAAGGACTGCTGGATTCGTTGAGGCAGGAATTTTTTCAAGCTGTTCGCGCACACGTTTGCATCAAGTGCTTTGAGGCTTTATTAGAAGGAAACTCCAGGGACCCTGACCCTGAGATCAAAAAGTACATATGTATATGAGTTTAAAACTAGTGTTGTTTGACTACCTGTTTGTCTCTGAATAATGTAGCACTACCCCGAATTAGATCTAAATTAAATAACATTCGACTAGTTATTTATTCAACCTGTAAATTTATGAATATTTTCTATTGGCGTACGGTTTATTAAACCTTGGTATCAATAAACTTGTTTTATCATCATCTTTCTCTCTTACAGAGAGTTCAGAGAGTTAAAGAAGAAAAAAAGGCGAACGAAGAAAACGAGAACAGAGAAAACAAAAAGAAGCCGAAGGAAAGGGGCAACAAGAAAAGTTATACGCGGGAGAGAGAAGAAGCGGTAGCAGCACTCGCTCGCGAGTAAAAGGAAAGGGAGGCAAGAGCTGTGGTACAGTAGCCCAGAGGCCGGTGTTATACCTGCCTACCTTTATACATATACCTACTTATATACCTTTCCTCCTCTGACCGGGGATGCTGCCGCTGCTGCACCTTTAATAATATGCTGTGCACAAGAGGAGCTACTGCCTTGCGCTGTTCGTCGCGCTCGCGCAAAACGGGAGCTCAATGCTTCTCTCTCTCTCTCTTTGCGTATAACGTATAGGTACATATACATGCACAGGCTTGACCGATGGACGCAGTAAAGCAGCGCAGCATGTAGTAGGTATAAGAACGATGTTTTATTTGTGGGTAGCGCACGGATGAAAGGGGGGGAGAGAGCCTGTAGCGCTTGATTTTAAATTACACGTTTGCGCTACCAGCTACGGCAGTACTGGGGCTATACTTGGGGGGAACCACCATTTTCATAATGCGAATTTGTTTTGCCGATGACGCGCTTAGATAGCGCGACTCTAGAAGTCACGGAGGCGCGAGCTAAGATGTATAGATACGCTGCTACTGCCGTTGCTGCGGGTCGATCTTTGTATTTAAGATATTAAAGCTACAAGGGCTTGTAAGTTTTTTTTGGTCGTTTTTTGCAATTTTACTGGGGTAGGTAGAGTGATTTAGAGATAAACGTGACGGAACGTTGATAGAACTTGTAAGGCTAGTTGAGGTTTATCAGCTTATTTTAATTGACAATGTATTTTTTTAAAGATATTTTATAGAGTTATTAGTTTGGTTGTGTGTAATTGGATCAGTGGAAGGGCAGAACTATAAGCAAGGATTCCTCCCTTTGGTTTACTTCAATATTATTGTATACAACTTTTTAAGCTATTTAAAATTTTTTTGCGGAATCATTATTACAAAACCAATTTTAAATTCTTTGCCCTTGTAAGTAAGACCTTATAGTTAGGAGCATAATATTCTCTATTCCAAAAAAAAAAAAACAAGAAGCTGTAATCTTAAAAGTATAGATTCATGACAAGAGCTACCAGAAAGATTCATAACATGAGTCATTTACTAGGATAAACCTGAGTTCTGGACACGCAGCTTTAAATAGCTTGTAATACATTTTGATAATTTGATGGTAATTTGAGAAGCGTTTTCACAACATGTAAGGGCCTCATTTTTTAAGCAATTATTTGTTAAACGATTAGTCTGTGAATAATGATAATGCAATTTAACTATCATACATGTTGTATGAAACTTATATAGTGGTCGATTACGTGATCATTAAATAACTTGTCTACACAAATACTAAATTCGGTATTCTAAAGATCTTTCATCAATAAAATATTGTAGTTATAAAAAGTTTTTCCCAGTCAAAGTATACCTTTTGCGTCCATAACGAGCACTAGATAAATGATAATAGATTCAGGAGAGTCAATCGAAGATCATTTAATTGCACTGACAGGCACTGATTGTGTGGACGTGTCTTGACGTGTGGGTGCGACTTTAGTGGTCTTGCTACTCACCATTCTTTTATTTACAAAGTTTTTTTTTCAATGTCACATTGGTAGCAGAGAGTGTCTGTAAAAATAACTCGCGTTGCGTAAGGTAAAATAATTATAGTACATGACACAAAATAAATTTAAAAAAGTATTAAAAAAGTTTTCTTGAATCTTGGCTTCGTCCACATTCTAACTGATACTAACCATTAAAATATCAGCTAGTACTCCATTTACAAGCAAACAAACTCATACGAAGGAGTATTACCAGTAGCAAGCACCAATATCAGGAACAAGTGGCTGGTTGGTAAACTCCAACTCTTTAAGAGCTGCGCAATACACAAGTCCTATTATTGTCTTTTGGGATCGTTAACACTGTTGGCTATGGTGGAAACTTTATTCATCTGTCACCACAGTAGTGGTAGCCTTCATCTTTGTCTCTTTGACTCCAGTACTTGAGTCCGTGCCTATGTTAAGATCTTTAAAGGAAAATAGAAGAAAGACGGGAAAAAAGGGTCTCGAGTAAAGTTCTTCAATTTAAATAACACTTTCTGCTCTGGCAATCCGTCGATCGGTCGTGCCTTACATGTAATGCGCCGTGTTTTGCAGAAATTTAGCCGCTTGTTTATGTAATTTTCTTCTTTAATTACAAAAGGATTCTTAGTTAATAAGTTGAATAAAAGATATTATTGATTTATTTCGAATTATTGTATAAAAATAATTTCTGGAACACATCAGAGGCTCGTAAAAATTCAATTGTTGAATTACAATATGCTTGAGCCAGGACAGATTCGTCTTGAAGTACGTATAGAAAAACAGATAATCCCATTAAAGTATATCCACAGTTTTCATATCTATACAATTTTCAATCTTCATTTCAATTTCGATAGCTGATGATACTGCATTTGCAATCTCTCGTCCTTTCTATCTAAGCTACTTTACAAAAACACAGAAGAAGATGAAGCTCTAAAGTGACTACTCTCCAGATTTGTTGCAGCTGCAGTTGTTGTCCTCCTTCTGACCTATAAGAAGAAAACTTTGCTTATCAGGCTTATCATACTTCTATAGAATATAGAAGGTATACCGTTTCCTCTCCTACCTACCTATCTACCTACCTACCTACCTTCCTATTTTTTACTCTCTTCAACGCCTGTTTGAACCTCTGCCTCTCGCTCTCTCTCTCTCTCTCTCTCACCCTCATTCTCCAGTTTTTTTTACTTCTTTAGCGAATCTTCCCTTCTCCGTTTCTTGAACGCTTGTTCAAGTCTCCTCCGATGAGCAGCAGCAGCAGCAGCAGCCTCGAGGCGAAAAACAAAGTCCGTAAAGTTACGATAAAATGCAAGCAACACGAAACGAGGGTCAAAATCCTTGCAATTCTTAAAGGAGGACGGAGGAGAATGGAGAGCTACCGCTACAGTGAAGAGTAAGGAAGAGAGAGAGAGAGAGAGAGAGAGAGAGGGGGAGAGAGAAAGAAAAAAAGAACGACACGAAAAGAGTAACAGGCACCGTAAGTAAGGTAAAGAAAGGCAAGTGGGACAAGGATGATAGACTTGAGGAAAAGAAAAAATAAGTTGAGAGTAACCTCCAGGAGAAGGCAGTGCAGGCGATAGATGGGTAGAGAAAGAGAGAGAAGGCACGTACGGAGAAACTGAGATGAGAGGAGGAGACCATGGCAAGAAAAGCAAGAAAAATGCATGAAACAAAACAAAAATAACAGGTGAACTAGGAGGAGGGAGAAATAAGAGAGGGTGAGAGAGAGAGAGAGAGGGTACAGCGCGTGCTGGAAGGACTTGCTCTCCATCCCTTCTTTTCCTTATTTTCTTTTTTCTTAAGAAGAAGAGAAGGGGCAATAGAAAGAGAAAGCTAAAAACAGAGAGAAGAGCTTTAAACTCAGAGACGGTAGAGTGAGCGAGAGAGAAGGGGGACGCTACTGCACGTTAACTGGGGTAGTCTGTATATATCTACTTTCTTGGTGCCCACCTCCATCGGTTTCCTCTGGCTCACCTGAAGACAAGTTACTCTGCAATAAAAACACCGAGAAAATTATATGCTGCTTGCGAATGGACGGACGGAGCGTGCGCTTATATACACGGGTAGATTGTCTTTGCAATAAGAGATAGTAAGAGATAAAGAGAGAGGGGAGGTGAGATCCAGCAGCAAAAGTAGAAGCAACCTAAGAATTAGAAGATCGTGCAGGACAGGGACTCCTTGTTCTCTATGCGTTTTGTAACCCATAAATTGGTTCAACCTCTGTTGTTTTTTCCTTTCCTTGTTCTTCAATACATTTTCATTCGAAATCTAGGCTTTCAGTCTAAGGTCAAGAGAACTCTCGTCCGAGTACGTATTGTAGACAAGCACGAAGGCAAAGTCCACTTCTTTTCTTCTGTTTTATTATGTTCATCTAACTTTTTTTTTATGCATACTTGACTTAATTTGATAATGTCCAGATGTCTTCATTAAAATGATAAGCTTATAGATAAAAATTATGTATCCAATCACGTAATACGTACATAAAGTTTTTTATAATTTTTGTTACTGTAGATTATTGATTTGTCTACGTCAAACATTTCCTCTGTTGTTATTTTATTGTAACTCATCGCCTTCTGTCAAATAAAAGTATACAAAAAGTTTTTTTCATATCGTACGTGTATTTTAAACTTACTTTGACGCTACATTGATGTATTAACGTAAGTATATAAAACACTACAATACGTCTGAGCTTGCAAAGTCAACACACTTATTATGCTTCTAGCAGAGTTCCTACTAATAGATTTACACACCATGTATGAATATATTTTATGTACCTCGACCAAAAGCCTGGACAAAACCCTCTAACTTCTCCCTTTCTTATTTTCATAGCAGTTGTTTTGCAAAAAGCCAATCACTGTTTTTATTAAAAATCAGCAGGCCTAATTAAGTTTATCAGTACTTTTAGAAAGCCCAAACAATAAGTTTCCGTTGAATCCTGCACACTGATTTTGAAGAGGGTATGATACAACGCATAGAGACTTGCCAGAATTCTGTAAAAGTGTTCAGCAATAATAGGTAGGTACCTGCGGAGTGCTGTTCACGAAACATTTTAGTAACCTTCATTCATTCCATCAATAAGTAAATAAATCAACATTGAAACAGTTAAACCTTATAGATGACCATTTGCAGTGTTTGACGCACATCGATATGCAAGTATGTCTGCACGAGACATGTATGTTGCAATATAGTACTGGCGATCGATAGCCCCATAACTGGGTGACGAGACCTTCCCCGTACAATTAATACTCGAATGGGGGAGGAAGTTGTAAGGAAGACGAGGCTATTTATAGGTACTTAAATGCACGTTACGTAGTAAGTACTTTATATATAACCTGTGCGCATCACGTGTTTAAAAAATTTCTGTCACTAGTCACCACCTTTCGATGTATTTAGGTTGCTGTTGACTATGTAAAATTAATTATAAAAGTCTTCTTTCTTTATAGCTTTATTTTTGTACATTAGATAAAAAGCCAAGGTATAAATTCATTATTACATATATTACATTGCATCATCACACGTTTCGATATTATTATAAAAGATTAAAGAATAATTTATTGAATGAGAAACATAAAACTTCAATCTAACTTCAATGTAATTTTAAGGAAGTACGTCAACATTAAAAATCTATTTCTTTGTACACTGGTCCATATCGTAAAAAATCGTGTTATTGACTCAAGTAAATAAAAATTAAAAATTTTTTCACAGTTTGGAAATAATGTATATTCCATTTCAAAAGCACATATCATTAATTATCTATTACTGCTTGATTAATTCAATGTTATGCTATACAAGCCTCTATCACTTGAGCACACTTACTAGTTCTATAAGTGCATAAACGGTCTAACTTTTGACCCGTTCACCGTATCTGCATGTAATGCATACACACACGTGTCTAATTAGCGAAGCAAACAGAGTATGCATATATAAGCTCTTAGGGAGAGCACGACGTGGGTATCCATTCCTCCCTAGTCGGGCTTCCCCTTACGTGTTCATGTATGGGGTATACAAGGTTCTGCTGCACCGTATGGCTGTGGTTACGTATCAATAAACTATACGACGACGATGAAGATTAGGACGGCTGGTACAAGCGCCATTTCAGATGCTTTATTATCGCAGCTGCTGTTACTATACTGCTTGGTTCTCGTATTCCTATAAAAAAAAAATTTATGTTCACGTCTTCGTCGACAATTGTTTGAAGGTATTGTTTCACGGTGGTGTACACTTAATTTTCTTGAATAAAAGGACATTGGCCGTCTATGTACAGACTGCCGTTACTTGTAAAATCTGATTTGCATATGAGGCGCTGTTACCATCTGAGTCGCATGCTTCTTAGCTTGAAGACAAAAATCTGTGATGAAAATACACGATCATACTGTGAGAATAGGCAAAGTGACTGTGGTTGAACTTCGTAAGCCACAGAAATTTTCTTTATCGCCTATACATTAAATTTCTTAGGACGAAGATTTCATTTATCATGGGTTAAATAATTTTAATTAATGAAGTAGAGATTAATTAATGTAATGAAAGGCTATTTACATGTGATAGTATCTAAATTTACACTACAGAAAAATTTTTATAGTGGTAAACCGTGCTTCAGAGATCTTTTGGTTATTCATAAAATAGTATAAAAGCTGGATTTTATAAAGGATAAGAATATTTACTTCTATACTTATCAAAAACTCGAATAAAGATGTAGAGTCAACTGCTCACATCGAGAAGCAATTGGAGATATCACGTTGCTGAATATAAGAATGAAACTGATACTACCGTGTCAAGGAAGGCAATGTTTATTTAAAAATATAACGTCATCCTATGGATGATTGAAGAAACAATTGCGCATATATGTGTGCCATAGGTGCATTTTTGCCACGCTATTGCGTCGTTTCCATTGTACGATATGTGTCCGAGAATTATCTTCGCATCGCCAAAGTCGTATAATCTGCATGAAAAAGTTATTACCAGTTGATAACTAAAGTCTTTCACATATCAGTACCAAGAGGCGAATAAATCATTACGGCACTCAAGGTATATGAGTATTGACTCGCAACGCCACAGAATACTTGTACTCTTTATCGAGTTCTCGGGCTTACACTATTCACGCGATAAGACGCATATACCACATGGCTTCGACAATGAAGATCAATAATTTTCCATCACCAGCGGCAGAGTATTACAGTCGAACAACTTATTTTCTTTTACACGTATGTCAGCGCATAAAACAGCATAAACGAGAAAAACCAAGGAAAATATAAGATTAAAGATTTCAAGGAAAGCATGTCCAAAAGCGTCTCTCATGAGAGGTAATTTCATACGTAAATACAATAATTGTATTGTAAAAATAAATGTATGCACGCATGTGCATATTATACGTATGCACTTTCGTTCCATCAGTTTCGTCGCACATCACGTACGTAGCTGTTACGAAAGTTTTTTGACTCTGTACGTTCTATTAATTCTTTGCTTTTGCATGGGTACGTGTTTATATACTTTCCCATTTGGCAACTGCTATGTGGAAAAGTTTGTGCATGTACACTAAAAATATCCATGTACACTTGTACGCGTGTACACTACGTATATGTATACACAGTAGTCACAGAGTTTAAATGGGAGATGGTATATGCAAGATCCTTCTTTACGAGAAGCTAATAAAGCGGGCTAATGATCGAAGCAAATATCTGTCCGTTGTGTGTATGCGTTCGTGTATACAAGCAAAGGTTACGATGCCACGGCCAGCTTTGAGTTTACACGTGTAGCCGTCGTTTAACGTACACACTATCGTTGAGACGAAAGAGGATAGTGTTGGTTTTTTAATTTCTTTTTTTCTACTGCGTCTTAGTTTATTTGCACAGTACTGGCATCTCCGTTTATGTACAGTTGGAAACGGTGGTCCTCGTACATGCAAGCATCGTATATAGTGGTAAGCGACAGCGTGCCATTATGATACACCACATAACGCTATAATAATCGATTATAAATTCAGGTAAAACTTTTTGTTGGTTTCTCAGGCAGATGAGGCTCTTGAGATATAATGTTACCTTTTTGTTAAGTATAAAAAATCTTCTGGCCTAATCCTTCAAGGATATTATAAATCAATGAATAATAAAAGACAGTGAATTATCATTTCATAAATTCTTTAATACGATTAAATCATTTACTTGAATGTTACTTCAAAAGTACAAAGACCTTGGGTACTTGAAGATCAGTTGACTCATTCGCTTTCTATTCAAAAGTAGCACATGAAAACAGACATCATAAACAGGACCATCCCATCCATCACTTTTTCAGAGTTCAAGTGTAACAGTAAAAAAACACCAGCAGGGCCACGTGTCTCAAAATCTATCATCAAAAGTAGTGGCCTATTGCGCTATGCTATCCTCAGAATCTAGAAAAAATCAAGCTGACATTTTACCGATTATGGTCATTTCCATACATAAAAAATTGGGGAGACAGTTTATGCATGGTGTGTCGCTGGGGTTCCATCGTGGTGTCCTGATACGATTGGATGTACGAAAATTTGCTGGGCTCATAGAAAGCTAGTGTTCTGATTGATTAACCAAATCAATTTGATGAATAGGAGAACTGAATTATTCTGAGCCAAGAAAATTTTTGTATACATCAAATGGTATCGGCATACTACGATTAAACCCCTTTTCAGAAACTACCCTATTTCTATGGGATTAAAAGATTCCTCATGTCTCACAACGTCGGAAATGTAGATGATGCTTCAGAGTGTAAGTACAACTCTTATTGAAAGTGAGAAAGTTTATGAGTAATAGGGTTTAAATTTTGACGAAATGGATAAATATTTTATACGCTATGTATACATATTGTATTTATTTGTGTGCAGCGTTTCTTAAATTGAATAATTTGTATTTTTTACAATAAACTCTTTTAAAAAAAAAAATTTTCATTAAAAAATTAAACGTTTTTTTAACTAAAAATAAAAAAGAAGCTCTAAGCTTGAGAAATTTTTATCTTTTGCAGACAAACTGTAAAACAAAATACCAAAATCTCATTCCATTTACTTTTCACCAGATGACCTGTCATCTACGTTTAAGCCCCAACGCAATTCCTTTTCTACAATACAAATATCATGAATCGACATTCTCACGGAAGAGAAAAACTGCACACGCTTATTAGTTACACTCCCATAAGACAATCACAAGTGTCCAGGACGCTATGCGTGTAGTAGTCGGGAGTCTCTTGGCCTTGCACAACCATCAAAGTCAAGCGCGACAATGTCACTACGATGACGATTGGTCGTGATTCTTCGCCGAATAGCGGCACAACCGTTATATTCCTTTCCTTTTCTTCAATCAAATACACTTATAGTACATGCTTGCAACATCTGTATAAATATGCTGCGATTTTTTTGAATGACCCATCAATGAAAATTATTTTCTAAGTAATAAAAATTGATAGTGATTAACTTCAGTGAACGAAAGTTTCAAAACGTAACTTTACAGTTAGAAGACAATGTTGAAATTTGTGATTTGTGATAAAATGGCTAATAGATATTAATAAATATTATTCATACAAAACTAATCAATTCTGTATCCGAGAAATCAATAAATTTTCATGTAACTTTTCGTAATAACTTAAATTAGTCAAAGCTTTCGATTTACTAAGTGCGGTCAAAACTCAAGATAAAAAATTGTTTGATGTAACTTTTTAACCTCAAGCTTCTTTCTGTATTTCTACTGAGCAGTAGACCACTTCCAGTGGAAAAACTACTATTTAGTTTTCAATCATAGTAAAGTTGATTTCACAAGTAAAATCCAACATTTTGCAATGCACTGACATAAACGTTGGATACTTATATTCCCTACTGTTCTGCGGATTAACAACATGAGCAAAAAAAATCAAGAACATCCATACTCAAGCACAACATATCTCGGGTGCTTGAAAGAAAAGAAAGAACTGCAGAGCTCGAGAGTCACTTGCCCTTAATGATTATTCATTTTCTTCTTTCAACTCCACCTCTTAGAGAAACAGCAACAACGAGAAGGCTGTTATCATCCGCTGTGTACAAAGATCGTTTTGACCTTAACTCTCGTTGTCGTTTACATTAAAAATTTACATTGCACGGCGTACAATAGAATACTCAACATATAACAGATTCGTAGGTACCAACCACCTTTGCGAGCACATCGCACGTATACTGCGAAAGTAATGCTATATGCATTAAAAGCAATATTCAACTTTAATTGCTCATCGTCGCGTCGTCTTATTGTTGGATCTGAAAATTGTTTTTCTGAAGAAAATAATTACGTTGATACATGTGGTTTTATCATAATTTCAGGTTATAGAACGCAGTAATTTTTTTCACCGACGTAATAGCACCTAAGTATTTCTAGACAGAAACAAAATTTGAAGAAAAGAAAAAAATACAAATAGTTGCCGTTTGTTTACGTTTACGCGCCTGTGTGCTCACTCGAGCGATAAATTATTCAATTGGCAAGAGTACGATTTTTTATAGCAGTCTCTCCTCTAAGCCTGCAAGCGATCTCTAGAGCGAGTACGTGCTCCGCTGTTACGTATACAAAATGTAAATGTCTCGACTTCTTGAATGCCCACGTGTATGTACACTGTACACACATACGAACGAATAATCATGCGTTTTTCTTATTGTTGGATTTCTAACATATATATCTATATGTATAGAGTGCGTTGAAGGATGCAAATAGTCAGACTGAAAAAAAGAAGACAAAGAGAGAGAGAGAGAGAGAGAGAGAGAAAGAGAGATTAAGGTGAAGATTGAGAGCCGCAATCATCGAGCGATCGAGCTTAATTGTTGCGCGCACGATTCGCTTCTTATAAGCTAATCGAATGTGCATAAATCGGATTAGGCTTACTGCGATTAATACCAAGAGAGATGGAGAGAGCATACATTAGTCTGACGCTGCTCGTGCACCGGCTCAGCGCTTCTGTAGGTGGATTATTGCGCACACCACCGAGCCCATGGGTACCTGTAAGTACACTTACGACGAGGTGCTTTGCATACGTGCGATAATGCGCGGACTATCGTTGAAAAGTTAAACAGTATCTGACATAATTATCATCGGTCTTACGTTGGACTAATGACAAATTAATTTTGCACCATACGAAGCTCATATTTTTATTTAACAGTAGTATACATGTGTCTGTAAAAGGTATGCGGGATAATCCATAAGCCCATAATGTTATGAAAGAATTTTAAAGTAAAAGGAAGGAGCTGCTTCAGTGAACAGTAGTCGTATTTAGTCACTCTTCCAAATCGTAGTTACTGAAGCAATCCTTGTTTGAATTTTTTTTTTTTGAAGTGTGCACATGATAAAGTATAGTTTTGTTTAAGCAAACTGAGTTATCCCATGGTGATGAATTTTACGTTCACTAATACGTATGCCATGTCTATGACAGGGTATAAATCACGAGATAATATTTTTTTCAAGTTGGACAAGGCGTAACTTAAACATAGTAACAAACATATTGCAAAGTAATGTTCTTTATTGCATTCATGTTAAAACAAGAGACGAGGATGCATCGAATTATGAGTATTCGCGAGAAGGTCTCTCCTCCTTCTGCGCGCGAATGATAAAATCTCTTGACGCTTCGCAAAGCTAAAATCAGGTGCTGCAGCGAGGGATTCAACCAACTAGTTTCGCTCTGCTCCTTTCCTTTTTTTTCACCTTGTAATCTCTGACCTTGCGCCTCGAGCCCCCATTGTTCTCGTAACGCGTACGGTAAGCAAGCACATCAACAGATCAACACGCCCTTAACGAGCTCATCCTCGTAAACGGAGCGTGGCTGATTTTCCAGTGGCAATAAATTTACTGCGATGTATTAACGCACGGTGCACTGGTTTCATTTTCTTCTCCAATCTTTCATACTTTCCGATCTATAGTAATGCACAATTGATGTAAGACAACTTTATTGGAGTATGATGAATGAGAAGTTTTATGCAACTATAATTACAATGTGATTAACTGTAGTTGGAAATTTTGTTCATTTATTTTTTTTTATTCCAATTATTATTTGATTGTTTTTTAATGTGTGGTACATTAACTAAAATAACATACGTGTATTAAATTAATAATCAAATCAAATAATAAGTATTACTATCAAATAGATAAATTCAGATTTAAACATCGCAAGTGCAAAAAATACATGCACGCTTGCCGCATCGTTTGTATGCATACATTCATATGTAACTAGAAGAAGGAAGGTGCGTATAAATATATACACCAGCACCAGAGTTACTAGCTTACTTGATATGCGCAGCAGTGGTAGACACAGAGACGCTACTGTTGCTGCTGCTGCTGCTTTATTCTCCCATTCTATTCCTCCGGCTGGTCTATTGTGGTTTTCTCTCTACTTCTCAGCGCGCATTTCATGGTTCGCTGACAGTATCTGTATATCAAAGAATGGATTTTGAATACGTTTGAATGTATTCGCAACATTGACCGTGTACATGTGTTTGTCATTACGTGCGTATAGAGTAAGGAAGAACGATTATTCTCTGTTTATGTTGCCAATCCCAAATGGAAGGACCAATTGAAATGATTATATTTATGTGACAGCGATCGAGTTTGATTTTTACAGCTATGTATTACGCTAGTGAACACAATACGTTAGAGACAAGTTTTATAAAAAACTTAGATCTTCAGCAGGCTAACGAAAGTCCTATGCCAAAATCTTTCAGGCCCAAGTACACTTGTTTAATGGAATAATTTATTAAATAATAATGTAACAAAAAAATGGTAGAAGTAAAAGAAAAACAAAAGACCGAGGTCACAATCGATTTTGTATAAAATCAGTGTCACGTGCATGGTAATTTCCTCCTGAAATAAAAATTACATCTATTGAGTAATCAAGCAATTGACGGTGCAGTTTACGCAGCTGCTGCGTCCATACGGCCATCATACTAATATACATGTATACCTGCATACGTTGCCCTCCTCTCGAGTGAAGAGTAATTAGGGTCCAACTGAATTTCCCAATAGCAAATAATTATCATATACGCAACTTTAAGAACAGTTACACTAGACTTTTGAGATTTGTGTGTGCGTGAGCGCACGTGCAAGTGTATGTATTTGTAACTGTTCTCGTGCTTCTCACACGTATTGATGTAAAGAAAAGGAGATATTCGACAGATAAGCCATGACAAAATATTCATTGGTAATGATTTTTTCTTCGCATAGGCACCTCGAAAACAAAGGAGACCTTGACATGACGCACATTTGAATTTAAAATGAACTCGAGGGATCATTAGAAAAAAAGTTTATTTTATTAAAGTAACGGCATGTTGATGCATGTTTTTTATGGACTTATACGAATAATTAAATTTTATATTTAAAACAAGCAATAATTATTTTACATTTATTTATTACGCATTAGTAGTACTTCTATCAAAACTCGTTATGGTGATATTTTTAGTTTTTTTAAAGGTAACACAAAGTGTTTTATTGATTGTTGTTTGTTTTCCTTAATTCTGAAAGTAAAAATTTATATCTCACATTTACTAAACTATAATTTACTTTTTTTGTTGTTTTTACTACTTTGCAACAAACTTGTGTAAACTTTCGTAGAAATTTCCTTTCATAAAGTTGATTTAACTACAGAATTCTCACTCTATTAACCAACTACTGTAACTATTAAGATTTTTTTATTCATTGAAAATCTCGTAAAAAATACTAGCGTGTAATTAGCACTTCCTAGACAAATAATGATAGGCATTACTTTGTTGTGTATTATAATTACTATTATTATTATTAGTATTATTATTATTATTATTATTCTTATTATTATTATTATTATTATTATTATTATTATTATTATTATTGTTATTATTATTATTATAACTATTATTTATAACTTAAGTAAATGGAAAAAATTGTACCCTAAAATTTTTCATGCAAACAACTTTGTCTGATAAATCATTCAAAAAATGTAAAAGTAAGTCTTTGAAAGAACATTATAATCCCTTCTTATGGGTAAGCAGATTTTCTTACTCACCTCCACTTTTCTCAAGCAGATACATGAATTTCAAAATACTAAGGTCTTCTTTTTCTAAGAAGGAAAAATAAAAATTAGTCACGGCAGTATACCCTAAGAGTCAAAGCGACTTTGAGGAAAAATGTACGCATCTTTTAGTTTCTTTGAAAAAAACTTACACTGTCATGCTTGAAATTTATTAACTTTTCGGATACATAAACACCCACACGATTGATGTCTCTGCTATTCTGGAGCGATAGAATAGATTGTAATATTAAGTATCAATCAACAATGTGTATTTACTATACTACCTGTTATTATAATCTGTTATCACTACTATTTACGACGTAAGAAAATTGATCTTGCCGATGGTTTTGTCGTAGTGGTCAAATTAGAATTAAAGAGTAGAGACTGGAATAGTTGAAAAGTAATTTTTTTGTGACAAATAAAAAGAAGGGTGGAGAAAGAAAAGGAAAAATCTGTGTAAAATCCCACAGACAGTCAACAAGAGGCTAATCATCTGTGGGCCAGGAGGAACAAAGAAATGTATAGGCAGAAAAGGCATTAGCTTTTTTTTTTAAATCAGCCAGTTGAAACACGAATACAAATCTTACAAAAATTAGAAGGTTAAGAGAGGAAGGTATGAATCAGTTTGCAAAGTTACGAAGGGGAAAAGTTTCAGAGTTTGGCAAGTTTCGACTGGTTGTATACTGCGTATTTTGAGAAGAGTGGATTTAAACTGTCAACACAAGCTCTCGACTTACTATTTATAGCAGCATCTGTCTAATGTGTTCTTTGGAAGACAAATGAAAAAGATACATATACATAGAACAAATATAATATGAGATACTTACCTGAGTGAAGTTACAGAAGCTTAGTTTTTTAGAAGGTTCGGTAGATCGATTTAAGTACAAGTACAATTACTTTGAATTATTTTTAGTATGTGCTGCTATTGGGATTAAACTAAAAAATGTAGATCCACTTGTTGAGCACCTATAATTTTGACCATACGTAGAACTTTTTCTGGCGAATCATAAAAATTCAACCTACTGAAAAACGATTTTTGAGTCGAAAAACTGTACGTTTGTGTATATATACGTATCCAAGAGTATTCCCGATTAAAAAAAAGGATGGGGCAGAATACAAAGCGAAATAAAGAAGGTGAAAAAAGAGACCTCGTAAACGCTTGACGCTTCGGGAAATAAGATACAAGAGACGTGCATCGATGAATTGTGTGGATTACGACACGTGTTCCTGTATACATAGGGGTAAATGACCCAATTACTGACACACTGACAATGACTGCGCAGACAAACATTTTTCTGTTAAGTAACTTTTTTTTTTTTAAATAATTGTTTTAGTGCTGATATCACTTGCTGGTATTACTGCGCACGGTTATAAAATTAGCACCAGTTGCTGCGCCCCCAATTACTGCGTGGGTATCTCCCATAAGGTTTTCATGCTGAAGCCATAGATCCAATTGCTGCGCACCAATCACTACGCACGACTACAAAGTTTTGTAGGTTAGATTCGTTTAGAGTCACTCAGTTAAACAATTATAAATGTCATGATGTAAAGTATGATTCTGGATTGAACATTATTAATGTCCGTACGTGTTACAATATCCAAGCACCCAAATTTTTCAGTCTGTTTTTCTTATTTTCAGTTACCGTCGAGTGCGCAGTAATTGATGCCTGCGCAGTAATTGGGTCATTTACCCCTACATAGTGATGGAGAGAAATAGCAAAGATTCCAAGCGATTGAATGTATGCATAGGAAAGCTCTATGCAAGCAAATAGCAACACCAAAGGGACACTCGAAAGTCTCCACTCTCCTCTACCCCGTGGGACAGCAAATAGTGTATAGTACAGAGAGTACGAGAGAGGGAGAGAAAAATGACAATAGTGGTGTTGGTGCTCGTATGTGCTTAGCACACTGTGCTACACTCTTGACCCATCTGTTTTCTCCCTCTCACTCTTTCATCTTCTTGGACCCCAAACTACACACTAGCTATGCTAACGCTCGGCTATACCATACTTATGTATCAGATTCCCATGCACGTTATTCATTCGAGCAGTGTCATCACCTTCTCCGCGTAAAAGTGTTGGTATAAGTGTAGTCTACTATGCACACCTACTACCCGATCTATGCCTTTTCCCTTCCTGTTTTTTTTTCCCTTTTTTTTTCAACACTGGTTTCGTGGCCTATAGATGGTGTATTAATATTACCCCCACCAGTACCACTACTCACATTATAGCTTCCTTCTCTCTTTGAAACAGGTTAAGTATATAGAAACTACTACGTGAGGGATGTAACGTGCATATGCGTATGGGTGTTTATTCGCGTGCTTGTGTGTACGTCAGTAAGCATGTATGGCAAGTACGTTGGCAGGAGGTAATCTCGCTGCTGCCACTGACACCCTCCCTTTTTCCGTCCCTCTCTCTCTCTCTTCCATTTTTTTTTTGTGATCTCTTAGAAAACCGTGCACCTGTGAGATTCCCATGCATGCAGGGGCTTTCTTCTCCCCCATCGTATTGTCATGAGCGGCAGCGTGTCCCCCTCATCGATAATATTAAAAGTTCTTCCCTCCCTTGCTCTCTCTCTCTCTCTCTCTCAGCTTTCGCTTAGAGAATGAAGAAGCAGGAGAGAGAGAGAGAGAGAAAAATCGTACATGCTGTAACCGTTTTCAGATAGGGGGATCGCTCTGCACGAGCACCACCACTACAACGCGCTCGTCGCCAACACACTTGTCTCGGTTTATTCTCTTTTATGGTGGCTGAATGGAGGGGTTTTCATACACCTGCAGACTCGCGTCTATTATGGGCAGTATTGCTCAGGGAAAGAGAGCAAACGAGAAAGGGAGGAAAAGAGAGACTGAGACCTGGTTTCATTGATATGCAGATATTTTTCTCTGTCTTTCGGTTTCACTGCATAATGCGTGTACAATCCATATGGACAACAATAACGATGAAGCTGTGGCGAAAAAACAACAATTTTCATGTATGTATAAAAACACGAGAGAGCAAGTGAAAAAGCATTATTTTTCTTATTTTTTTTACTCTTGGTAACCAGTTCTTGCTTGTTCAGTATGCGGTAACTCAATGTACACAATGAGCTTTTCTAGCTGCTGTACTCTGCTGCACATGCGGAACCAGAAACACCACTGTTATGCTGTCGAGCTATTCATGCAACACTGTGGGAGAGATTACCGCATTTCGACCCTTAGCTGGGGTAAGC
Source organism: Copidosoma floridanum (assembly GCF_036245765.1). Classification (NCBI taxonomy): domain Eukaryota; kingdom Metazoa; phylum Arthropoda; class Insecta; order Hymenoptera; family Encyrtidae; genus Copidosoma; species Copidosoma floridanum. The sequence continues at coordinate 9,236,677 of NW_028321906.1, read as the reverse complement.
GTAACAATCAAAGGGAGAGAAAAAGAGTTACGAGGTCAGCAGGACCAGTGAACTCCTGTACAAGCACCAAGACTCCTCCGCTCGTTTTACTTCTTTGTTGTTGCTAGTATTATTATAATTTTTTTTAGTCTGCCTCGAAAAGGGGGTCGAGCGCTAACGTCCATTGAATATGTTAATTCAGTCGAGAGTACCCTCGACTTTTATTCACTTTCTGCGATTTTTATCCTTTCATTCGCTCGAGCGTAAAATGCAAGGTTTTACTTGTTATGCGACCTGTGCAAGGGTTCAACGACCTTTGGAGGGGATAAAGGTATTCACTTTGTCTGGAATCAATAATGTCCATACATAATCAGATCAAACTGTCAGTTAACGAGACTATTACCATGTTCATTTACATTAAATGATTACTTTTGTTTACCAAGCTTTTTTTGGCTCTTTCCTTTGGAGTTACGAGTCGAAAAAAATGAAGAAAAATAAAATATAAATAAACAAGAACTCCACTTTTATTTTCTGCTGACATGTTATCCCATTCACTTACTTCTGCTCTTTGTTTCTATGGAAATGCAGGTATTTATCGTAATTCATACAAGTTTTAAATTGTTACATTTGGAAAAAAAGCAGGTCGATAGTTCTGATCGATGTAGGTATACGCGACTTAGCAATAATCAACCTATTAAGCATTTGCCTAGGACCGTATTTTTATGAATGTCGAAAAAATTGTCTATTTTCAGTAAGCAGTTTCTCTCAACAATGCCCACGGATTGCGAACGCTCCAGTATTTTCAGATAATTTTATAGCAATTCGTCCGTCAGATGTTATCAAAGTCGTTTAATCGATAAAACGATATACTTCAAAAAGTTGCTAGACAAAATGCACTAAATTTAAAGTAAAAACAGTTAAAAGAGCCTTTTTCCGTCCAACTCTACATAACCTATAGGTACTAAGAGAAACGATATCCAAGAAGATACTCCCATGAAAGAGACCTGCAACGACTTTCATAATCCTCCTTTCTCGTCCCGAGATGTATTAAAATCGACACCGTTTAAATAACTTCATAACCTCGTTACATCACGTATTTATATCATTGATTAGTGATGTGGTGGTAATCCGATGGTTGATATCGTGGCGGCTGGACAAGAAAATATTTAATTGTCATTTAGAAATAAAATATTTTGAACCCCACTTAAATCCAAACCCAAACAATGTAGGCTTTTTCGTTAGACATTTTCAGTGACCCCCTTCTACATTTTGATACATTGCATGAACATACATCACATTTTTTATTATTAACGGTTGTTTTTTGTTTGGTACGTACAAGATAAGTAAATAAGTTCCACATGGGTGAAACTCGGACTTATGAATGGTATAGCCACACAAATAGGTCGCTATAGCTAAACAACAGATCAAAACAATCGGCAAACTTTACCTAGATAGCCGGAGAGCTATGATTATTTCATAAGCTGCTGCGTGGTGAGTCACAATAACCACCTACGAGACAATGGAGATGGTATATGTGGGTATGTACAAAGTCGATCATGTAGTAAAACCCTTCACAAGATATTTTATAGATTAGCAAATGTATGTTATTGTACACATTAGTTGTTACTTCCTCATTGCCCAGTGCGATATGTTAAATTTATTGTTGAATATTAGTCACTTCGTATGTTGTGAAACAGGATAAGTAAACAATATATCAAAATTTAATGACTGTGGTAATACTGTAATACAAGTAAATTTCTAAGAATGTATTAAAAGTCCTGAATCATTGGAATCAACTGTGGCTGTAAATTATTTCAAAGCAAACAAAATAAAGTATGGTGCTGCACCGAAAAGTTACGATAAAAGAGAGTCCCGTTCGAAACAAACATGTCTTGGCGATCTAAAAAAAGATATAAGTAAGGCGATAAAAATGAAATAAAAAAATTATTCAGTATTGGACGAAGGGTGCAGAATTACAAAACCTCATTCGCGCATTAGATGTCATTATACAATTTTTTCGTAGGATTGAATAATTTGTTGAAACAAATTGCATCAGAATTCCAACAAAAAGACTTCACGCTCTTCTTTTATTGCTTATTACTATTACGGTAGGAGTATAATTTGCACCTCAGATCGAGAGAAAACAAAGCAATCGTCCCAGCAAATTTTCAATACTATGAGGAATTATTTTGAACTAACTTTTTATTATACTTCAAACAAACGATACCATGGAATTCAATGACTTACAGTATTATTTTAAATTTAATATCATTAAAATATAATCATTTTTTGTAGACTTTTTTAATATTGTTTCTTTCTCGGGTCTCACTCGATGCACTGTATTTAACTAGCTTCTGGTATTGAACCTCATCTAGATTCTCTGACTCTTGAGTATTATTGAATGCTTCGATTGTCTTTATGAACGATGTTGTCACTATTTATCGATACAGTATGCTGAGGGTTTCATTAAATTAAATTACTCTAATTTAAGGTCAGCTCGTACTTTCTACGGAGGATTGAACATTTTTAATTTAAATTTTTAGAAACGTCAAAAGGATAAGATTCACTCAAGCATTGTGATTTTATGGAATTTATGTAGACCAGGGAATACACAGTAAAACAAACGATTTTTTACACAAAATGGAGTTTGTTTTTTCAAACAGTTCTAAAAAATGTGTGCAGCGTGGTCATTAACCAGTATCGACAATCCGATCAACGTTATGATTTGTCTCCTGAATACTTATAAAGCCAAGCCTTAGAAGTAAAATCTAAAACAACAAATATGAATTATAAATGACGTGACCATTACCTATGCGATCATTTGAAATATGGTTCTCACATTAGTTTCTTATCTTGGCCCTTATCTTAGAAGTAGAAAAAATAATTTCACGACCTGAATGAAGTCATCAAAGCCCATGAATAAATTGTCATGGATGATTTGAAAACATAACAAAGAGAGAACATAATAAAAAATAAGTTAAAGTTAAAGATGAAAAATTGTAAATGGATAAGAAAATTAAACGAAAAACAGATAAAGCCAGAAAAAAGCCATGTATTGTGTCCAGAACTATACACAACTTTTGGTCGAAACAATAAGGGAGAGAAAAAAGAAAATCCGAGGTGTAAAATGTCAATCTTCATTTCCAGGTGATCAAAACAATATGGCTTTAGGCTGCCTCAAAACGTAGTATGATAATTATACTTCGGATCAAGTTTCGCAAAAAAGGACCGCAAGGAGCGCAAGGTGAGAGGAAAAAAAAAGAAGAAAAAATGAGCTTTACATCACAGATTCTACAATACAAAAGAAGAGGACATAGAACAAGAGAAAAGAAAAATAAAATAATTGGGACTGAACGAGCGAAAGAGAGTCATAACAATATAGTGAGAGAGAGAGAGAGAGAATTGAGATCTAACGTTAGTATTTCATCTCTCTCTTAGTATTTCTCGTTCTCTCTTGTTCTTCTTTTTTCTATATCTTATTGTTGCTTAACCACAGTCGCCTTCCGCCACTGGAGTTTGGCTTCGCTTTGCTTGCTGTTTCGTATTCTACCATCTCCCTCTCTCTCTTTCTCCCTCTCGATTTTTCTCTTTCTTTCTCCCTTTCACCCTCGTTGATTTTTCCCCCTTTTTTATGCTCATCTCAGTTCTGACTTGCTCTTTCTTTTCCGCTTATTCCTGAACTTTTTTCCTTCGGTCTCTCCTTTTTCTCTTCCTTCCATCTCTTATACTCACTGTGGTTACTGTTTCTGGTGATGCTACGTAACCCCTCGCTTGCTGTTGGATATCAAGAAGTAGAGAGTGAGATACCGAGTGACAGAAGCCTCGTAGTATATATATAAGCTATCAACCACTTGTGTTTACATCAGACTAGAACAGAAAGACCTAATAAATTGAGGGAACCCCAGAGAGAGGGCGCGAGTGCCTGGGAGAGAGAGGGCTACAACAGCAAAGAAGATTTAAAAGAAAAGCAAAAACAGGAAAAAAAGAAGAGGAATAAGTACGAAACAAAAAGATTCTATATGTACATATAGGCTTTTCTCTTTTCCCTTCTCTTCGTCATATCTTTTGCTTTTTCTAAAATTTAGTGTGGAATGCATTATTATGTTTATATATACAATATTAACTCACAAAACGTGTTCATACATGTGTTTTTTGGATGCGAGATATATTAGTTGAACACGTGTATTTCACTGCTTGAATTATATGTCAATCATTATCATGATAATAGTTAAATAAAGTCACCAAACATGAGAAAGAAATAGGACATTTTCATTTTTATATGAATCATAATTATACTTATAAAATTTTAAGTGAAAATTTTTCAAATTTCTTAATCAAATATTGACTGGAAATATGTTATGAATTAGAAAAATTAACAACTGATAAATGTTCATTCGATAGATCAGTGCAACGACTGTTTATTATTTCGCCACCCAATCCATTTTTACTCTTTTGTGATTCGTTATCGAAATGATGAACAACTGTTGCACTGAACTGTCGTTGTACTGAGATGTTGTTGACATTAACGTTGCTGAAGTAAACATTCATAGTTGTAAAACTGAAAAGTAGAGTATAGATATTTCGAACCACCTCCTCCTGTATTCAATAGACTCCAATACTACACTCAGTACGAGGAAAAATTACTAGTTTAGTAGGGTAGTAGGTACTGTCATAAGCATTCGTTGCTGTCTGAAATTCACTCATACGTATACTACATAAAAATGTACACTTGTTACTGCATCCATGTATACTTAAGTCAAAGCGTTACTTTTTTTCCTCAGCCGATTGTTACACGTTTTAAAAATCATAAGCAAGTACACACACATACAGACACAAAAGTATGATTGTCACCCGTTCGAGACGTTCATTCGCGTGAGTAACACGCGCGTACTATAGTGGTCTAGGACAAAGAAAGGAAGAAAAGATAGAGAGGGAATAAGAAAAGAGGAGAAGGGAGTGAGGTATCTCCCCTTGCAAAGTGGTACACATTGCTGGCTGCAGCTGTGAGGAGAGAGATATAGATAGTAAGATGCACACGGATAAGTGACACACGCACACATACGTCTAACAGCAGCGAAACCAGTCTAACCACCTCCATACTGCTTTTTTTCTTTTAGTCGCTTCTTTCTCTCTCTCTCTCTCTCTCTCTCTCTCTTTCTGTCCTCCCTCTCTCTCTTACCATCACTACTACCTCGCTCGATAAAAACTTCTTTCTCGCTCTCGATTACTTTTTATTTTCTATCCTTCTTTACGGTGTATATGTATGTATACCATATCTTTTCGTCCCCCTTATTTACTTTTGTGTCGCTCGATACACGTATGTTGTATATCATACTACTGCCCTCATGTAATATTACTTGCGTGTACACAATATATATTAAAAGGAAAAAGCACGTGTAAATGTAATGAGGTTGGCCTGAATTTTGGCGCTTCGTCCAAGTTTTTTTGTTCCCAGCGCTGTTTTTGTTGATTTCCAATTGGACACTGAAACTTGTCCCCCCTCTCTCTATTTATCTTTTATTTGTCTAAAGATGATCATCAAGTGATCAACAATGACAAACAATCGTATGGCAATACATCAAAACAGGTACATTTAGAGCTAAAACTAGAGCCTTGACACAGCAATGACATGTAAAAAATGGTATCGCAGACAATTCGTTGATATGTTCAGATAACCGAAGAGAATATTACACTAGTATTTTCTCATTCTGAAAATAAAAAATTTTTAAAAAGTTCTAAAGTATAATCTCGAATATAACGTAAACTTCACAGTGTACATGAAAATATTTCGCTGACTTCTAATACACAATAAATGCTGGTCTTTGTTTGCTATGATCAAGTAAAAAATACTTCTCAAAAACCACAAATTGAATTTACAACAATTCCAATTTATCTAATTACTTATCAACAATATAAATAACCTTCCGTTGAATGCGCACAGTGTGCGAAAAATATACATACTCTTATAGGCACTATTGCAAAAAATAATTGTGTAAGTGGTTCATGCAATAAATATATTAAAAATATCATTCGAAGGAAAAATTTTTAGAGGCCAGCATCATGTCACAAGACTCGTTAAACCAAAAGATGGAAATCATGAGAAAAAATGCATAATATGAAGTAGACTAATTAGTTACTGAGAAAACTATCGGTTGTGACATGTAACATGAAAGCGACCGCTGTTGAACTGCAAAATGTTGCGTCATTTTTGTGTCCAGTTTTTTCTATTTTACTCTAAAACATTATTGATAGTCGTTAGGAATATTAGTTCATAGCTTTCAATTGTCATGCACACCGAAAAAAGATGACATCGATTGTCAAGCAGAAAAAATCAGACCATAACAACTGAAATAAACTATGTATGTATACTATGTATCTACATATTTAATTTGAAGAAAATTATTATTATCACTATTATGAAAGATTCCACAAGAAAAAAAAGTAATGCGTGAGGATAGTACGGCCATTTTTTTATCATCATTATCATCTTTATTGAGAGATCCTAAGATACCTGTTTTCTGATCTCCCACGCGCACGCAGCACAGCTCGCGCATTGCACTGAACTCTGCGTTTATTATGGTACAACTGGAAGCTGTTGCATCAAGCCATTTCGTCACCGGTATACGTATTCATGTATATGTAAACGTCCCATAGGTACACATCTTGGACGCGACGACGGTTGTCTCTTGGTCGGCTCGCAGTGCGCGAGTGTAGCTACTATGCACTCATAGAGCCGATGATGAACCGATTGCTTGCACATTTGCACTGTAAATCTCCTACCCTTCCCGTGTAAAGAGTCAACGATTGACCTTGATTGGAAAATTTAATTACAACGACAAGCAAAAAGAGTCTTAATGGCTTTTGCCGTATTTTTTTTATCTCCTGTGCTTAAATGAGGCATACAGAGTAATAAGCGTAATTATCACATTATGAAATGTAAAAATGTTGATTGGATCTTTTTCTTTCTATTGACAATGTTCTGCGTTGATTAGCTGATGCGTGTTACAGTTTTAATGATCTTATGATAATTTTGAAAGAAATTTATGGTAAAATTTTTTAAAACAGAGTTATTTTCATTAAATGGTACACACAACGCTAATATTACACAAATTTAAAGTCTATAATATTTTAGAAAATGCAACGTAGAATGATTTATTTCAATTGTTTGAATTATTTGAATCGAGCAATAATCGTGTACATATTGCGTAATTAAGTGTGTACACACTAATATCCTTAACGTTGTAGAGATAGTGTCTATACAATATCGCATTGCTAATAAAGAAATTCAATAGAACAAAATGTTTAAAATAAACAACAAATTACAGAAGCATCCTTCATTTAATTTCATAACCACGGTAACTTACAACCTTGGATCTCCTGGCATAGAATCCATCTCACCCGACTTTTTTTTTTATACCTTCTGTACAAGAATTTTTTATGCTCTTGCTGACGTAGGTGCTCTGGTTGCAATTATCATTGTGATTGCAAACACCAACTATTCGACTCGCCTCGAAGGTCAGACATATTTTTCCACACTATACTGAACGCGAGATGTGCTATATTGAAACATCATCACTTAGTCCACTATACTGTCTCAACTGCGACTCATCGCTGTATTTTTTTATTACGAACAAATCAGGTCATGATGCATTAAATTATGCGTTATTTACTACCCTTATTAAATAATATATCCTGCGTGTTAATTTGTTTAAACTTTTGTGAGCCGTGTACTTACGTACTATTCTAAGTAAAAATATTTCCAAGAAATATGCATAAAAGTATTATACCACAGAATTGCATTACTATAACACAAATATACTAAGACTTTGACTTGATGTTTTATGCAAATAAAATATTTGCCTCTACTTTCTAAAATAAATTAGAATTATATCTCTAAATCATCAAAAAAAAAAAAAATATCTCTTAATTGTTCAATGAACAACTTCCATCCACGAGTATCGCCACTCAAGACGTGCAAACAAAAAACCGAAGCGTCTATAACGCGTTATTCGATAATTCATATTCTCGAAAAAACTGTATTATACATACCAACTACTGCTTCTCCAGCTTTTATTTTCTGTCCCAACGGGGTCAGATAGGCGTGAAGGGGCAATACTTACGCGTGTGGCGCAAAAGTGAGAGAAAAAAAGGAACGAAAAAGAGCAAAGAAGGGACAGTTGAAATGCAGCGCACGTTCAATACACATCGTCCCTTGGGCAAGTTACAGAGTACGTGTGTGTATGTGTACGAAAGGTAAAAGAGTTGAGGACGAGAGTAAAAGGGGCAAAGCAAACCACCAGCAACAGTATAAGCCAACTTTTCTCTCTCCTCTTTCTCGTTCTCTCTATCCATCTATAGTACATACACACACGTAGCCACCCTGCTGCTTCTACATCTCTCGGTTTCAGGGTCTTCCCTCTCTCCCCCACTTTTTACCTTCCTTTTATCTCTCCTTTCTCTCTCCACTTGCAGCTTGCAGAAAGATGGTAAGAAGAGGAGGCTAAAAGATGTGGGGGAGAAGAAGGAGAGGAAACGCTCTTTAAAGAGAGAGAGAGAGAGAGAGAGAGAGAGAGAAGCAAAACGTGTCCCAGCCTGAGCCAGTACAGTCCGCCTCACGAGTTCTGACCACAACATTTATCGCAACTCGAGCTACGCGATACCAAGCGCACGAACGAAAGCCAACCCTCCTGTGTCATCGTCTTCTTCTTCTTTTTCTCGCTTGTTCGTCGTTTGACAAGATAAAACTTGAAAAAAATGCCGTATTTTCCGCTTGGATAAGAGATAAAGCGCATTTTGCGGAGCTATTTATATGTTTTTAGTTCTAAGTATGCTGGCGTGAAAATAACAGCGTAATAACTTTTTTTTCTTGATTGTACTTATGGTCACACAATAATTTCAGTAACAAGGCAGCCGTTACTTTTAATCTGATCCTCAAAATAATAAGTAAATACAATAGTTCAAAGGAAATTGATTATCCATCATAAAAGTATAGTACTTAGAAGAAAGAAGCGTACCACACCAAATGACATGTTTATCAAGACGTATCAAGAGATTTATGCTCTTTGTATCAAAGTAAATTTTGGTAGTAAAAATTGACGAAACTTATGATACATGTTATTACACCGTAATAACACGTAAATTTAAACTGCCCATGATTTTTGAAAATCTTTTTGATGAGACATTTACTTTCATCTGATAGAGAGTTATAAGGAAAAAAAAAAAATTTTAAACTGATACATATAATACAGAAACTCACTTTATATAGTGCAAGTATTACAAACGTTTTCCGTCAATACACGCGTCATTATCCTTTCTTTCTAGAATCACGTAATGTTAAAGTAATATCACAGCCAAGAGATCCTTGACCCGATTGATCGCAGCACATATAACACTACATGATCAAGAAACTACACTTGCATAAATATACACTCTTAGTTCCACGCTGTCTCGCTGCTGCAAGACCTTACCTACAGATATATGCATACGTATACAATAAAGTACCGTGCTATTAGCTGCGACTTAATTCTTCAACGAAGTTATAAAAATCATTTTTTTTTACTGAACCGTGAATAAATGAAGTTAAAAAAATTTTAATGAATACATCTTATTCATTAGGCATGATTTGAAAGTTCATATGCAGAAAAATTGATTGGAATAAGCGTATGAGCATTTTTGATGCTTTTTTTATCGTATGAATCTTTAATTGATAGAAAAAGCTAAAGATCTTTATTTAAATATGTAACGTTATTATCATAAGTGCGTTGAGATAAAGTAGATAGCAAGGGCTTTTTGTAAAATTTTTTCTGATTCGTTATTCTACTTGTTATGCTAAAAAAGCGCTGCAATGCTATATCTTTTTTCTTTTACACCTTTTAAGTTACTCTTACTGTTTAGTATATTGTTTCCAAAAATAAAATATAATTGGTAGGGACGATGCTTAATTTTTTTATCATTCTAATGTAAATAAATATACCATTAAAAAAACTGTCTAAATTTTTTAATACTGTGGTAAAAATATAATTTTATCAATTTAACTGCTATTTCTTACAGATCCATAGAGTAATACGGGATTCAAATGCTCTAAAAAATTTTAATTAATTTATTTCAATACTGAGTCATTTAATTTTTTTTTATACCAATTTCCATTCAATGTATAATATGTATTATAGTCTAAATAGAAGATATCCCCTAATGCTGGTAGGAAGTGTAGGAAAGAGCTTAAAGTTACAACCATATATATGTATTATATAATGTACGCAAGTATCTCTTATACTTTAGTATTAAAAGTTCGATGATTGTTGGAAATATGTATCAACAACTTTTTTCATTAATCGATTCAAATGTTTAATGTATGTATTCTTAAATGGTCGATTCATTATTGACCGTTTCATTAAAAAATGATTATTATTACCGAAGCCATTTCTACGTGGATTTTTTACTAAAATGATATGTTTATCTATTCGATATCTTGTTAAAACGTTTTGTTAAAATAGATATTTTTTGAAAACTGTTTTTTTGTCCTTAGCGAAATCTCAGATCTGAAAACTTCATAATTATTATTTATATACATAAATTTATCTGTAGTAAAAAATTTTATTGACACTATACTGTTTTAATCTAAGAATGTGGTGAAGTCAACTTATACGCTATAAAATTTAAAAAATTAACAGTTTTCTATATTGTATGTCTACATTATGTGGCAAAGTTTTTAATAGTTGTAATAAACTAAATATTCTAGTGGGATGGATGTACAACCAACTTATTCTCGTAAAAGATTTCATACAAGCTTTCTTCCGATTCTATATGAACTAAAAAGTTGTGTGTAAAATATTAAAAAAATAACATCTGGAAACAATAATCACGTAGCAACGTTAACTTTAATAAAAACAACCTCCTTTTTTTCCCCAGAGATTTGAAAAGCGATAACTCAACACAAACACCTAATATCATTATTAAAATCTCTTTTCTTGTTTCAAACAAGAAGACTGCTGTGATGTTAAGCTCAGCAACGGGACTTGTTTTCGATCGTCATCGCGCACATAAGTGCAAGTATTCTATGTATACACCCGTGGAAGAGAGAGGCTGAGAGAAATGATCATATGCAAGAGCAGACACAGCAGCGGGATACGTATACAGAGGTACAGTCCATGCGGGAATTTTCGATCAAAACATTAAGCCAAATGGACCAAAACAAGAAAGAGAGAGCAGCTCGTGCGGCAAGAGTGGTCGTCGTATTTGTTGTCGTGACAAATGGTCGAGTCCCGAGGAAGAAAACGAAGATGACGACGACGACGATGACGACACAGAAAATGAAACCACTCTCTCGTTACGTTGGAAGAATTATCAGGGACGATTGGTTTTTAGTGTAATGTCGATATGCTGCCACGCGTGCTACTATATTTAATAGAGCGAGATTCGAAGAACAGTACGCACGGACGCACGCATGCACGATTTCGTTACAATTATTGTTATTATTATTATTATTATTATTATTATTATTATTATTATTATTATTATTTTCATTTCTTTATCAAGACATACTAGGAGACTCGATGAAGTACTTAAGTCTAAGTACGTACTCGGTGATATTTATCGATGCGCTTTACGAAATCTATTGAGTTTTTTGTCTTGCATATCGATGGGTACAGCGTATAATCACGCAGTTAGATGTATGAGGGGTGTGTTTTGATAAGATTTCTCTTTATTCTTTATAATTACCAGTAAATGGATGCACTAAAGTTTTAAAGTGTGGCTTGTATCAGTTTGTACTTGATTGTGAAGTTCACGAAAAGTCTTGGAATGAATGTAACCAAATTAAAAAAAATTTAAGTAATAATTAGTAAGTTCAACTAAACAATTATTGATTATCTGAGAAAAAGTGAATAAACGACCAGAGTATATCACAAGCCACTGCTCTATACAATTACATAGATACGCATAAGCCATCTCGTACAACCAGAATTTCATTAGACAGCTCGAACCTAACAAAGTTCCCCCGGATATTTATCTGCTTGTTTGCTTGGTCCAAAAAAGCTATCTCTAAACTTTTTCCTCCCCTGATACCACTTTCCGTCCTTTCCTCCATCCCCAAACTATATGACGCAAAAAGCCCCTTTGAAATTTCTGCCGATCAAGCCCAAAATTCGCACAATCCCTTACTCCTCTACTCGGCTCATATGCATACACACATGCGTAAGCTTTCTTATTACGTAATGCACTCTGCGCCCGATGATTCGCAATATCGAAGCACGGGCGACTCTCACCCCACTCTAAAAACTTCCGGACAAAGTCTCATTTCGAGGAAAAATCGCTGAGGGTTTTTCCATCTACATGCAGCGTGAGAAAGGATAATAAGTGGAAAGAGAAAGAGAGAGACTAGGGCGATTGACGCGGTCGTCTGCCTCGGAAGGATTTCTGGATACGTATGGAAGGTCGGGCACGCGAACATAGTGAGGCAATGCCCTCCGAGAGAGTTGCCTCTTCTATACATGTATGTATACGTTTACGACAATTCCAAGGGATAGAGAGGGAAAGGGAAGAGACGAGGATTTTGCCTCTGACTATACTGTCTCTTCGTCGAAGAGAGAAAAAGAAACGGGAAAACAAAGATACTTCAGGACTGATAAAGCGGATGCTTTTTGGGAGAGCTTGAGATGGGTCATGGTTTGTTACTTTGAAAAAAAGCGAGGCAAAGGGGCCCCGGAGTGTGATACCGCTGTGGTCGTCAACAGGTTATTCGCCCTTTTATCTCTTGCTTGCCCTCCTTTGGTTTTTTTTTTCACGCTCTTTTTCTCTTTTGGTCTCCAGAGTAAGTTTTTTTAGAGTAACGGGATGCTTTCTCGAATTGAACGCTAAAGTTTAATTAAAAAGTTCGCACTGAAAACTGAGAAAAAGTTTGAATCAAGAAAATCGTGCGATCATAAGTAATTACTGACAGTTTGAAAAAATTTTTTAAACGTTTTTATTGGAAAGTTAGTAGTACCAAATCCGATAAGAATTCATTGAATTATTTAAAATAATTAATCTAACTAAAATTCTTATTTTTCATCATCCAAAACATTTTTTGTCAATATTTAATGGTAATGATTTATTTGGCACGAAACTTCTTGGCTAGAAAGAAACATACTCTGATTGTATGATGAAAAAAAAAAAAAAAAAAAAAAAAACATATTTGTCACATATTATCTCTCGCCATTTAGACTTTACCTACCAGAGAGAAATAATCAATATTAATAAAAAAATAAGATTGAGTGCTTATATGTTTTAGCACATTTTTTGTGCATTTATCGAGAAACCGTTTAGTAGAAATAGCTTGAAATTTCGTTGATATAAGAAAGGAAGTAGAAAGGAAACCGATGTAAGAAAATACAGTTTGATAGAAGCAAATGTTTATCCATGTAGTCGAAAAGGAATACAAACAGGAAAACGTGAGGTAGTCTTCATAGGGTAGTATCCATCGAACCCAAGGTACATAAAAAAAGCGCATCGTCCTTGTGTATCCATCCACCAAAAAATTGGAGAGCTCCAAGGGAAAAGAAGAAAATAAAGACGAGACAGTGAGAAAAAAAAGTATTTTAGCCAAGAATCAATCACATTCATTGTCGTACCGTAGAACCCGTATGCCAGCCCTATTCGTGACACTGAAGCTCGAGTGCACGTATGTATATGAAAAGAGAAAAAGGAAAAAGTGTGGCTTAAGAGGGAGGAGAGTACAAGACCTCAACATTACCAAGTCAAATAGACGCGATGCGTTCGCCGCGAAAAATGGCCATGCACTGCTGGAGTAGTATATAGGCGTGGAGAGTCAAGGAACCCCATGGATACGGTACATATGCGAGCTAGTCTCTCCTACTCTCTTTCTATCCGTATGAATGTATATTGGCATACATATACTTGCTGCGCCCAATGTGACTTTTTTTTCTTTCTATGTTTACTTTTCTATCACATTCGTACGAGGGTACGAGTAACACTGTAGTTGTTATTTTGTAGTTATAGTTTGCGGGAAGTGCTTTCGGCTATTTTACGACTCTACAATGTTTTAGAAGATTGTTAGAGAAACTTGTAATTTTTATTTTATTTTCACCCTTTATGACAAAAGAATTAATTGCTAAATTATCCTTAAAAGTGCTATTAATAATCATAAATGAATAAAATTTTGTCAACACCAAAACATTAATCTTAATAAAATTTGTAATACAATAATTATGTTTAAGTTCTCTCAAAAGACTGCGGCAAAATCTTGCATCCGAGGAGGTCGTCTTAGAGCTGATGCGTCAAATCGACTGTGCGTATAGTATAGTACACGTGCAAAGTATATAATTATAGCTTCGTCCTTTCGCAGCTCTTTTATGAAAGTTCATAGCTCTATGCTCATATTATAGTGGTGTGACGGTAAGTGTTGATGCTTTTCACACTAGATGCATTTATGAATGTACTTGTACTTTCTCAGAAAGGAAGAAAGACAAGTAAAGCGATTTGGCAGCATGTTAAGTAAAAGCCTTCATCATTTCTTAAACGTGAATAGACACTTGCTCATTTCAGTGAACAGTAAATGTTGGGTTGTTTGTTCTATTCGCAAAACATTTTTACTTTTTGAAAGATGACGCTCGATTGCTCAACCTTCGCTGCTTGAGCATCTGCAGGTAGCAGTAAATTTAATTAGATCTTAGCTGTATGGTGTTTTCTTGTGGATAGTCTATGTTTTTTTAACCCTATTTATTTTTCTTAGAAGAAATTATGTGATACTTGTTGAAGAAAAGCTTTATTTTCTCGTAAGGATGATTATTATTACGTAGTTATGTGTTAATGTTTTACGATTATTTTTTAAGGGTACGCTAACTACTAAATTTCGCATGAAAAGATTTGTTCTTGTAAAGTTAGAATTTCCAAGTGAAATTTCGAAGACCACTGGACTGAAATAAGTACATGTTGCATGAACGTATAATATATACTGATAATTTCATGTGCGTATTGAGAAGGATAATTATTGAACGTACCTTCAGCTACTTCAGTTCAATGATAATATACTTTAAAAGTGAAAAAAAATGTTTTACTGTTCAGTACGAAAAAACAGTTAAACGGAAAATTATTTCATTTTCTGTTTAAAACCAACACACAAACTGTTTGCGTCGTCAAAATCGACCCACATTTGAGAAACAATGAGCGGAAAACGTCAGTGCGTGTAACGCAAAATCACCTATACACCTGTAGAGGACCAACGCAACATGCATAGGGAAAAGGCAGTAGTTTACTAGAGTATCTTTTTAAGATCGACTCTTCCTATACTTCTCTCTATTCATCCCGTCGACCTTTTTTGTGTATTCGCCAGACTCTAGACACGCAATTATTGATGTAGTGCTATCATAGTAGCTGTAGAAGTAATAGTAAAACAACCAGCAGATTTTTTTATTTTATTTTACAATACAATAGTCAAAGTCGCACCAAAAATATCCCCGAGAAACCAACCACAAAGCTTTATAGCAGTACAAATATACATTTAAGTAGAAGAAAAAGATGGTATGATAGGTTATTTGATCAGCCAATATACTTCGGGGATTTTTTCTAGCTAACTTTATTGTGTATTCGTAATCAACTTTTTTTATGCCACTAAGCCTATTTTTCATCATTTTTAATTTGATTTTTATTCGCTTGATTGGATTTTCTTTGTGTCTTATACGTTTAAGAGTGAATTTTTTACATAGATTTCGGCAGTTAATTTTTTTCTACCAGAACAATTGAAAAAAGGAAATTTTAAACTCTGTGCAAGATTGAGCAGCTATTTGAAATTTGTTTTATACAAAAACTATTGCAGGTTCTCATTGCAAAAGCATTAATTTAAGAAAAGAAAAATTTCTTCGATTTTGTCGTTACTAATAATTAAAATTATAGGCCTTTTAAGATTTTTATTAATATGTTCCTCTCAGGACCACTTATTATCTAGAAAGGCTATTGGGTTATTTCATCATTAATAAATATTACTTGTTTATTTACTTGAATTGTTTTTTAATGAAAAAAATTCTAAAGTACAATAACATATCCTAAAGTATCTACTTCTTACACGCAGACTGTAATAACTTTTCCTTTGACCAAACAACTGTAGAAAAGCTTTCAAATTTATAACTGTTTTTTGAACAAATAAGAGCGCCCTTTTCTTCATCACTTATATGATGTAACAATGTTTTTGTTTCAAGAGAGTTCAAGATAAAATCAATATTATAGCACCTAAATACACGATTATATTTTTTAATACTTCATCACGTAAGGAAAAAGTATACAAACATGAATCGATATGCGGCAAAAAAAAACCACGATAAATTATACAAATATTACCCGAGTGGGCATCTAACATGGAGATAAGATGCATATCTATTTTTCTACAGCGTTGCCATTGTCTCTAATACTCCCCAGGCTTCATTTGGTCAATGGTGATAATTTATTAACATTCATCAGCAGACGAATCTTGAGTAATAAATAATATTTCGCAATCTATTAACAAGTAAAAGACAGAGAGATTAGATTAGACTAGATTTTTATTAAATAGCTAAGGACTCAGGGTCCATAAGAGAGAGAGAGAGAGAGAGAGAGAGAGAGAGAGAGAATAACATAATCAAACCTAAACCGATCTCGATTTCCTGGGAGAATTAGAAATGAAAAAAAAGTAAATAACACCATTCTACCACGTGCACTGAAAAATGCAAAATACTATCGCAAAGTCAAAAAATCATTTGGTGCATTAATATACTCGTACACAAACGCATAAGGTAGAGTTCTAGTCTGTGGAAGAGAATCAACATAATTTCAAATCATTTGAGAAGCCAAACGGTCACGTCATTTATCAAGTGCCGTCAGCTTCTGTTCGAGCTTCTCCTCCCGCTACATGTTCAGCGGTCTTTAACGAGCTGCTCGTAGTACAAGTACAGTATGTAGTAGTACAGCATGGAAGAAAGGATAGTAGGGACATTAGACGGGGACGAGCCGATGTTCAACAAGCGATAAATTATCGGCTTTTGTAAATTGTTGTTGTTGATGTTGTTGTTGTTGCTATGTTGTTGCGTTGAGGTAAACAATTCAATGGAGATTCAGATAATTGTGGAATATCACTGATTGCGTAATTGACCTTATGCCTGCGTAAATATACTTTGCTTATTTTTGTATTACAATTCACCTCAGAATAGATTCATGAGAAAAAAATCCCTTTGTTATTTCACTAAATATAAAGATTTCAAGTTGACAACGAGTGAATTCAACCCAAGTATAGGTGACTTAGCATCGTATCGAATTTTGTAGCCGACACAATACTCGCAAGATGCGAAACGCTTTATCAAAGGACAACCCTTGATGCAACGCAGATATGATAAAACACCGAAAGGATGGCTTAATATAGAACACCTCGTCTTCGTTGCAAAGCCACGCCAACAA
Source organism: Copidosoma floridanum (assembly GCF_036245765.1). Lineage (NCBI taxonomy): Eukaryota > Metazoa > Arthropoda > Insecta > Hymenoptera > Encyrtidae > Copidosoma > Copidosoma floridanum. Next base: position 9,219,280 of record NW_028321906.1, on the reverse strand, counting down.
GGAGTGGATAAGCCGTTGTTACACGCGACGAAAACGAACAGCGTGTAAACATTATAAATAGGTACACAAACACACACAGAGCTGCAGGCAGGCAGACCATATTGTCCGATCGTGGGTACGCTGTTTAAATTAGTCGTGCAATGCACCGTGCTCACGCACATTTATAATATGATCAATCGATCGCGTCACGATCCTACCAGCGCATGCTGTTCAACCCGCGCTTGTGCAATAACCGATGCATAATCGGTGCAGTGTATACTAACGTGTGGTATAGATATAACGCAGTGGGCAAGGAATTGAGGAAAGGATACCATACTTCCTAGAGGTGTGGAGAGGTGAACTTTCATTGACGGGTATTATCTCGCAGGGTCTAGAGGTACAGGCACGTGTCGTTATGTCACGTTGCGTAAGGATCAGTTGGGTCTGATCAGATTGATCGATCGATGAAGGATGCATTCAGCGATCTGCCGTGCGTGTGGTTAGAAGTTGAACGATGATCGGCATTGATTCCATGAACTGCATGTGTGAGTGGTTTTCCTGGTTTTGGTCTGTAATTTTGGAAAGCAAGAAAAAAGTCATAGTAAATGATATGCCTTTGGAATGATCGGTTGAGCCATGCAAGTCAATTTCGAAAATCTGCCCCAAACAACTGTTTTTGTGCTCCATAACAATGAATTGGGTTCATTAACTATAATTTCTTATTTATTTTTTACGTATTCATCTGAATTATTATTTGCTTGGGACATGTCAGTAATAAATCAACGAATGAAGTACCTGTAATATTTACGGTTCGATCTGAATATGCATCAAAAAGCGCAGAGAATAGATATGGTAATCACTTCGCTGCCAATCTAAATGACGTAATTTATGTAAATATGCACGCGATGCTATCAGTGTTATTAGAACACCGACTTACTTAACTTAATAAAGAATATTGTAACAGAGATTTCAAAATCATTTGAAAATATCGCGCGATTATAATGTAACAGGGTAATATTGATTACATATACAGAGTACATCGTATCTTTAGTACATAGGTATACATGTATGTATGTATATAAATATAGCATTGCGTTGTATCGAGCCATTAATCCTTATTAATGAATTCAGCGAGATTAAATGCATAAATTAAATGCTAAAAGGACTTATGAATATTTATGAGATCCACGGCGTCCCATTCTCTTTCACTACTTCATGTGCGTTTCGCATAAAAGTATAGCTAATAAAATTCCAACATATCAACGATGTTTTCCTTGGGGATCGTTTATAGTGACAGTACTTATAGCTATAGTTGACCTGTGCCAATAACATAGGCGAGACGTAGCTAACACAGATGATGCCTTAATACGAGTTGTTGATGAAAATAAAATTTTTTGAAAAATCCTATGAGATAACAAGACCAGAGAAGATAAAATATCATGAAAAAAAAAACAACTTTTTTTTCAATAAAACAAAGAAAATCGTCCAGTAAAGAGAAAATACCCGTGTAACGAGAAAAGTCATAAAAAGGCACACACCACAAAAGCACCATAAAGATCGGCGGAAAAGCCCGACAAATTGCCCGGATTCGAGCAGTAGCATTCGATCAGCGTTAGGGATCGTCCTCGAAAATACTGATACCGATCTCGAGGTCTCGTAAGAAGCGGAAACTCTTATATAGCGGAATCTGCATGAAAAAAAAAAAAAAAATGAATAATAAAAAAAAATAAAAAAACGGAAGACGCGTCATTGTACACCCGTATGCATCCGTAGAAGGTGTCGACGAACGCGCAATCACTCTCGCATCGAACACGTTATTTATGTGCAGGTGTCTCCCTCTATCTCTTTTTTTTCCGTAGCTGTTATGATTACAGTACGCCCGTCACGGCGTTTGACTGTACATAAATTTCATTGTTCTGTGAGCACGCTCGCTCGCTCGAACGCCCAAGGCACAAGTACATGTAGATTTATACGCGCGCGTGCTTGAGTTGGAGCTGGTGCTGCTAACCTTGGCCCCGATATCGTTTGCTAATCTGCGCACACGATGCAATTGTAAATATATATACGTTACGTGCGCTAGGGGTACAAAGACCAGAGGTTGGAAAAAAGGGAGTGTGCACGTGGTGTGCCTATTAGCAGAGAAAAAGGAGAAGACCATTGCTGCAATTTAGCGGAAGATGGGTGAGGAGAACTTTGTTGAAATAATTACGGGACACTTTTACGAGCAATTATCTACTTGCCTGAGTATACAGGTATATTATACTCAGAGATATCCTGATAAAATGGAATGAGCGATGTATGCGGCGCTTTTAAGTCTACTGTGTACTTTTTTTTCTAACGACTACTGTCATAAGATAGTATTTAAGCTATTTTTATCTTTTTGACACCATTGTTAAAAATATTAATATCCTGATGGCGTAGATAGCCTGATTACTTTGTCCATTAACGTTGAGGATAACGCGAAAATAATCATTACGAATCCATTATGTGTACCAATCCACGTATACGCACAGAAAAATGGAGGTCAACGAATAAGTGAAGAGACCTCAGTATGGGAGCATACACGAAACGCATGAACCTGATGCGTAACGCCAAAGTGCTAATGAATCCTTTCGACGAGAAGGAGATATCGGTCGGGTATATATAAATATGCACTTTACAAAGACCACGTCAAAAAGTCGTGGAAGTACGTGACCACAGCATTACGAATGCAGCTTCAGATTTGCACGTATATAACGGGCTCAGATTTTACGAGATGAGAGTTACAATGGAGCACAGGGTACTGTATTGGTATACCATGGTTGCATGCGAGAAATGTACGAGCGCACCACAGAGGATGCGGGCTGTACTGCTGGAAAAAAGCGAGCCGTCGATCGTCAATAGCAGCACCGACCTCAATATGTATATTCAAGTCCGCAATTTCACCATCCGTGCATGATATTTTCACGAAAACAGCTCAATTTACCGGTCCCCCACCTACAGATATTTTATTCATCAGCCGTCATAGCGCGAAATAAAGTACAAATCACCACGGCATCTCGCTCGCTGATCTCTCGCTCTCCAACGCACGCTTTCGAGCAAATTGAACAGCGAAAGGGCATCAGAGCGGTAGCCACGGTTTCCGCATCTGTGTGTGCATTATATCTACCTGCCTGCATTATATTGTATCCCCGAGAGTATAGCTGCGTATCGCGAAAGTTGATCTCTTACACTCGTGCCCCACTGTGCCGCTCTGCATATGGATACGCGAAAATTATATACGACATGCATACGGGAGAGCCTTTGTCGATGATTTGATGCATAGATTTCCGGAGATCGATCCGGGATATAATATATACGTAACGTTGCACAAACGCACCCAACGTGGACACGTGTATGGTGAAAAAGTGATTTACCATGGAGAGCTTTGGATGCGTGTGCGGCGGTAAATAAGTATATATCGTGCACGAGCTCTCGATGGATTTCACTCGTGGACGTTAAATGCACATCCCTGTGCTGCTTATTTTCTTGCTCTACTGCTGAAAGAGTGTCAGGAGTGCGTGCTGTACTTTTCACGATAAGATTAGGGTTCCGATTTTCCTTTCGTTTTTCGCTTGATCGCGTTAATTGCAGGAACGATCGAGCTGGCTTCGATTTAAGAAAGACTTTCTTCACTTTTCTCCGGGGCCACGATCCCTGTGTGTATAATAGCCCGAAGTTTCATTGCGCAAGGTATCGGGGCGTGCAGCTCGTAACTACCGTACACGCCTGCGTATATAATTAGATGATTGCAGCCGCGAAGGAGCGTGAAAAATCGGGCGTGCTTGGCGATTTCGTGTGATTCCCGCCTCTGGTACGCGCGATGATTTTCCAAGGATCTTACGAAAAACGACTTCCTGAATTGTTTCGATGGGTCAGAGATACTTGATTGTCCAAATGCACGAGTGTGCGAGAAACAGATCGTAAGCTGCTGCACTATGATTGTATTATAGACACGACCTGCGTGAGTATGCGGATAGTTGATAATTGAATGTTGAAAGAGAAACTTATTTGGGCTTGGCATCGAAAATTGTATCGTGTGGAGGATAATGGTGGCGTGGAATCGACATTTTTCATCGTTCGGGGTGGGGAATAGGTGTTTTAAATACACAATCGCGTTACTGGTGTTTTCGTTGGTTTTCAAACTGGAAAAGTATGAGCGATGCAAAAACGTTATGTGCGTAATGATGTGCGTGGTTTAATCGTTGGCTACAGTAATCATGGGAGATGTCACTAAAAATTTTTATCATGGCATATCGTACGCAGTTACAAAATTTTCGAGTGGTATTTGTAGCCATTGGTCGTGTCCAAATAAACATTATAGTCCACAGTTAAAGACACTTTTAATGCGTGTGCGCGCATTTAAATACACATTCACTAAGACTCAAAGAGTGTGTTTGTAAAAAATGACCACGCAGGCTGCAAGAAAAATAAAGTTTCATTCATTGTGAATGCCCACCATCAAAGCCCCATTAATGCGCTATACTGTGCTAAGAACGGCAGTAGCATCGCTCGAGGCTACAGCATTGACGTTAAATCGCCTGCTCATAAAGAGCACTCCATGCCTGAGAGATGAACGTATATGTACGTACGCGCAAGTGCACTAACTTTTTAAAATGTGTAAAATCGCCGAGTCCTGAATTATGGCGAATCGAATGACCCAACGTCCAAAGAGCCTAGTGGGTCGGGTCGTAAATTACGTGAAATTTAGGGAAAAAAATAAAATATTGCCAAGCGGTCTGCTGTTTCACTAAAAGGGGGTGGGGTGAGTTTGGCAGAAGGGGATATCGCGGTAAACGGGTAGTTTTATGTCCCTTTGACCAACAGAGTTATGGAGAGAGTGGGCTAGCGCACGTGTGCTTATTGCTCTTAGCTCAGTCGCTACGGACGCACTTGACGATGAAAAGGAGTTTTGGTGAAATGCGTAGGTGCATATTCGTTTTTTCCACCAGGAGGACCAAATTTTTTTAATTTTTTTTTAGAGTCGTATAAAGTTTTGTAAGTAAAAATAATGAATTGAAAAAAGTTAAACTTTTCTTTGGTATGTTAGAAGTTGGACTTTTTTTTTTTTTTTATTATTTTTTGTACCAAAATACATTCGACTTTTTTCAAGTGCTAAAAGTATAGGGCTAAACCTGCTGATTATTACAGAATTTCACTTAATACGGTGCAATTGAGCTATATTAATCATTTAATCAATATGTATTGTATAAAATGCGGGGGGAGTATCGAAAGTCGACATAATATCATGTTCGCTTCTTCTCCCACACACGTAGGTACTGTCCCCTTTGTGCTCGCCAATATTTATTTATGCGAAAAAAAGAAAAAAGTGTGTCTAACTTTTTTTTATTACCTATCTGACGAATCGACTGTACATTTTATGTAAAGAATGAATTTTTAAGTTACGAATAGTCACATAGAGCTTGCGAAAAACTTAGTAATCGAAGAGTTAACAGAGTTCAATGCAGCTCCATCTTTCGGCATAATTGTTTCAGGTATATATAGATAATGCGACGTTGTTGCTCCACTGAACCTTTCTAACAGAGCCTGTCTTCGATTCGCTCTAGTCTCGACTATCTGTAGTATTATACGAAATTAGGGATCGACGCGTGCCCCGTAGAGACAAAGAGCACGGTTTCTTCTTTTATTTTTTAGACCAGAGACTTTACTGCTTTTTCTCGTTTTAACCTGAGGATTACCTCCCTGCAAATAGTGAAGGGACGATTTTCTTGTCCTTTTCTCGTTCTTTTCTAACCTTTTTTTTGTTCTTGTATAGTTTGTCCTTTTCCGTCAATATACCACTTTTTTCCCGTTCTGTCAAGCCAATATATCTTCCTTCATTTACTCAGTTGGAGAAAAGATTTTCCGTCTTGCTCCTTAAGGGTGCCATAAATAAGCCTAGTCGTCGACTCACCGTTTTCATTTCACATAGTTTCCGAGCCCTACGTAGTGCTTCCATGTGCACGCACTATGGCTCTTTGTTTGTGTATGGATTGCTATAGTGGTGGAAAATACGCAATCGGATCTTCTACGATGCCATACTTATTCTTTCTGCACATATTTTCTAGTATGGTCACGATATGCTTTGAGCCTTTTGACAAATGCAGCTGGACTCAATTTAAGTATTCTCTTACATACATCTGTTCTTGATACATCTTGATTCTCATACTCCAGATTTTCAACATTACTTTATCATGTTTCCTTTGTTATAATTTATTTATTATTATTTTTTTTTTACTATCAACATATTATAGATGGATCAATATCAGTATGTCAAAATAAATTTTCAGTGAAAAAAGCATATAAACTATAAAATGTAAGTAAGAGGTTGCACTTTTCATTTTTGTTCTCGTACAGGCCAATACAAAGAACGGCCACTAAATTACCCTTAAGGACTAACCATGTGCTCTGCACTCTCAATTACGCGTTAGCTCGTGCAAACGCACAAGCTGGGCCGTCGCATTATATTTTGCGCACTGCCGAGGAAAATAGTACGTCGAAATAGATGGACTGGCTGGTGCGCGTGCTTGTGCAAGTGAATTTTCCCGACAAATCATGCCTGCAAAGTTGCGGTTATTGTGGAGTGCTTTATATTACCGCTGCTACCGAGAGTGCAAAAGGCACATGAACGTAATCATTTTTATACACCGGCGTTCTGACGTATTGTGAAATGCTACACGGTGTGCCTTCGACAGCGAGAACTATCAAATAAAGGGAAATTGCAGAGGTTTTATGGGGATCTTGCTCAACCAGTTGACTTTCCTTTCATTTTTTTTTGTTTGGTAAAATACTTTTTGATTGGTTAGTTTATGGTTGTTTTTTACGGGCAAAGAAGAAATCGCCTATTGGACAAATTTTGACATGCTACATTTCACATTACGCGTAATGGTCGGAAAGTACTGGTGTAATATGCTGATGATAGCTATGTACAAAGTGTATATGTAATGTCTTACCTGCCGAAATTAACGCTTCTCAGGTTAAAAAAAAAAAAAAAAAAAAAAAAATGATAAAAATACATACTTGCTTGCATCAGCCATTCACCTACAGTAGCCGCTTTTTAATTATATTCGCTGGACGCGTAATTTTAATTTCATACGATCTACCATAATCGCTTGTCGTATTATACTTATACGATAATCATTTGTACGTTGACCTATTCATCAGAGAAATGTGCATTTATGGTTTCATCGAAAACAAAGGAAATCGCACGTATAATACAAACTTATTTTTCAACACGAGAAAACTGTTCTAACGAAACAAGATTCGCTTTTACATGTATACGACGTAGTAATAACTTTATTTCGAACGGAAAAATTGTTTTAATTGAATACCAATCTACAGTAGCTTGCAATTTTTCATCATCGTGTACTCATTATCTTCGATAGAGATCAATTTTTATTATCATGAAACCATTGCCTCTAATTTTATAGCCTTAAGATTACTTACACTGTACACTCCAATTACTCCATCGATACAATCTTTTAGCGATCGAAATCGATCCCTACTTTAACTATTAATTTATGAAACGCACCACCAACTAGTTGTCAATCACAATCTCACACCACGCCTTGAATTCTAAAACCTCACGTGTGCAATCTGTACTATATTTACCTGCGATCCCATGCAAGAAAAAATAGAGAAAAAAAAAACAGCGTGAGTATCAAGTTGACATGAAAAGAAAGCCAGGAATAACCATCAGAGAGAAAGAAGTACTCCCGGGTCTCACCCTTGTACATGCGTACGAAGACTATAAATACGCGCGTGCCCGCTGCTCAAGCGTATGATATATCTAATCAACGCGTAAACTTTCTCACGGGCAAAGGCGAGACTGTAAGTAAATTATCAGCTGGCAGAAGCGCGCACACACCGTCTCCCGATAATGTTCCTTATCAAACACGAGCGAGCGTATCGTCTGGCTTCGCTAAGCTACTGTCATTGGATCTCTCTGTCTCTACATTTCCCTTCGGCTACACTCGTCACTCATGTGCCGTATCAAAATGCTTCCTACTCTATACGTCGAATGATTTATGAGCGAGTCCGGGCTGGCTATATTCTGTGCACCCAAAGACATCTCTTCGTTTGCGTCTCCCTTTCTTATCGCGATTTGCACTGAAGACATATAGGGGCAATACATTCTTAGAAATTCAATGGATTTTCAAGACGATCCTCAATTGGGATCAACGATGAAATTGAAAAAAAAGTCTGTAGATGAGTACACTTGTTGTTGTATGGTAGGTACGATCTCGAGACGATTCTATTTTTTTTTTTTTTTTTTTTTTTTTTTTTTTTTTTTTTTTTTTAAGCACAGTGGAGAGAGATCGATAGTGTCGTATCACACCAACCAACAAACGATTGACTTCACAAATATTTGGTTAGGTATAAAAAACTAGTTCAGATCTGGCGGTGGATTTTATCGTTGTCAGCAGGATTCGCTGTATTGCTTCATGAACTTTAGATAGGATTTTGCTTTTAAATTTATATTTGTAACTAAGATTCGTAACAAGTCTTGTTTTGATCTATGTAAACATTGAGAAAGTAGATCTTATTTTGGTCTTGGCAACTACAAGTTTTTTCAAGAATTCATCCAGAAGCAAGCAGCTATTAATCTTCGTAAATAACTACACAAACTCATTACCTTGCGTGAATTTTTCTGAAAAATCATAAAGCCACAAGTTTTATACCAACTCGCGCCTAGTGAGAAAAAGCAATCTCTTGCACCGAACTGGGGCCGAGATAAGCTGAAAAAAGAAAAAGCGCAAGAAGACACATCAGCCTCCAGAGAGGAGTAGATCCGTGTGTTTGCATACGCTCGGAACGAGAATTTTTCCGAACACCCGTGAATTACGGCAGCAACTTTCCTGTCTCCTCCATTTCAGAAACTCCGTTCGGAAACTTCTCGGTATAAACCGCCTCTTCTCCACCCGTGTGACGATTCGCATAACAATAGAGGCAGAGAGAGAGAGAGAGAGAGAGAGAGAGAGAGAAGCGTTCACCGATGAAAACGTCCAGCCGCACCTGAGATCCTAAGCTCCCGCTCTCTTCCTCCTTGAAATTTGCGAAAATCGCGTCGCTCGATCCCCTCGTTGGCGTAGAAGAGCTTCTCTCTCCGCTTCTACTGTATATAAGTAGGTCGTGTGTATGATAATACCAGCTATTATCGAGCGCCCGAGTATCGGCCGAGGATTTCGTGAGACACCTGAGTCTTTGTACCATAGGACTTAATTAATTAAGGGGGAGCGAAAGGGTTGCAGCAGCCGAAGCGAGTCTTAACGCGGAGCAGCTGATGCCACGGGGCATGTTTAACAAGCAAACGAGCAAGACGCCACCGAGGATGATAAAAGCAGCGGTGGCCTTCTTTTTTTTTATTTTTTTTTTTTTTTATCCCTCCAAGGGAGAGAAAGGACTTTACAACCCTTTGGACGTGTAGCGCGATGAGCTTCTGTCTTGTGAAGAGATTCTGAAATATTTAGAGTCGAGGGAAGGTTAGAGGAAGGGGAAGTGCTTTCTTTTGGTCTCTGTGCGCTGCGAGGCTGTTTTACATCGGGGTGAAGAACGAACAGGAAGTAATCAGGGGCCGCTTGGCTGCTTAATTACTGAAATTAAATATCTACTAATTTGCGGAGAGCATCTACTTTATCCCTCTTTTTCTCTTGTGTTTAAAAGTGTTTTACGCTGAATAATTTATACAACACTTTCTTCCGTTTAAGAATGCATTTCTTTTCTGACTTTAACGTAATTTTTAGATGTATTGTTAATACATATATACCTTTTTTAGTTTTGTAAGTAATAGTAGCACTTATAATATTATGCTAACAATTAGCTTGTGTCGTGATTGGCACACTCGATGCAATGAATCATTATTACCGCATGTTCTCTAGCGATTGTTTTGACGCTGAGACAGAGAAGACAATTCGATATTGCCTTCATGTATGTGAAATCTAAATCCTGTATAAATATATTAGTATACTGTACATCAAGTATTTAAATAGAATTTCTGAATTCGATTACAAACTTATGGAATAACTTTACTCGCTTGCCAACTTGATAGCATGAAAAAAAAATTTTATTGTGAACCATCTATAATACTGAAACATATACCCTATACTGAAACATTAGTTGACCCATGAGTCCAGTAGTGCAGCTATTTGGTAGCAAATACAGTTGCGCCCATGGACAAAAACCGTGAACAAAAAAATTCTTCCATCTCTCAAGCAACAGCAAAATTTTGCATATAAGCTGTCTGCAACCTAAGTTCTGGCATACGTGTGACATGTCCACTGTTCTAACAAGGCAATGCAACAACCGACGCCAGGCAGAAGACGTAGAAAGCAATAATAATTCTACGCGGTACTCTTACGTCAGCAACCCTCCTGTTGTGTTATACCATACTGTGAAGCCTCGGTATCCCCGTATACTTATCATGTCTACACATGTATGTACACTACATGCACTCATGGTAGCGGTGATTTAGTATCGGTGCATCGAAAGAGGCACGCGTGACGTTAATTTACACCGCGTAAGACCGTGTCTTCGTCCTCTTAGTATGAAAAGAGAAGCACAGGCGCGAAGTTACCGCAACAGACGCGTATTCTTCACTTGTAGATTTTGCCCGTAGCTAAGAGAGCTTGCTCGCAGGAACTTTGTCCAATTAAATAAGATGTGATCATCTGCTAAGAGCAAGATTGCGCGATAATTGATTTTAATTCACGTACATGGCCGATTTTTTTTGTCTTGCTCATCTCTATAAATATATCGTGCAACGTACGTACACCGCAATCTATTGGAAGGACATTTTTCTCTCCTTGCGCATCTATATCCCTACTCATCTTCTGATGTCGCATAAGTTTCTATTCTACGATCAACGAACAAATTGAGCCTTTATAGTATTGATAAATTTTATTTTCAACGCAATCGTTGAACTGCACGAGTCATGCGTCAAAACGTTGCGCAACGGATCCATCAATTTTTTATCTTGTTTATACAATATAACACTTTGTTTTATGTAATAACCATGATGGATTTTCCTCACAGCAAAAAACAAGATATTGGCATCACCCATCCTCATCAATCTACTTTGAATAATCATTATTAGGCTTTAATTGTTTTTATCTGGAGCGATCTCGAAAAAACAATGTACCATGTGAGAACGTGCTCATTCACTCGATATAATTTTCTTGTTCTTAGAAATGACACTTGAAGGTGTATGAAATAATTTTAGTAATGATAATAACGCATATACATGTAATTATCCCTTCGGTAACGAAGTGCGCCAAGCCATACGTATACGTATGTATATGTATACATACACACGCGGTTTTTTAGATAAGTGAGGCCATAATATACACTTGCAGGAGTAGGCGAGCGTTTGTAGTAAATTTAGCCGTAAGGTTTGATACGTAATAATGTATCTATTGATAAGATATTATACATACACAAAGTCATAGTTAATTCAAATATATTACGTAGGGAATAACAATAACTTCACAGAAAATAGTGTGCCTTGTGTCCACATAACAACAGAAAGGGAATATTTTAGATATCGATATTAAATCAATCGCTATCAGCAAAAAAAACGCTTGATCTACATAAATCGAAGAAAAATTATGATTGAACGCTCGCCAAAGTAATTGGAGTAAGGAATTTCGACACAGTAGTTCCATTAGTATTTTCTCAATTATCGCGTAAGGGCACTCATGTATATCAGCAGATATGCGCACCTTGTGCAAACAGAGCCAAGTGTATTATTTCTACCGTGAGATGAGATGAGCGAATATTAAAGATCTCGGATTTTCAATCTTACGCAGCGCATGAAATGCAGATGAGCGCTTCGATCGGTATATATACTTGCGAGCGATTATTAAGAACTTATCAGCCGTTGGCGATCGAAAAATGAGCCCGTTTTTCTTTTCCCTGCTGCTACGCGATGCCTCCTACGTACACACACATGCGAGTATGCTCACAATCGAGCCACGATCTAATTACACTCGAGAGCCATGTTGACTACAACGTTGCTGTTCATTATACGCGCGCTCCTAGACCGACACTTTACCACCACCGCTTCGCGTCCATAATTGCCGTATGTTTCTGTAAGTACACGAGGCTGCTCGTTTTTTTCAGCATTTACGAGAACACGTACACACATACAAGTGCTCGCGTGACTTACGTCGCGCGCCCGAGCTTTCAAGGGCCTCTCCCCCTTCCACCCTTTCGCTGTATATCTCTTACGGCCGTGTCTTAAATTAAGTATCTCCATTCCCCTCCTCTCTTGCGCTCTTTATGAGTGATTTAACGTTCCCCTCGCTGCTGCTGTTGTTCTTTTCTGGTCGAGATGTGGCAGATTTCGTGGTTCGAATTTATTATTAAGCGTTGGATTACGGATTGGAAAATTTGCTTGGACTCGTTGGCGAGTGTGTGTACAAAATAACCCTGAGCGAATATCAGAGCGAACGGCTTTGCTCCGCGAAGTAAGTTATGTTTCTTGAGCTCAGAAAGTCACGTATAGCCGGGAGGTTGCGAAATTTCATAATGACGTGATAATTCGAGGCGGCGGTGGCGGCACTGTGTGTACAGTACGTATACGTTGTCTTGGGGATTGTTTAACAAAAATATTTTTTGTGGAATCGGTTGCAAGAGAGACTGATGTTTTGTATAGATTTGTGATTTGCTTAAGAAAATTTTATTATCTAAAAAGCTGATTTGTTCAACCTAATTTTATGCGTTGACGTAGAGCTTTTTTAAAATGGTGATTCAGTCTCGAGACAAAATGAATACTTTATGTACCAAGAGCTCTTTTCACTGTTGATTGATTCAAAATGATTTGATCTAGACTAATTCAAAGTTGTTAGCATTTTAAAAATTTTTTCCACGGTATATTAGTTACCTGCTGTGCCCAGTTACAAAATAAAAAGATTATTATTTATCTGCTTTAAATAAGCTCAACCATATCACCTCTACACCATTCTTCGGAGGAAACATAATAAGCATAATAATAGCAGTCCAATCGTCGTACAACACACAAGCAATATCTCTCGTTCGTGGCATGCACGAGACTCAGGGGCGCGTCAAGTAACAACAGCATCAGCAGCAGCAACGACGAACCGGCTATTATCCTTCGTGTCGACTAGCTTGTCTTACAGTGCGATAAGTCGGCGGGCAGAGCGGATGGACGAACGAGCGACACATACGAACCTATAGGTATAGGTACCTTATACGTACACGTCGCTTATACCTCCTGCCGATACATATCGCCGCGAGCGGAGGTCAGCTGTATTACAAGCGAGCGAGTCCCTTTCGCGCGCACGCGATTTTTTTTATTATTTCGTTTTTTTTTTTTTATTATAACTCCACTGGTATACACACACATTTGTGGTGTCGCAACGCTGAGGCATCGAGGTCACTGAGTCGTCTTAGGGAAAGCCTGCAAGATTTTCCGTACTCTAAGGCTGAAGATAATGAGAGATGAAAAGCTGCAAGGAATATGTGTCTTTCTTTCATGGGAAAGCCATACGCCAGAGATTCGCTGATGAGGTAACGCATGCATAATAACCATTCAGGTACAGCGTACGCGGTATCCATACCTGCGAGTGTTTACTATACAATGCACGTCACTTCGTTACGTACGGAATTTCAAGAGTGCCAAGTGTTTCTCGATTTTTCGTGTGTTACAATTCTTAATGAGGGAAGCGTAAATTTAAACCGAAGAGTAATTCAAACTCTGTTGGAACAATCGAATTAACGATAATTAATTCGTGCTTCGTTCTCTTTCACCACGAATTCCCCGCGTACTTCATCACCGTCAAGTCGCACTTCGCATTTTTCTTGCTTTGAAATTTATTGTAAATTGCAAAAGAGAGAGAGAGAACTTTGTTGACCATCATAGCGGCACAGCAGGTGGCGCGTGAATTTCCATTTTCCAATAATACAGCTACCGCTGCCGCTCTTGTTGACTCGCCGTCGAATATTTACAATGCAAACGCGGCCGTGAAAGCGATGGTGGCATTATTAACTCGCGGCTCTCTCAACTGCAGGAAATATTCGCCATGTGTGCATAGGAGGGTAGCTAGTTCAATTTTTTTACTTGTTTTTAAACATATTTGATTGGAAGTGACTCGAACAAACGCTACAGTGCCGCTTGGGTTGGGCTTAAGATGAAAGATTAATTTCAATTAAAGTCGCAGTGATACATGAGCGATTTAAGCTTGCCTGCACCTCGTAGACTGTAAATTTTACCCTGTTGGGACTTTTGAGCTAAACAAAGCCCGAATGGAATTTTTACTTACATACCTATGATAAGCTTTAAAGTTCCATGAAACATTGAATTAGATGATAGACTGTCCTGCTATATGATCCTATGTACGCGAAAGGGATCCTGCACAGTTTTGCAGCCACGCTAAAATCACTATCACCTTGATGATAAAACTATCAGAGACTTTCGAGTCATTAGGCCAGTCCTCGTTATACGAATTAAGAGAACTTAGGGGCTAAACACCCTTATATCTTATCGATACTTTAATGCATAAAATATCAAAGTAGAAAAGTGTAAAATGTATGATAAAAAGACTTTAAGAATGGACGAGAAATTACTTCAAACACTTTTGATTAAATTATTGTCAATTATCGTACATCAACGAAGATGGAAAATTGTTTACTGTATGCACAAAAAATAAACCATAATGAAAGAATGAAAGAATCAAGCATTTGAAGATGATACAAGCAATAACGAAACTTCTCAATTTTATAAGATAAATCATAAATTGGAGTAGAAGTGTACGATATGTGTAGATAATATGACCTACACTAAACAGAAAACTTAGTTAGGCAAAAAAATATAAAATAAATGTCAAGTCCATGGCTCAGTGAAAGTACTGTACGAACAAAGGATTTTCCTGCCTATGCTCTTATCATTTTATTCGCAATTTCTCTTTTTTCTCTGTACTTTGACGCATCCCGAATAGAAGCTATGGTAAGCAAGCATACAGAACGAGGAAGTTGCGATTTTATGGATCGTCAAAAGTTTAAGACGCGCTAGAGCCCACTTAAGCACAATACAGCTACCGGTAATGTTCTTCTTCTAAATACTTTATACATGCACATAAATTTTTTCTTCAAGTGTAAGTGCTGCTCATTCGCAAAAGCATCTCATTACTTTGGGGGTTGTTTTAGTTTTCCGCAACTCAAATTAGAGCAAGTAATTACTTTGGACATTGAAAATTACGAGCCATTCAACAGTTTTGTGCATGAGTCTGCACTTTACATAAATCGTTTTTTATTTTTGTGTACCTACAAGTTGTCATACAGCACTTTCGTGCAATACTAAAATAATATATCAGTAAAATTTTTTCTGGGATGAGTTAATATACTTAAACCACAACTATAAAAACTGTTTTTGGTCTCGCTTTGATAAAACATTGAATAACTAAAATAATTAAGTGGAAAGGTGATTGTTTAGTACATTTTGGCTGGTAGGACATCTATAGAATTTATCATTCAACATTTTTAAAAATAAAACGTTAATTTTAAGTTAAAATATCCTATGAGATTCAATTCATCAAAATTCAGAGCTTGGAAGATTTCGAGCCACTCTACTCTACCGTTGTCGTTACTATGAATGAAAATTCTAGAAATAAAAATAAACCTTTAAGAGCTTCACATACGAGTATCCATCCTCCAGTTATTATATTTTCTACCGGGAAACTGGAAAAAGTGACGTACGTGCCCCACTAATATGTATGTACTAATACCCTATGTTGCTAGCCACCTCGAGTGAATAGTAAGCTTCCACTTTCGTTACAGCTATATCTCAATAACATTGCTGTCTCATAATGCTAGAACTACAACATCAGCAGCAGCAGCAACATCAATAATAATAACTATAGTTTTGCTGAACCGATGGCGCAATCAGCTGCTAGCCTGGTAGCAGTAACACACTTCTCCATTCAAATAAAGCAGTAAAGTCGTCGCGATCAACTACACGTAACATGCAGAGACACCCGGTTAAGTGGATCCAATCAAGACAGAAGCAACAGCAGGAGCATAAATAGTAACACCAGTAGCAGTAGGTAGTAATAGTCAACTGGCGACATACACAACAGATATCCAACTTTCGCAGTTTTATAAAGAAGAGGCGGAAAAGGAGAAAGGATGAAGTTGTCAAGAAAAGGAGCAAAGCCGTGCGCGCCTCTAGACTCTAGTTAGAAAAGAAGGGAAATGAAGACTAGGGGACGGGATGACGGTATAAATGAGGAAAATAGAGCGAGCCTGACACAAAGACACTTTGGTGCCCGAACGAGCAAGTAGAAGAGCGCAAATGGATGGAAAGAAGAGAGAAATCGTTGGAACGAGAGGGGAATCAGGAGGGATATAGAAAACGAAGAAATTAAATTACGCGTTAAGCACATAACTGTAGCACTCTCTGGGAATACGATGTTTTTCTGTATTTGCAAGGCAAATGCTCGTCATTTTGATGTTGAAGTTTATCATTAACATTCTGGATAAGGATCTATTTGTGATTATGGGGGTTTCAGTTGTTTTTGCTAGTTTTGAAGAAAAATCGTAATTCCAACTCAACAAAATTGTTCGCTTACAGTATTTCAACACTAATAACTACGTAAAATAGAACAAGGAGTCGATGGTTGGGAGGAGAATCATTGCTTATGTGTAAATGAAGCTGTAATATGAAACCTCTCGCTGTCGCCTGCGTGTGTGCGTTATTAGCTGTGGCTCCCTTCGTGGTGGTCAGCTCATTTACCGAATTACATTTCGAGCACATTAAAACTTGACGACAGTACTAACTATTACACTTTGATGGCTGGTGTATAACTGGACACGTCCGATTTCACGTGACTCAGTTTTACTTGCTCGAAACGTCCGACTACTACTGTTATGGTCAGCTGTACTACTGAAAAAGTAAATTGATTTAGGGTCAGGCAGAGAATGAGCGATATCATATAGTGCGATACAATAAATTTTTTATAAGTACTAATGATTATTGCCAGATCAATAAAGACTTATGACAATATGACGAAATAATGATGGGAACTACATGGCTATGGAGAAAATCTACGTAAAGATACGTGCCAAAAATAGTATTGGAGATCAACACTTTTAGTATTGAATTTTTTTGTAGTTGACAGTACAAAGTATTCAGTTAACACTAACTAGACTATTCACTTATATCTTAATAGAAATGGATTACCATATCTCAGCTGGGTCATTTTTTCCGTATACTTTCCGGCTGCATGAGCGATTATGTTGCTTGCACTGAAAACATGTGCGCACATGGTATTGGTCCATCGTATGGCATAATCATGGATATAATCGGGGAAACCGAAGAGAGCGAAATAGAGAAAGACGTTCAAGCTCAAGGGAGAGCGTCGATGTGGCCAGCGATTTGCATTAATTAATTTAATTAAACCGCAACGCACGCACGAGACAGAACGAGCGGATAATATGTCCAAATGGCGGGCTGTTTGAAGGTAATTGAAACTCGAGCAGGTAAATAACGTGCTTGGCTCTGCTTGCCAACTAAACGCGGAAGCGGTCGGACTTTGGTGTGGACTGCTCACACTGTAAACACTGTTCCTTCCCTGTTTTACCCGAGGGTTTCTAGAGATGAAATTATTACTATTACCTTTAGCAAACTGCAGGGTTTCTGGAAGGAACAAAAAAACTCTACTTTTTTTTTTATTTTGTAAACACGAATATGTACTATGATTTTCTGTGAGCTGAGATTTCCCTTCTAGTTGGGATCGCGTTTAATTTGTATTACGTGTAGGATATTTTCGAGCAAGCACGTGCCTCATGAAGTTTTGATAACAGTTTTTACTTTTAATTAGAGGTAAGGTGTTTCTGCACATACGATGAATGATGGAATAATGAATTTTTACGTAAGTATACGCTTTTTAAAGATTACAAGAATTTTTTGATCAAAAGATAAATGAGATATTAAGCATCTAGTTTAAAAATTAACTATCATATAAGCAGTAAAATGACATCAAATTTTTCATCAGATCAACAACAAGGATGAAGCTTGATTTCCGTATCCATTCCATTCCATTGGTTCGCATACATATTAGCTTGTTTACTGAAGATTGAGTCAAGGAACTTATTTTTTGGAAATACTTATTCTGACATTTTACTTTATTTAAAATATCGTGTTGAAAAGACACATGACACATTACGTAAGCGTACGACTATAACCGAGTCCATCGAGTGTCAGCTACTCTATCTTATTATGAAATACGAGCAAAATTTTTCCATTAAGCTTGTGATGATGAGTAATACGAAAGTTACAATAGCCACGTAATTTCGTAATACAATTTGCAGTAGCCATTAGGAAAGAGCACACGACTTTGTTCAATCGAGCACTGACACATACACACACACACACACGTGCTTTTTTGCAACGTCATGTAGGAACAGATACGCAAACTGATAGGACAAATAGGCAGGACTGTGTAGTCCAACGATTCACCTGCAAGATAAATGCAGAATGACTACTCTGTTCTCCACCAGCTTTGCCTCAAATCGCCTCGTTTTCACGCATTAGTACATATTCCTGAGGCACTGCTTTTTCGAAATCTCTATTCTGTGATCTGAGAAATAATGATTTAACAAACTGACTTATGATTGAGAATGTAGTATTGCATGTATATGTCAAAAGTATCCGTGCATATCATAGGTACTAGGATTGGAGTTTGTTTTTTGAAGTATATATAGGACTGAATTAAAAATTTCGTGGTCACAGTGTAACAGAAAAAAATTTACTTCGCTTTATAAGATTGGGTTTGTTAATGCGAGTTTTTGTTTATCGGCTCAAAGTTTGAAATGAAATAACTGAATTGCTGTACCGCAAAAGTTTTTTAGTGAATGAGCCTCGGGTAGTTTTCTAAGCAGAGGCAAGTGTGGTTTATGTGTAATAGAAATGGAAAGTTTACCGATTGACAGTATAATGTGAATACTTTTCCTCAAGATTCAAAGTTATAATTTCTGATTTCGGACAGAAATACTGACTCATACCCAGCACCATTTATATCGGCTCCAATTTTTTACAAGTGGTATCGAAACAATAAATCTCCTTTCAATTTACTTAACGACAAAACCAAAAACTGGCTAAAAAACAAAATTGCTGCAACTTTCCATCGATTCCGTGCGTATGTATCTACCGCGATTTTATTACTCATCGAAGTCGCGATTTTTCATCCAAGCGGCAACTCCCTCATACAACAGAGCTACGTGTAATCAATGTACCCACAGATTCCAGACATCGTCACGGAATATTGAGTTATAATTTTAGGCCTGCGCGCTGTACTGCCAGGTACTTCCTTTATACCGCACAGGAGTTAAAAGAGAAGGCACTGGGCAAGAAATAATAGCTTTTAAAGGACTGGAAATCGCCGGGAGCGCACTTAACCCGCTTCTCGAATGGACTTTCGCTCGTATACACGTACCTATAGCCATCGGGCTACTGCTGATGGTGTGTAACGCAGTACGAGCGCGCGCGTGTCCATTGTTTCTCTCGAAGCAGAAAGTTGAGGGAGCTCCAACGAACCAGTGAACGAACCGCGAAACATATACAGCACACTGTGCCGCTCGAGATCCTAATGGTGGCTGTTACGCGCTCGCGTGCATGTAGTTTTCTTGTTTCCTCGGCTACTTATACGCGCGGTCGAGTGACAGAAGACTTTGTGATGACGAAAATCTAATGTAAATTCTGTACCCTTTGTCTCTTCTTTTTCTTCGATGACCTATTTGATCGAAAGGCTTTAAAAAGTTTAACGAAACGAGTAAATTATAATCCTTGCAATAAAACACGCAATGAAAAATCGAAAATCCCGAAAAAGCGAGACTCTAAGAGTCAGTCGTGTACTGCATGAGCACCCAATCGTACGTACCGACCTGTTAACAATCCCCGAGGAAACTAATCAGGATTAGTGAGGGCTCCGATTCAATTAACCCCCGACTCATGCGTATCTCTCTCCCCCTGAACTGTGCCTCGTAAACTCTTACTGAAACGTCGTCCGAGTGCTCCTCCCGTACCGTGTAGTGGCTCCGTATACAGTCCCCTGTTGACTGTAACTGCCTGTACGCATTCACTTCAGAACTTGACCACCGGTGAGTTCCCGAAAATTTCATTACAGCACAATCGCGCGTACCGATTGCCATCTCACCGAGATGAAGAGCTTTCAAGTACCCACTCTTAATTATGGGGGTTATGAGTCCTGGGTCTTGACTCCCAGAACGAGCTGGGTCGTTTGCGTTTATGGGGACGACGCGCTACTCGGATTATATTATGGCGCGCGCAATCGTTGGATTGAAAATTCCCTGATTAGAAAATTCTGATAATCTTAGCCCTCGGCCGTGTGCTCGCTCGGTTAATCGAGGATAATCAAGAATTTGCATTTAGATCGCTGGAGGTGGAGTTGGTCTGAGAACATTGTTATTGCAGCGTCATTTCGGCGGCTATGTTTTTAATAGGGACTTTGAGTATATTTTTTATTGGTGATTTCTGAGTTTTTAAATCTTCGTAAATATTGCGAGCTTTTTTTCATTTCTACGTTTCACTTGTTGTTGTTTTTTTCACGCATACGAGTAACGTGTTTACCGTATTGTTAAATATTTAACGTACGAACGTATTAACCATTTTTAATTGAAGCAATACAAAATTTGTAATATTTTTAAATGCTTGCATCACACCTTAATGCTTCATGATGATACATGAATTCTCAAGTACACAAAAAAATGCATGCTAAATTCATGAGAAGGAAAATTCACGTATTCTTTTACGAGTACCTTGATGTACACTTTGAAAAGCCACGCACTCTCTTTAAAAGGGGAAACTTATTTAGCGCATGTACACACGTAAATACACACTTGCTTTTTCTTCCCTTACATTTGAATGGAAATTGTTATTTACGGACGATCAAAACCGCGGTTGGCATACATACAAATGCGAAGACGATGTGTATGCACACATACCCCATTCACGATTTATCGCACAATAGTGCCAAGAAACCTGCTCAGGCGATGCCTGCGTGTAGGCAAGGTACATAAAAAATAAATGCAGCACGGAAGGGCAGCACCACCACCACCATCACCGCATCTCGTCAAGTGTCATTATTTCGCACCAAACAAAAAGTCGGAAGTCAGCACTTTAGGAGAAAATGGTGTTTCATTGCATATATACGTGATACGTAGGTTTAACGTGCATTTACGCGTCTTACTTTGCCCACACCTTGCGTAACCTGGTTGTGTACAGTGTACGTGTGGCTTACCACGTTTTTAAGTTCTTTATGGGTTAGTACAGCTTGAGTGAAGCTTGTATTTAAAGCATACTGGCGATTTCGTACATCAAAACCATGATATATACTTTAAATGTCCCCACCTGTTTTTAGGTGAATTTACTTGTTTACGCAATCCAAAGGGTCTTAGCGACAAGTGGTTTTGATTTCGAGGAAAATTTATCATTATTTTTGCGAGCGAAAGTTACTATACGTGCGAATATCTCAATCATAAAGATTATGGTTTCGAGAAAATTCTTAAAAACTTTGGTCACGTATGAATATTACACATACGAAACCTGCGTACGATATATACCTATAATATACGCGAATGTACGCGTGAAATTGCGTTGATATAATATTCATACTTGTGGTACGCATGTACTTAAGCGCCTCTCAATAAAATATCACGCAAAACGCGTTGACTCTCACCACCAAGACCAAAGATTCTCTAACACACACGTACACATGCATACGTTATTTGCAAATTCACATAATTGCACACGTATAGGAGGCATACCCACCTTCTCATAGTCCTTGTTGTGTCTTACGCACCAACAACCTACCCACCGGTCGGAGAAATACATTACTCCATACGCGTGTTTATCTACTTAATACCTACGTGTGGGACGTACACCACACAACACCAACTGAACGTTGCAGTGCCTGGACCTGCAAGAGAAAGCTGTTTTTCCTCCATTGGTCCCCGTATACTTACGATACATGTAGGTACACACAGGCGCACTTCATGTCCCGCGCAGTCTGAGCTGACCCACGTGCAAGTCGCGCGTTCGAAGCTATACATATAGTGTGCGCATATAATACATGAGCGCTACACGCGCAAGGCGTACGCCTGATGCCCCAGGGCAGTGCGGCACTCGATCCTGCAAGTGTATAACTACTTACATATACCTGTATGCAAAATAAAAGACATCCATCTCGTACCACGGAGAGAAGAAGGGAGAGAGGAATAGAGGTGCCCAGGGCACTCTGTATAGCCCGTGATTGTAGATCTCTTGCCCAGCTTGTAGGTATATACACAATGTGGGCATGTGTGTTATTATGTATGGCGTACGCGCGTGCCGCGTCGATTAATCTTTTTCGGAGCGAGCGGAGAACTTTGTTTTTCCCTTTTGGGATAAGAGTGGCTGCTTGCGTTAAGTATTATATGTATAACAACTTGACAGAGGTAACTGGGGCGGAATTGACGCTGATTGTTCGGAAAGCTGGTCTTGAGAGATTGTGATTATTAATTTGATTTCGGTTCGATGTTGGAGCTACACGTGGTATGAAAAATAAACGGAGAAAAATACGAGATTTTTCCTGCAATCGCAAGAGGGGCTGGGTTATACGAGTTTCATGGCAAAACAATGAGGTATCGAGTACTTTTGTCGGTGGCGAGCTCGGTGGAGTGGAGTCGAGAGTTTTTTTTTTTTTTTTTTTTTTTTTTTTTTTTTTTATGGCTTGATTGGAGTCTACGAGAGGAACACGATGTACGACATTGCGCGTGTTTTTGTGAGAGAACAGTTATATTTTGTTTTTTATGACGTGAATAACAAGTCAAAACAAAAAGTTTTTATCCATTGAACATTTTAATAAATTCAGGAAAAATTATTTTTCTTGATTTTGATATTAATACCGCAGCACATAAAATCTGCAAAATGCACTTTTCTAGCAAGTTTAAAAAGTGACGTTATTTAAGTTACGTTAACATGTAAAAATAAATTGACGATAACTTCGTTTTAACTTCGACAGTGAAGAATCGCTCAAGGTTTCAAGATCAGGTGACCAGCAACACAATAACAGTTTTATGATACGTGCTTGCCAAATGTCGTAATTTATATCAATATCTTCAGATAACAATCGCGCGATCGAATTTCACGCGTACGCGCAAAGAGATGGAGCTGCAGCGATTGTAACAACACCTGGCTAATTTTTTGCTGATAAATTAGCCTGACAGAGCCGCAATTACCGACGATTCGAGCCGCTACATTGAATTATCGCACGACTAGACGACGATTTAGCAATCAAACCAGCAAGTGGGTATAGTGTACTTACAACTCGTTTACTTGGCTTTAAAAAAAATCTCATGCATGTGGCAAGTAACGCCTCTTTTTCGCAACTCATTTGAGAAGTCATGTACCCGTGCATAGAGGAAGATCGCGTTCTCACGCTCGTCGGTGATTCGCGCTATCCCGACATATATACCTACTGGGTCATGATTTTAGAGATACACCGAGCCAGTAATCGATACAACGCAATAACGTATGGCTGAATCTCCCGTGCGTTTAGTGAAACCATCATCCGTGAGGAAGCTACAGTGAGATATTGGAATCAGTAGAGAGATATTCATTTATTAGGACGACGAAATTCACGGTAGATTGAATCATCATATATGCACTAGTAGTCCAATTAGGTCGGAGTGCTATCAGCTCGCAAGAGTAATGTGTCTCCTCATCTCGTTAGCCTGACCTTTATCTTCTCTTTTTTACCTTCTCTGCGTAAGTACATTCTGCACTTCACTATTGTGTACAATGTGACGAACCAATTATGTTGTCCATATAGAACGAGTACCTGTACCTATGCTTCGATGGAAGAATTGGTGTGAGACTCCTT
This sequence comes from Copidosoma floridanum, assembly GCF_036245765.1. Taxonomy (NCBI): domain Eukaryota; kingdom Metazoa; phylum Arthropoda; class Insecta; order Hymenoptera; family Encyrtidae; genus Copidosoma; species Copidosoma floridanum. The sequence continues at coordinate 9,195,389 of NW_028321906.1, read as the reverse complement.
TGTTACTCTAGTTCTGTTTGCGAATGAAAACAATTCAACAAGAAGACAATATTATCAAATTTCCACGGATAATTTACGTACCACCACTTAATTCTACTTGAATAGATTTATTTGAAAGTGACATTGGAACTTTTTCATTTTATCAGCTGAAATTTCTCTCTTTTTCCCAATTCAGTATACATATAAGTATGCAACAGACATACGAATGCCTGTTTGACAATAATCGAGCATCTAAAAAAATTTTATGGATACAATGGCATATAAATGTATATTTGCGCACAACAATACTCATACAAACTCACGTGCTTAGTGCATGTATGTATAAGTCCAAGGTGATCGCGTATGTCACAACATATCAAGTGCTGTTGCTGTTGTGCGCACATTACGACGAAGGAGTTGTTGTTGGTACCCCAAAGGAGAGAAGCGATCGTAGACGATGCGAAAGTCGCGCCATCATATAAATACGTTTACTGTATTAGCCGGCTTGAGCGAGTCGATGAAGGATGCGAAAAAAAATGATGAAGATATCCTCTCGTTGCCTCTGTTGACTTCTAGTAAGTTGCGGCTCATTGGGCTTATTAAACATGCTTGCCTTGATCCTCGAAGCTTTTATTGTTGCTTACAGCAGTGCAGGGAGATGTGTTCGATTCCAGCTGTGTATTTTTTACATTGGATTTATTTTTATGGACGATGTATTGATATTTTTTTTTTTATTTGCACGAGTCGTACGTGTTAAGAGATTTTTGCGTAATTATTACTTTAAGAACAAGCAAAGAAGTGACCATTACTAAAAACAAACTTTTAATCTAATGATTCAAGTTTTTTATGATGTTGACAGTAATAACTTTATCACTGGCAATAACTTTGTATTAACTTTAAAAAAAAAAATTATATTTTTTAGGGTAATAACAATAGTATTTTATATACACATGAAAGTTACATATATGTGTAAGTAAGTGAAAACCTAACTAAATAACTATACATCATTTTACACACGTAAATGTTTAGTTGACTGGTTTTAAAAAAATTAATTTTTACATTAAACGAGTGTATCACTGTGTGAAATGTAGATTATTGCGATGAAATAAACCAAGAGAACATCAACATATAGCACCTTATTATTATGCAGATGCAGATTTTACTGTAAGAACAATGTTACAGAGTACGGGCACATTATCCAACACGAAGGCGATTAAACGTTGAGTAATTTACGCAATTTACGTTGTGCTGTTGCTCAACTGTAAAGTTTACATAGAACGTTACGATATATTTCTGATATTAAATAATTACAAAGTGTAGCCATTGAGTAATAATTAGATGCGTGAATGATAAACATTATTACTCGGCTGGATACAAGAGTCGTTATTCTTACGTTGGCTTGTTTTTTTTTCTACACTAGAAGTACAAAATTACAAACAAATATATATTGTATGTAAGAAATTTTTTTTATTTTCCTAGTTGTTTTTTCAAATACTAGCATATTTGACTACGAGGATATTAAATTGTATATGGATAAACAATTAATACTTGAAAACGTGTTACCATGAATTTATTCGATCGAGTGTGCACAGGTTTATTCATCATTATAATCTTCAAAATTCTATGCTTTATTAGTCAACTTTATAAATTCGCTGATTCCAACACACGCAGCACCTCGCAGCTGATACATAATGCATATTCTCTATAGAACAATCAAACTGCGCAAATTATGAAGTCCAAACTTGATGTACTGCATGTGGAAACAAACGGATGTCATTAACAGACACAAGATTCATCTCAAGAAATCGCTCCACTTCCTGCAACGATAGTATTGTCGAGTTGAGCTGCACGTATAAATTCACAGACGCTATGTTCGTATATCAGCTACGTATACACATTATAAACATGAGAGGTAATTTTAGTGCATACTCTACTCTCTCAAAGGTGTATACGTGGGTTGCAAAAAAGTCGATAGTGGGCGAGCGTGTAGTGCGAACTCGTATCGAAACATAAACAAGCTTTTCATTCATGAAATATCGGCAGTGGGTTGCATCACGTGGCTTGGAGACAGCTGGTTTCACGAACAAATTGACACTTAAATGCGCTGCGAGTATATGTATTTACTTTTATTTTTATTTTTATATTTCCACCGCGAAATCGAAAAAATTGTCATGCAAATTCGTTTGTAGCTCAAACGAGTATTTAAAAAAAAAAAAAAAAAAAAATCAGTAATAGACGAGCGAAGGAAAAAAAGACGATCTTTCCTAACGAACAGTTTTTTATCACTGTAACGGATCGTCGTACCATCGCTGACAACCAAGAGCGCAGTTGCATGTACAAGACACGCGCCCACCTCCGCTTCACGCATGAATGAACAACTGCACGCTCACGTAGCAAACGTAGCAGCAGCATAAAATCGCCCTGCAATAGCGTTTTCATTAAAATATCCTTGACGAGCGCAATAACCTGCAGCGACGGCGTCAAACTGGCTCGCTCTCGTATGCTGGTTTTTCCTTTGCGCGCCTATATACGTACTCCAACGTGTTATTGACCAAATGCTATAATATTGGCCGTCGCTCCTAATTCCTTAATCTATTGGTTGGGTTGTTTTTTTTTCATCTTCTTTTTTATCTCTTGTCTTGTAAACACGAGAAGTGTTCGAATGGATTTCACGTGCTTCGTGTCTGTAGTTCTTGAAAGTGCTGAAAAAAGCAGCTCGCGCGTATAGGCGTGGGCTGTTGTTGCTGAGGTGCTTTCGCGGTGTCGCAATCGCACTTGCAAGATCTCCACCGGTGACTGCTGACTCTTTTTTTGTTCCATCATTACACCGAGAGCAGATAATCTAATTATGACTATGATTACAGAACAATTCTGCTTTGATTATTATACTCGAGGGTATACTTTGAGAATCTTACGATTACGACGTGACGTGTGTGATCTTTTCGAAAAATTGCATCTTACGAAACATGTACGGATTAATCGCAAACATGTGGGGGTGCACGTATTTTATTTGTTTTGCTAAAAGGCCTCGAGAATAACAGTTGTCCGGCCGATCCTTTATACTCACTGTTGCGCAATGCACCTCTGCAAACATCTTCTTTGTGAATTTTGCGTCTTTGTGATTCAAATTGCTGCGTTACGGAAACGATGTTGCGTCTTAATTCCTGTTCTCTGTCGTGAATGTTTAATGCTACGTATACGAGTGGCTGGACGAAAAATTCTTGTATTTACAGAAGAGCGGGATAACCGTTCATTGAGACTTAAATGCTATCTTTATGTTTATATCCACATTATTTTTTACTCCCTTTAAAAAGCGTGAGAAGTAGGTCATTACTTTTTTTTTTTTTTTTTTACAAAAGCGCTATACCACTGTTTCCAAATTTACTAAGTACATTCACGACAGTCCTTATAGATATAAAAATGGAGGTATACAGAAAAATGAAGAGTACTGGTACACAGTCTAAGGTGACGCAAGTAAAAAAGATTTTCTTGGGAATGAAATGATAGATTATCCAAAAGGTAAGACTACTTGATCAGAATTCATTAAAAAGATTTCCAAAATTTATTTTTTTTGCTAGCTCATTATTATACAAATCATTAATATACAATAAGATATAAATTACGTAATTTTGACGTATCTGCTTATTTAATACTGGAAAACACACTTTTTGGAACACACCAGTCTTTTTTGTAAAACTGCCAGTCCGAATTAGCCTGGGTAAAGTGTGACGGAAAAAATACGATTTCCAGCACAGCATGAATTCAACGTTAATTAAAAAACCACGCTGAACATCTAGCCCGAATGTGCACTATCGAAGATTCGCTCCAATTAGATACTGTTTTCATTTGTATCTTTTGATCAGGATGAATTTGACACCGGCTCTTTTGTCCGTGCTACGATGCACGGGATTAATAAGTCAATAAACTTATAGGTTCGTCACCATGTAAGCATATCATGTGTAGTAACAGCAACCCGCATACGTCAAATCGCTTCTAATGTTTCGACTATGAAATACGTAGCCTCTCTTTGAGATTTCGCGTGCATTTCTATTATTGTGCAGATCCAAATCTGCTTAACAATGTCAAAGAGACAGCTTCACTGCGATCACTGTCACCGGCAAAAAATAGGCACGCGCCAATATTTCTCTACCTATCGCTCTCTCTTTTTTGTGCATACAAAGAGCTCGCTCTTCCCCTCCACATTGGGTGGTCAAGTTACGAGCCACTACCGGCGACTGCTCTAAGGTCTTCTGACTGTTGGAGGTACAATATTTTCGAGTAAACGGTTCCGCTTGATTTCTTTTTTAGACATGTATAGGTACAAAGTCGGAGCGTCTTTGAGAGCCTATTATCTAACTTTGACTCGCTACGGGTGGCAATGTAAGGTCAGACCAGTGATGAAGGTGTATCGATATATTATACCTTTACGTTGACATCGTTTTCGCACTCGTTTTGACCTTGTGCTAGTTGTACTTTTGGAAAAGGGGGGTAAATTTAAGAGCAACAAAGACGAGTTTCTCTGGTCCCCTTTTTTATATGTTCATGTTCTTGTCGTTAAGTTTGGAAACATGTGATTTACCGACGGTGTGTTAAAAGCTATGCTATTGACAGTTGTCCTCACATAATAATTTTAGAATCTAAATTTAGTTGAATAGTACTCTTGAGATTTGTTGTAGAAGAAAAAAAAAAATTATTTTCCACAAGTATTTTGTCTATAAAACTTAAAAGAAGCAATCCTCCATACTTTCACAATAGAGAGTAATGAATAATAATTCGAATCGACGGTCCATTAAAAAAAGTCAGTTGCGTTCAACTGTTCACGCCTGAATCCATTCACCTGACACAATGTAAAAGAAAAAAGACGTTAAAAAAGGAAAAAAGTATTTAAGACCCAGCATCTGTGTTTATTGTCCACTAAACGAAGTGACAGAGGCATGACTGATTCCTCAGTTTTCTCGAAAATAGTATGCAACATCAGTGTCTACGAGCTATTGGTAAGTATACGTTGAAGGATCCAAACTACAGCCGTAAACGAGCGTCTTTGTGCTCCACGGGTTGCCCGCCTGACCTGTGCGCCCGACCATAAAAATAATACGCTCCAGGAGCTGTGTAACGTCACCAACGGCTAGGTAAAATGGTTTAATGTGCTTTTTTTCTTCAACTGTTTTTTTACCCAATCTTAGGACTTATTTAACGAGTTACACTGCTCTAACTTCACGGAGTAACACTATTTTTGGGAATGACATCGTAAACCAGCGTCCCTGCAATTTTTTTTTTTATTTTCAATCCATGACAAAGTATTATTATGGGATATGAGGGTGCCTTTCTTCAGATTAACGAGTAGGAATCGGTTTATGATGGGCCCCGTGAAAGCTCCAACCTTACAGACATGTCGTCGAAAGTGACACTGTATGTAGAGCCGCGATTGACATAAATATGAGTGTGTAGGTAAATTTTTTCAACGGATTTCTTCCTCTTTAGAGTGCTTTTACTTTTTTTACGAGATATCGTAAAAGTTATATACACTGTATGCATATGAGTGCGAAGGAAATGTTTTATCGGTAAGCAAAGAAAAAAATAATTTATCGCCCAACTAAAGTCAGCATGCTCTTAACGCGATTTTCTGTCAAAAGGTATGTGTAAGCTGGAGTCTGTAAATGCTACAGTAGAAGAAAACAGCAAGTTTAAGTGATGATGTAAGACTACTTGTCGTTAAAAAAAGAGATGTAACATTTTTTTAGTGTAGTCAGTTGTAGAAGTTCTCTATCAAGCAAATTTCATTAATTTGAGAGTGAAACTCGGTGCACCGTTAAAACACCTTTTTAACGACGAATGAAACTAAATAATACATCACTGTCAACAGAAATTTTCTAGATGATTTTTTCTTTATAAATGTTTTTCCTCTCCTGCAACTAATACCTCAAATTCGGTTAAAACGTGTACGTAGAGTATATCTCTACACAAAGCTACCTTAAACTCAAACAAAAATTTTCCCATAACGAGCCAATTCACGCTTATAAAATAGGGAGGCAAGCGTGAACAGTGCTGGTTAACCAAACCAATTCTAAGCACTTTCCCAAGCTCGGTATCAAGACAACACGAGTAAAGAACCCCCTGACAGCCCCCGTGCAACAAAAAGGGATTCGACTCTGTATGTCACTCGCCCCATCCGTCATTCCACAATCACATACATGACATGCCTTCCCTACGATTCGACAGCTCACACAACATCACGTAAGAAGAACAAGCGTGACCAACAACTCCAACAAGCATCAGCATATGCATTTTCGCGCTTGGTCAGATGACAAAATAACACACAGAGAAAAATAGGATAATTTTTACGGCCCGCAAAACGACCTGGTGCAGCGTGAAATAAGCTCTCTCGCTTGTGAAAGAAGAAGAGAGAGAAAGTGCGCGATGCTCTTGTAAACGCAACAACGCTTTATGCATGAGCGTGTAAACACATACATGCGTGTCTGCGCGAGTGTGCCAGACGCACACAATGGGTCTCAACTATTGCCATTATGTGCGGCAACGTCATTTGTATACCACGGCGACGTTCCTGGACTCCACCCCCTCCCTCGGATAGTCAAGCGTCGCGTTCCAGCCGACGCCTCTCATTTTCTTCCGACTTTATTTCCCTACCGTTCAATCATACATCCCTTGGTCTCAGTTCGTCCATCATTTTTCTTTGTTTTTGCCCAAAGTGTCTTACTGTCGGATGATTCGAGTTGAACGACCTGCTCAATTGCTGCACGTGAGCATCTTCGCCCCGGTGACTCAAGTTTCTTCCTCAGCTCGATCCTGCGATTACGAATCGTTAAGTCATTGTAGAAGTCATGAAAATGATTTGGAGATAAGTAGAATGGAAAAATTGTAGAAGAATAACTCGCAATTTTTTGTATCTCTATGAAACTTTATAATTGAAAGCTGGAGTATGCAGAGCTAAGATAAAAATGAAAAGGAAAACAAAAAAAAAACAAATATCATTGTATCATCCAACTGTCCTCTTTCCATCCTCTTGGCCACAATGACAGCGTTCCCATCCGTCTCATTTGCCACTTCCTTCTTCAAAAGATGAAGGTAAATAAGTATACTAAAACGGCTGCGACGACGAAGACAACGATGACGACAACAGCGCTAGTGTCCGCAAGAAACCGTCAAAGGTGCGGTGACAGGTGCTCGACTGTCGAATTACAACGAAAGCCCCCAATTAGGCCTCCGTTGACATCCTCCTTCCTCCCCTATTTCCCCGCGAGCTATGCAAAATCCGACGGTAATATTTGTTTCACTTTTCCTCCTTCGTTGAAGAAGACTGCGAGCAGGTTCTCACGCTCGCCCCCGCACTGAACCTATACAACGCGCCCGTAGAAAAAATATACATTTCGCACGTGTAATGACATACGAGCCACACGTAGGGGGAATCTAAACCGCACTGCGTCCCCTCTCTTTTGCCTTTTGGTATGCACGTCTCGATATCGGAGTCCGAGAAAACAAAGATAAGTACATTTATGCTTCTACGTTTGCGAGCGCGAATTCAGTGTATTTTGAGAACAATGACTTTTATGACTTGTTTGTTAACTTTTTACACTACTATTACATGAACTATTCTATAATTCACACCTCGTCATTTGTATTTATTCTGATTAAAATGTTAAATTTTAAAAAGCAATGGAAGACACATAATACTATTTTGCCAATGCAAAAGTGTAGCCGAACACATGGCGTACTGGCGAAAATTTTGGTTTTGTTTTCAATTCTACCTCATCAGTATTATCTATACCTTCACATAACATGCACGCGTGTGCAAATCGAGTTTCTTGAGACTCTTTTTTCTCTCTCTTTCACTTAACCTACAATTATTACAATTACCGGTAACTACTATGTCCATTTGTCCGTTAATCGTTACGTGTCGTTGTCGAGGGCGAATATAATATATACCCAGTCGAAGACGAAGAAGAAGAAGAAGAAGAAAGAGATTAAGAAAAAAAAGAAAATAGCAGAAAAAGAAGAAAGGATAGGGCAAGCGAGAAGCTCGTTTCTGTGCATGTACGGCTTTGCAGAATGAGAAGTCTCGCGCTCGCACCGATTCAAAGGCTCGTGCTGCACACACCATGGCAAAGAGAGAGAAAGATCGCTCTGAGCTCTTCTTTTTTTACCTCCGTCTCGGTGCTGTATAGTTTTACCGTGTATATGCGTGCGTCGGCAGGTCCATTGTCATTGGCAGCGATTAAAGTGCACGCGCGCGCGTGGATAAAAAGAGGCGAGACGAAAGCTATATAAGAACTAGCAGCAGCTTCTTCTCTTACGGCGAGAGGAGAAGGGAAACAGTCGCGGCGAAAAAATGCTCTAATTCGCCCGGAAATTGCTCCCCGACTGTGTACATACGCACCGCCGTCGTCTTTTACCCGCTCCCGCGGGAATTTAAGGCCTGCGCTACTGTTGTTGGTGTAAGTATATTGCATCGCATCGGAGGGAAAAAAGTGTTGAGATGATTTTGCGATTTTTCAAGACGGCTCTGGGTTGTTTCTTTCTCTTCGAGTTAACATATTTTCAGAGGTAATTCCACTGTGTGGCTGCAACTCTTCTGTGTGTGATTAATTCGTAATGATTATTGAGGGATGCAAGGTCGTGAGCTACTATTGAGCTCTTTAATTGCGGCCATTTGAAGAAACCCTGAAGTATTTTCCGACTTTTACAGGGAGAGATAAAAAATTGCGCTTTGAAAAAATGTATGTGCCATTTCAAAAGTTAACATTTTTCCTGTATGTTTGGTTGAAATGTATGTTGGTAAAGTGATGCGTGGAACTATTAAATATATTTTAATTTATGTTGCAATTACAATCCATTGGAATTTATCGATTAATGACACTTTCTGATCACACCGAATACAATATTTAGCTGGGGACAAAATTGTTTTTAATTTTTCATACAAGTAATTGACCACTTTAAATTTCTTTATTAAAATTTCTTACTTATCCCTGTCGGAAAAAAAAATACCTGGGACTTTTAAGGAAATGGCTTTATCCAAAATTTTCAAGCAAGCTTCGGCTCATCAAAGCAATGCGCTGTAGTTGCCCTTTCTTGAAAAAAAATTATCTTATTCTACCTAGATGAATCACCCATTCACCACTACTTAGGGGTCAACAAATTCGAGAAAGCATGTCCACGTGATTTTTTTCCTTCAAGCTAAGCTCTTTACATGCTATGGGTGGTCGAAAACGGCTAGTTTCAGCGTCATTGCTGCTGCGAAGACACCCTCTGCGTGGCAGACTCACAGAAAAGATAATAGAGTTGCCGAAAAAAAGAGAAGGTTGTCGTCGGCTAGACCAAAGAGAGTGCCTTAGAGGCAAGAAAGTAGGTGACACGACCCCATAAAAAGATTTAAGGCATAATGAAAGGAAAGATCCTGCTTCTTCCTTTCCAAGATGCAAAGAAATTGCACGAAAATCTTTGTATTATTTTACAACCTGTTATGGCCTGATGACTCATTTGACCTTAAAAAAAAAAAAAAACAACAGGTACTCCGTATAATATGGCTAGTCTTTTTCTTATTTATTGAAAACTAGACAATTTATTTGTGCACTTAATTCAAACATTAATGTTTCATTAATTTAAGAGACTACGTGTATACTACACCAAAGATCTGTTTATCGAAACATAAATATTGCCTTGCTAATCGCATATTATTAAAACTCAAAATATTCAAGTACCATGAATTCTAGTCACCAACATAGAAGTCGAGAAAATATGTCGAGACACGCGCATTAGCTCGTGAGCCTAAATATTTTCAAAACGTTGCCACGCGACGGACTTTTATCCATCTAAAGATTCAACGTAGCTCGATTTCTCCTACACTCGTTCATCCCACGAGAAGTTTTTTCAAGGGTGCAATGAACACTATACATATCCATGGACACGTGGGTTGCCTCCTCTTTTGTAATCTGAATTATTCCGGTCATACGTCAGACGTGTGGTATATGCATATAAACGCACAACCATGGTATCTCTCTCTTGGCGAGTTAACCCTGGATTCTTTAAAACGAAATGGGGCTCATCTTATTTATATCTCTTTTTGTAGTTGAAAACGTGCAGCATCTTATGTGTCTCGTCTTTTGTGCGAATACGTTCGTATTTCTTCTGGACTCCGAGATGAGACACGAGTTGAAGCAGCCCATGTATCTCTTGATGAGAGGATACGATGTCGACGTGACTTGCTCTCGATAAATGGAGAATTCGCTTTGCATTCTATACGAAGCTTAGGTGCTTCTGTCTCGAGCTTCATTCAAGTGTAACCGTACGTATGGGTGTATAAGCTAATAGACCCTTGCATTGAGAAATTTGACAAAAATACCTGGTAAAATACATGGTAATGGTCATTCTGATTTTTCTCTTAAAATTCCTCTATTTGTGTATAAATTAATAGTTTTTGGAGTGATTGCAAAAAAACATAATGACATTCATCATTCAAATGTTAATCACCTGATCAACAAAAGAAATGTTTTCCTACACATCTGTACAAACGTCACTCTGAATGAGCTTTTCTGATCGTGTACTACTTGTCGACGATACTAAAAATTATTCATCTTCTTGATTCTTAGTCTGACCATCATTACCATTGTTATTTTTACTCTTCAGAACTTCTTTAACAGACCTATCAATTTTCATTAATTTGTACGAGACAGAGAAATATTGCGTTACCGAAAGCCAGACACCGTATACAACCAAGAAAAAAATAAATAACACACGTAAGCTTCCCCCGCCCCCGGTTTCCTCCTACTCCTTTTTTTCTCTCCCGCGCCCAACACCTTGAATGCTCTTTCGTTCGTCCACGTTTCGTTTATCCACGCGAGGAGAAAAGCACCGTTACACCGACGAAGCAGCAGAAGCAACAACAACTCGATCTTTATTGTGCGCTTCGCAGTCCGTAGATAATCTTCTTTCTCGTTCACCTCCACAGCCGTTTTGTACCCATGTATACACATGGAAAGACAGGCAAAGATGGAGAGAAAGCGGACTCTCTCTCTCTCTCTCTCACTCTCTCTAGACTCTTCGCTTGATTGTCAGCTCCATTAAGTGAATCCATTAGTCTAACGCAACAGCACCACCACCAGCAACACAGCAGCGGCAGAGGAGCACACGACGAGTGTGCCGGGACAATTAATAAAGCTCAAATCAAGAGGATCGAATTAGTCGAGTTGAGGCTGCTCTGCTCTCTGCTTTTCGAGATACGACTGCCCTGAAGCTCGAACGACGACGACGACTTACGACACAAAAGAACCCCGATCTCTGCCCGCCTCTCTCTTTCATTCTTTTTTCTTCTCTCTCGTCTTATTTCTCTCCTTCATCTCGAACTCTGTATCCCTTCCTCGAAGGACGATGACGATGAGGTGGCGAGATCCACAAACATTATCGTTTCAGTTTCAGTCAGGTTCTCCCCTTATCTAATATCGAGGGCATCGATGTCGAAGACGTCGATCGGTTAGCGTACGCATTGAACATGGGGTGAGTATTATTGGACACCTTTGATTGTTTGGGCAGACTGGAAGTGTTTTCGTCAAGATGCTGCATTTTCAGTGCAGGGGAGGAATAATTTCATTGCTGCTCAAAGTAAATTAGATTTTCCTGCAAAAATTTTTTTCCATAATATTTTAAGATAGTTTATTTTTTGTAGTTTAACGGAAAAACAAAATTTCACTCACCATATTTTTAATAAATGCTTATTTACTTTTCATTTTAAATCTCCAAAATTTAATTATAAAGTAATTTTAATGCATTACGTTGCAAAATATAAGTTCTGTATAGTAAACAAATAACTACTTTCAAAAAATGTGCTGACTGGAACTTTATTTTCGAAAAAATTTTAGGAAGTTTACTTCAAAGGCAAAAAGCTGCTTATCAGCAACTATTACACAATCAAGTGCACGCACTTGGGAAAAAAACGCTGACAGGGTAAGAGTATTCGCATCCTTCGCCAGTTATCAGGGGACCAGTAGCTCACTCTCTTGGTGCAGAGATATTCATTTAACAGCAGTGGTCTCCATGTCCCTTCTTTCTTTTCTATTTTTTTTTTTTTTTTTTATATGGCAGCTCGTTCAGCTTCACAAATTTTCTGCAAAGTTCGACAGTGACTTATCGCTCCCGCGATTTGGAAAAGCGGCAGCACTTAGGAACCTGTACCAACAAGGATATTTTGCACGAAATCGGATGAGCAATGCTTTCGTGCGATCACTCTATTTCTACGAATTTCTTTTCTGTGACGCTGACCTTTTCGAAACATAAAAGAGACAGAGAGAAGAAAAAATGGGATCGGACGAGCGGCTGCGCAAGGAGACGAAAAACGACAGAACAAGGATTGATGCGAACGATGCAGACATTATTGTGACAGGACGATGAAATAGTACTAAATTCATCGTTGCCTGCCATTTTCATTCTTGTTTAATATAAATTTAAATTTCATTAGTTGTAAATTTGATCTTTAGTTAATGCTTGGTATTTTCTTATTGCTACATCTCAGAATCGTGAGGTTCTTCGTATTTATACTGAAAATTACCGTCGCAAATATATTTTTCATTTATTGTCACCACGGCAGACGAGATATTTTATTAATTTTCTACTCGAGAACTTGCTCACTGGTCGGGCTATATCCTCGATATGCATGCATCTGTTGCTTCTTAAATCATGCATGAATTATTTATCAGTTAAAGCCTGCACACTCATCTGTGTGCACCAGCGTATCAGGTTACTAAAGCGATCAAAAATTACTCGCCTGCTTTCGTCGCATGCTATTTAATTTCATTACGGGTTGCAACACGCCACGGTCAAAAATAATTAGTAAGGCATTTGTGTATCGCATTGCGTTTAATTTTACTAACAAACTTCATTAGAATTTTGTGTGGGTTTTTTTTTTAGTTTTTGTTTTTTACAGTATTTGAAATTAATGAAAATTCAAAATAATGACAATTGCAGAAAAAGAAAAGTTAAGATGAAAGTTTCAAATATAACCAAACTGGACATCACAACTGCAGCATGTTTGGCTTTTCAAGGCATGATTTGTTTACGAAAAGGAAAAAGTCAATAAAAAGCGATAAAAATCCTCAGTGGTATACCAACATGCGATCCCCTTCTTCTTCTCTTTTCTTCTTTCTCTACAGAGATAATTTACGATTTCACGAACCAACTCGAGCGAACAACACTACCTATATACGGAAGTGCCGAACGACTTTATTCTTATCGAGCCTCCACCACTCCGACTCCTTCCTCCGCATTCTCTTCTCCGTCTCTCCTTTTTCATTTTGGCGAAGACGAAGTTTCGGTGTAAAACTTGTGAGAAGTGAACCCAATGATCGTATTGTACCGATTGTATTTTTCGTAAATGTTGTTTCAGTGTGAAATCCATGGCTTACTGTCAGAGTTTCTGGTCATGAGCATGTTTATGGGCATCGACTCATTACGATTCAAAGTGATGTTACATCTGGAACAGTACATGACTATTTACAGTTATGGAAACCTGGTTCAGTCGATTGTATCGGCTTCACAGTAAGGTCGTTCGGTGTTTGTCTCGCGAGAAGACCGTCACTGAATTCGAAAGCAACTGTGCATAAGTTTCGGAATCCTTGTTTTCTAGTAGATGTTTTTTCAAAGGACATTTTTCCCAAAACTATTTTTGTCCAATTATAAATATTTACAATATAAAGAATAAAAAGAACCTTATATTTTGATATAATATTTATGAACTATTTAAGCAAACTACAAAGTTACGTTAGACATGGCCATTGATTTTAACAGAAAATAATCTTACAAAGATTCCTTTTTAATGCCACAACTTGAAATCGCACAAACCTATAATCTTTAACCCCAATAGCCTGTAAACAATAATTCTAATTATATTAATCGGAACCTTGACTTGATCTCTCATTTCTTGCCGGCTAACGCGATGAGGGGAAACAAAAGACAAACGAGAAAAAAATAGATATAGTGTACAAACTTCACGTACTGGCTTGAGGATAGATAAAGTGCTGGTCTAGAGAAAAAAAAATCAAGAGAAGGAAGTGCTTTTGTATATCTATACATAAATACATTTAAAAGTTTTTGTGATCGAGAAAGATTCCCGGGGGAGTTTACTGGATGGTGGCTGGGCTTCTCACCCAAGATTGCACTTTTAAATCAACTCTTGTATCTATATCGTCGAAATCCCATTCTCTGTATCGACCCGTTGAAATTTAATCCCGTCAATCATGCTTGGCTTTAATTTACTGATCTACTGCAATAATATAGTTTTATAATCACATCGTGTGGATAAAGAAACTTATAATCTATGAAAGAAAAGAGCAGTAAGTTATCTACTTTTGTGTGATATAAAGATATGATTGTACCAAAATATCTATCAGACTTTCCAGTGCAGAAGGATCTAAAAATAATAAGCTACTGATTCAAAAAATAAAAGATGAAATACTGGTACTGATATTGCACTTTTAAAACATCTATCTATCCGTGCAATTTTCCTTCGGCGTCCAGTTAGACTTATGTCGATATAGTTCTCGTAATGCACCATATGCGATACCTAATATACGTCTGACCGAAATAAGAAAGAGTATAAAGTAAGAAGAGCCAGAGAGAGAGGAAAAGTCGCGTGCCGAGTCATCGTGAAGAAAAAGGTAAAAAGCGGAAGCATAGCAGTTTCGAGCATTTGGTCCAAAATATCGCAAGCGCAACAACTCTCCATATGTGTGCAGTCCATTCATATATGTATACGTATGTGTGCCCGTGCGTCGAGGCGTATATTCATTTTTATTAACCGACATTTCGCCCGTAATAAAATCCTGGGCAATCTTCATAGAATCTTGGTGAAACACGTGGTACCATTTGATTCTCTTTCCCCCGCCATCATCCTTCTTTCTCTGAAAAAAATCTCCCGTCTCTCTCTCTTTCTTGGACTACCGGATTTGCTTTCTTTCTCAATAAGTGTCTACTGCTCTGCCTCCCACTCCTTCACCTCCATCTCTCCTAGAATCTATCTCCCTTCCGTGCTAGCAGGGACGCTCATAAAACTTGATGGCCGATAACAACCACTATCTCAGCACACCCCCTTTTTTCTCCCTCCCTCTCTCTCTCTCTCTACATACACACGCGCGCGCACGAGACATACAAACAGACAGACAACCTTACTCACATACTCGTACGAGAAACACAAAAGCTCCGGTGAGTGGTTGGCGTTTTTATTGGGACCATACGCCTGATACGTAAGATACATGTTGGTGGTACGGATAGCGATGCGATGGTGGTGGCCTCGTACTTTGGCGGTGAAATACATAAGGCAGAGAGCCAAGGAGGGACGACTGCGAAAGAAAGAGCACCGGAAGAATGCGAGAGGCGATAGGACGTGGCAATATTTTCGCTTCCTCCGCTGTACGTGCAAGGGGCAATATGTCTGAGAGGGGGGAAAACGTGCAGGGGAAGCTTTCGAGTGATGGACGCGCGGCGACGTCACTCGTCGACGAGAAGAGGTTTAGGAAATTACTGGGCTCATTTGCGCGCTCCGGTCCTTTATGAGTGAAGGAGAACGGAAAGGATGGAAAAAGAAAAAATTCGGAAAGCTACTCGACAGCGAGCGGGCGGGCGAAAGGAAGTAAACCACGGCAACGTGCTTCGGATGTGGTGCGAGTTTTTATCTTTTCGTCGAGCGCTTTTCAGGGTGTATGCGACGCAAGTGAAACATGACCTGGAAGAGAAATTGGGATTCCTGCTTTTGTTCGAGGGTTTCGAATTATTCAAGATAAAAAAAATAATGAAATAAGCTTCAACGAATGAAGTGGAACGAATTGATCTCGCTGTAATTTATTTGTCGTTAACACTTCAACCTCCTGACAGTATCTTTCTCGAAGCAATCATTACTCAAAATAGTAAAACACCAATGCAACGAACAAACAAAAGATTGATAACCGAATTATGTGAAACAAGCGTCTTCCCCCCCCCCCATCAATCTACTTATTTTACCTACCAAGCATCTGAACATTACAAGCACACAGACCTTGTTTTTCTCATTCTCTTCTTTACTTCAGAATACGAGTGCGACTCTCTCCTCTCATTTTCACCAGTACAGTATTGAAGAGAGAAGCATCTTTTTTATCAGGCAGATTCAATCAGACAAAGAAATAAGGAGAGTGAGTAAGCCTTCGAGCCTTTCTCCTCCTCCCTCTTTTTCCTTTTCCTTCTACGTTCCTTCCATTGAAAAGTGAACACATGAAGCAGAGGAAATAGAATAGAGGAGCGAAAGAGCGAGCGGGGGTGGCGTCAGCAACTACCGGGAAGCGCAGGCTTGATTCCTCAGCGTGCAAAAATCCACAGTCAAACAGCAAGGGTGCAGGCAGCAACAGACTTGCTCGGCAACAAGCATCGGCATAGCAGCAGCGGTGCCGAGAGTCTTCATACCTACCTACTCTCATGTACGCCTTATTTGCTTAGGAGCGCACGCTGCACCCTTTCAGCAGTGAAAGTAGCTGCACCGGAGTGCTATGCATGCGATTATTCTCTCTATTTCTTTTCTTTCCACCCGTTACGACGCACCCTGCCACACATGTACACCTACCTACGTAAGGCAGATTGAATTTTCCACGCGTTGCTGAGACAGTACAGCACCACCACCCCTCCGCAGTCTCATCTCTCTCTCTCTCTCTCTCTCTTTTTTTCTGCATAAGGTGGAAAGAAAAAAGAGAGACGACGCAACCCTTTTCCCGCGTGACGACGAAAAATCTGCCAGCGGCAACAACAAGCCCTGGCTCGCGTGCTCCCTCGCTCACTCGGCTTTTCATTCCCTCACCCTCACTCTTCACCAATCCTCTTTCATCAAAGGCTCGCTTTCCCTTTCTTTCGTTCGTTTGCTGCGTACTGCCGTGTGCAAAAGAGGAGGAAATTGGCGGAAGTCCAGCATTGTGCGTTTGTTTCGACTGCTGCTATGCCACGTAGACGATACAGGCAACATCGTCTACTGATGATGACGTCGTAGACTTTATACATACGACCTATACTTTTGTTGCTAGGCGAGCAGCAGCTGCCGTAGTGCTTACATTGTAGTGGCTTATCTTTACGAACCAATTTTACCGTTGTTTCATTTTTAGTGCTATTGTATTAGCTAAATCTTTTCTTATCGTAATGTTATTTATGAATATGGGAGTGTTGTATTTTAATAAATTACGCGCATTTATATTACCTGAATGAGATTTCTATGCTTGGTGGCCGCTAGAGTGGCTCTTAACAAGGAAGGCACCGAGTGGAAAATTTCCGCTGAAATGTCTGTAAAACCAATGAGGTTCTAGTATTAGCATCAGATACAACTATAGTTTGTAATTTTATTAAGACTCCGTATAGTATAATTCTTTGTAATTTTATGTTTCTTAACACAGTGTCTAACTGTATGCACTCTACTCTTGAGAAATGAAAAAGAAAGGGAGCACTCACATCTAACTCACATCGACAGCCATAGTTGAATTTCTACCCATATACCACTTAGTCAGTGTAGCTTTTTAATTTAATTAACTAAGGATGATACAGAATTTACTTGGTACCTAGTAATGCGGATGTACATGTGGATTTCTACACTTATTCAAAAAATCATACGTGCCACTACGAGTCGTTATTTCTCTATTTTTTAATTGTCAATGGAAAACAAGTGAGATTGACTAAGAAATAAGTTGTTAATAACTATATTCTTTAAAATATTGTCTTAAAATCATAAGGAATAAAAAAAAAAAAAAATTAAAAAAAAAACTCGAATTGCGTGTAAGGAATTTGACTTACTTATGATTTATTTTTTTTACTCGTAGGTGAATAAAAAGCTATTGACATGAAGATAAAATTATTATGTTCTAACGAAAGATTTCAATCAGCTCTAAAACTGAAATATAAACATGAAAAAAGAAGCTTCAGTGGACACATTCAATCTTTTTCTTATTTTTGCAAATCCATTGCCACTATAATTACTTCTTAAAATTTTAATCGCAAAATCTATATTTCATTGCAATCATCGAAAACTATTTATGATAGGCACACTGACCAGTTTTATACGTGTAATCCCTTTGACCATTGTCAATTATGCAGTGAACAGATGTATATATATGTACACCGGAAGAAAAGGGAGAAGGACTATCTCAGCGAATCTCTCCTTATGTTTATGTGACATAAAAATCCGGGTGAGACGCGACAAAAAAAGAAAAAGAGGGAAGGGTCGCTATTGCAGCAAAAGAGTGCTGTTATTACTTATATACGCAGCCAAGTCGGACCGGACATTCGACCGAGCTGCTTCGGCTACTGCGATTGCTACGTGCGAAGGGCTTATGACTGAGGCACATGTGCAAGGTATAAAAGCAGAAAAGTGCTAGTGTTCTAGGAACAGTGTACAGGGTTCTCAGGTTTTGGATGTGAGTTAAATTATGATCATTATTTTGAATGGACTGATTTCTTTAGTTCCTTTAAATAAAAAAAATTAAAAAAGTATTTAAAAAACACTACTAACTACTCGACTTCTATTAAATTTTTTTTAAATCAGTCAAAACAAAAACAGCCATACTTTCAGTAGATTTGAAATTAGAAAAATAAATGAATTAAACTAATAAACTTTGGGACGATTAAGTATTTTCAAACTCAACTAATTTCAGAAGAATAATAAATGACATTAGAAATCAAAGTCAAAAGTGGTGAAATCATTGATCCAACCTGACTTTAACAAAAAGTGAAAATTTAGACCACATCAAATTTAGCCACGCTCGATTACGGATTATGATCAAAATCAACTACATTTTGATTGTTTGCTCTGTACATCACCTATGGATGTGCACCGGGCTGCATACGTTGCAGGCGATCCTTACATCACCCGCGACAGGATGCTAAGTACGAGGCTAAGTGTAATATTGTGTGTACTAAAATAATTTTAATTAGAAAAGTTCTGGGTCTTTTGTGTATTATTTAAATCAATTGTTTAATAGCTAAGTATCAAGTTGATTATGTAATTTATTTTTAGACGACAGCCTGAACTACACTAGAAGGCAGGTCAATAGTTTCATAAAGCTGCAACAAAAATAACACGCACTGAAGAGTCATATCAATTCGTAATACATTAATTATTTGACGCATTAGACAAAAATTATGCACAATTTCTGAATATGCTTTTAATTGTTGACTGTTCTTCCCACGCTTAACGGTTGTTTTGTACGTAACCATCTTCGTTTCATAAATATGAAATTTTACATTTCAAAAATAAAACAAATCAAAAGTAATACATGGATAGTAATTCAAGTAGGGGCAGTGTGCCAATAATTGAAACAATGGCAGTAATTGGATTTTAGTAAGACAAGCACAGTAACATTCAATGCACTCTAATCTTTGGCATCTAATCTCGAAATTTATAATCATATACATGAAGTTAAATTTTACTAGAAATTGAATGGTGCAAAACTATTTTCTGCCAGCATCAAAACATCCGAGATTTCAAGTTAGGAAAATTTTATTTACGTCCCCGAAACCTAACGAAAGCAGCGTAAACTCTCCTCTGTCATCTTCCGTCATGTACCCCCTGTCAGCATAAATAAAAGGGACATTTTTCTCTTCTACAAATCCATGTACGTACGTATTTTTCTAAACATCATTAGCAAAGAGAAAGAAAAAGAGAGGTACCGGGGAGCGGCGGTAAATCAATTGTTATGGCAGCCAAGCTAACTGAAGGGGAGGGAGGGGATGTGTCGGGTCATCGGTCAAAGCACACAGGTTCTTTTAGACGAATGGAAACAATTTCACAAATGGCGGCACTTGGCTCTTGCTCTCTCCCTCTCTCGTTCAGTGCCAGTCAGCCGAGCTTCGATTTACAATAGTCTTTCCGTTTGAATAGCCTTTAACGAAAGGGGAGATTTTTCTTTTCTCTCTCACTCTCTCTTGCGCCTAGTCGACTTACACACGAGGGTAAGCTTGTGTATATTCTATAATGGACTAGTTGTCTGCATACGTGTATGTATATATGCATACGGTATATGTATATGGTGTGTGTTTTATTTGAACGAATAAAATGATTTTAAAGACGTCTCGCTCGATGGTGACGTTTGCTTTTATGTACATGTGTTTTCTTTTCCCGTAGCTGGAACGACAGTTACGAAGTTGACGGATAGAATATTGATGTCCTAAAATTTCTTTTCTGTTAATAGAATATACTTCCATGATTAGGAAATTAACTATGTAGAATGTTTGTGATGGAGGGAAAAGAAGTAATGTGAGATATTCACATAGGTACATGATTTCAGTCTGTGTGTACATTAATGTGAATTCTTTACAGTAACGTCGATCGCTATGATGAAATTAAACTGCTACTGGATACAGGGTTAAACAAAAATTTTTCTTGTTACTACGTTGAAAAATATCAAATACCGTGTCGTTTTGTGTAGTTGGAATTAAATCCAAAAATTGTGTTACAACTCAACTGTAATAACTGTAATATTGGAAATGTAATATGTCATACGATGATAGTCACCTTGACCTTTTATTGACGGAATTATGTCTATAGTGATCTGCCCATGCATCTAAATTAGATTTGTTATGAATTAAATATCAAGTGATGCCAGTTAGTCATTTCAATCAAAATAATTTTCATAAGCATTATGGAAGAGAGTATATGATAATTGGGAAGTACTAATTGATTTTAATTCGAAGAGTAAAGAGTGATTAGTTTTATTGGTCGTATAGCTTTATTAAAACAATTAATCGATACTACAAGTATTAGACGAAACCTATTTTTAAACGTAATTTGAACGGTTGAGTCGACACACAATGGTCTCATGACTAAAAACAACTTTGGACCTATACATTCTCCTAAATTGCATTGATAAAACCTTGGATAAAATAATTTTACTTTCAAGAAATTTTCCTTATTATTTATTACAAATCTTTCTATGTTAAAGGGATAAAATTCCAGTAATTAATTAATGACACATTGACAATTACACATTGAGTTTTTAGTCGTGCATTAAAAAAAAAAAATTCAATGAAAGCCGCCTAACGTTCTACATTATTGTTATTAAAAAAAAAGATACGTCTTTTAATTGTTTCGCCTGTGAAAAACTTGAGGATATTTGACTCGAGGCACGCGCGATCGTTCATAAAAACAAGTCATTGGAAACAGACCGAGACAACAGAACCAGGGCCCATTAAACACTCCATCAAGCCCC
Organism: Copidosoma floridanum; assembly: GCF_036245765.1. Lineage (NCBI taxonomy): Eukaryota > Metazoa > Arthropoda > Insecta > Hymenoptera > Encyrtidae > Copidosoma > Copidosoma floridanum. The sequence goes on along the minus strand of NW_028321906.1, from coordinate 9,174,204 downwards.
GTACTCGATTGCAAAACAATTTTTCCGCTATTTAATTTTTTCACTTGGCTGCTATCTCTATTTTTTTCCTTCTCGGCTGTTTACCAATAAACAGATACCCGTACGAGAGTTTCTTTCTTCCGTCACAGCAATTATTTCCATTATTGTTCACATAATCTAAGAGGGCAAAAGAGTGAAGCAAAGAAAGCTGGAGACTCACGAGTCATCGTAAACAAAAACAAAGGCACGGTGGTTATTTTTTCCTCTCCATACGAGCACCAAGGGAAGGGAGAGTGCGCCGATTGCCGAGCATTTCCTGTGGGACACGCGCTCGGTGTACATGAAATATAGGCGGAAGCGCGTTTGCTTTGCTCCACTCTGCTCTCGATATTTGCCGAGACACTTCAAAGACATCGAGTCGTCTCTCCCTCTCTGTCTTTCTCTTGAGTCGATTTTTTCCCGAATAAGTAAAACGCAAGGAAGAAGAAAGGAAGTACGCGAATCGATGACAAACAGATCGCCGAAAAATCCCTCCACCTCTTCCGTCTCCAGTCTACTTTTCTCCGGGAAAAAAGTGCCGAAACAACCCTCTTCGAAAGAAAAAAGCAAGTCTACAAATCGTACGCGAACCATACACACATACATCGCGAGCTTGTGTACTTATGAATTCCAGCATACGCCCAAGATCGATAGAGCAACCAGTCGTGTACAGCAAGAGGTAAAGATTTAAATGGGTTCGAGGGGGTGACCGCGCAAAAAGCATTTAGCTATTCCCCGTGGCAAACGACCATAGCGAAAGGAATAATGCACGCGTAGTATGGCAGGAGAAGGCGAGCCATACGCATATATACTTTAAACAGATTTTCCCTTTGCGCGTTGATATTTATGTGCCTAGCTATGCTTGTGCCTGGCATTACGCGTATCCGGGGCTGTATTGCAGTGCCTCTAAAAGAAAACGAGAGCAAACTCCTCCTTTTTTTTTATTTCCGCGTATATACACGTCCTCGTCTTCGAGCTCTCGGAATTTAAAAGGTTTAAAGCGATTTCCCAGGGGGTAGTGGTGGTGTGCTTCGGCTCTGAAACTTTCGCTCGCATCCCCGTGCTTAATTCTTTTTTTTATTTTCCCCTTCACGTACCACTACACCACTTACACTCGAGAGAGAACATCGGTCCGTGGCAGAACCAATGCTTCTTCTTATAGATGGACGCAGTCTGACTTACTGCGAAGAGCTCAAAAAAAAAAGAGCATAACCGTATGGCGAGGAATTTCTGTTTTCTCCTTTCATCCGTCGCCACGGGAGCGAGCGACTGTAAAAAATGAGCCGCTAACAATTGTTGGAGAAATTTCATTACAGAAACTCCTCTTTGCGTCTGTTGTCCGCCGCAAGCTTCTGCAGTTGGATACCTTCTTCTGAAAAAGATGACGCACCAGCTGCGGAATTTCGAATCTGCGGTTGGCGCTTGTCAGCCGATTTCAGAATATTAATTCCGGACGTCGTTTTTACGATTTAGCGCGGCAATCGAGGATCTTAGGTTTCAGTTGTGACTAAGATGGATAGAAATGGGGAATCAGGCAGATATCAGTGGTGATGTTGAGCGCATCACTCAGGTAATAAATGAGCAAATCCGCGTTTAAACGATATTCGCAGTATGACGTGCGAGAAAACTCGAATCTTTCGACCGCCTCAGTAATACAATACAGCTCTAAGGCTGACGCTAATAGCTCCCCGATAATTTATTACTTAATTTAGCATAATCTAGCCCCAAGAACCGTATCGAGGGGCTTACGTCCGTAGTGACTGTATAGGCGCATGCATGTACACGTATGGAGTAAAAAAGGTTCCTTCTCTCAAATCCGATCTACGCACTTTAGGACTACCCCCTAAGTTGTACCCGCATATTGGTTAGCACCCTTGTACGTATAATGCATAGCGAGGCAGGGGTAAGAAGGAAAGCTCGACGTTTAGCTCTAGAACCTTACGAGTCCCCTGGTAAAAGACATTATAAATTCAAAGTCAAATGTAGCGTGTGGCCGTGTTTTAGCTCTTCTCATCTCCCGGATATATCACTTAATGCAGTCTGTAAGTGGTGGGCAGGGGTAGAAGGAGAAATTGTATACCAGCGATTCGAGATACAGCGCGCTTTTTATTACTATTGCCTCGCGTCGTCTTTCAAGGAGGTGTACAAGTATTCGAATGAAAGGTTATTTCTATCCTACTAGCACAGAGATATCGTGTAATTGAATGTGTTTTCCTCCAAAGTTGTAACGAGATTTCCGATGATAATGGATAAAAACAAAATTACGGAGAAAAATAAAGATCTTTGTGACAATTACAGCAGGGTTTTTTACAGCCAAAATGCTTACCCATCGTTGAATCCACCCCTACTTCGGCAGCAGTTCATGCATAAAGCAAGGAACTCCCTCGCGTCACTTAAGCTGGTGCATCAAGTGCACATATCTCACAGTTGGTTTAAGTTAAATCCTGTACCCCCCATTGTTTCCTCAAGCACGTCCTAAACGCCACACTTGAGATTGACAAAAAACAAACGCAACTCTTCCCTCCCGATGTGGTAGCTAATTATGTCTCTGGAATCCCATTCAACCCTTTATTGTGCAACCCGCGACTAATTTGACCTCAATGTACTGGAAACAAATAATAATCGCTCCAAGAGGGAGAGAGAGAGAGAGAGATAAAGAGCGAAAAGAGTTCAAAAGGGTGCTCGAGGGCCATCGTCACGAGCACATATTCCCACGCCGAACGTATCATAAAAATTCTCATGTTCGTAGCACACGGTATAAAGGTCTTCTTCCGATGAAAAAAGAGACGTGGAGGTGGAGAAAATAGGCTCGCGTCACACTTTGTTGCTGGCGTCGTCGTTGCTTCCGTGCGCTCTCCTGAGCAAGCGACGCGAATCAAAAAGGAGAAGAAAAAAAAAGGATGAGAAGGTGAAGGAGGAAGGAGCCTCTCTCGTATGCGCGGGGTAAAAAAAATGAATCTTGCCACCGACAAAGGCACTGGCTACGGATGATACTGTAAACTTAAGCGCACGCACGAGTAGGAGAGTGAACGCCATCGTACATACACATTGGGGGGGAGGGCACAAGGTACCATATAATATATACGATGATGAGAACTTGGACGGTTGGAACCAATGAGGATTACTGCCGTTGCCTTTTTCTCTCTGTGTCTCGCAAAAGACGTTTTTTGGTGATGGTGGAAGGGGGTAAGAGAGAAGCGAGGCACACGAATAAAAATAAATACCCTGCAGCTATAGGCAGGAGCAGCAACAGAGAAATAAGCCCTTAAAGAGGGCTGATGAATTTTAAATCAGCCTCGGCATTGAGGGATCGGTGGAGAAAAAAAAACTCGTCAGAGTTCCGCCAGAGGACTTTTTCGAGTTCTTCTCCTCTCTGCGTCTAAGGGCCGCGATCCGCCCACGAGCAGAGCGGAGCCGAGCTATCCTTAATAATACAGAGGCACTAATACCCTGATCACATATTCCTGGGGATGAAAAGTAAGACTCGCGTTTGCCGAGTAGTACTGAACCGAGTAAAGACGGTGGAAGATAGCTGAGCATCAATTCCATTAGAAGGAAGCTTTTCTACATTTTTTTTTTGTTTTTTTTTTTTTGTTTCATTCATTTGATTATCACTTTTTTTTCTGTTGTCTGCGAGAGCATGCATGAGTTTGGCGATTGCCAGCAATACAAGGTGCGCGGTGCGTCTTTTCGTATATGGCGCTGGAGCTTTTTATGACAGGGGTCATAATAATTTTACAATTATAAGTAATATAATGAGTGTATAGTCGATAGATACGGAGATGAAAAGGTGTAGAACTAATATTTTTTTAGATGTTTATCAATGCGAATTACTCTTTTCACAAACTAGGTACTGCAGCCATCGATGAAAAGGGTCAATCAAAAAGGTCAAGACAGATAGTAAAAAATTAAGTACAAACAAAAACAAATCTTACCGTACTCTATAACAATAAGAAATTCTTAGTAAGGGACATCTCGACATTTTGGACGAATCCATTAAATATTCGATGGGTGAATAACTCCAGTGTACCTCCCCCATAAGCCTTTCATAACGAGCGAGCTGCATGCAACATCCCATCATCGTCCATACATATATAATCTGACCGAGGCATCAGCGAAGACAAGCGCATGACAATGCCTCCGAATACTCACCCCCTGTTCCGTACCAACCACCATGCACCACCTATTCCTCGCTCCACTCTAAAATATGTATCGTCATTTCACGCGACAGACGATGCCATCGTGCTCGAACGCATCCACTAATGTATCTCTGTGGATTCTCCCTTCAGCGGTCACCGCCAAAAGACCAGCGATGACGACGACAGATCTATGTAGTTAGTGCTTATAATACACACAGAGATCCAAAGCTAACTTGCCAGCAGGACGTAGAAGTAGATGAGGAGTAAAAGATCAGATGACGAGGCTGTGATGTTTAACATAGCTTGTCGCTGTGCGTTACGTGGCGATGATATAGTAAAGCGCGCACACGTTGAATGTATCTCCTTTGCGGCAAACATACATACCTGCATAGGCGTACATATATGTAAGTGAGCTGTCAGTGTATATGCTAATCGCGATAATAGGGGATATATAACATTGGCTGGGGTTATCCTCTGCTAATATTTCGACGTTCGAGTTATGCCGCTGTAGCTTCTGGGCTCTCCCTCGTCTGATATTCATCCCTCGCTTGGCTTCAAAGGGGATATCGATGTTGGCCATTAGATAGTGTCACGAGCCATGCACCTGCTTATTTTGCGTGTCCGCGCGTGTGCATTTAGTAGAGAGTTGTCAGTCATCTGTATAATCGGGAGAGAGCGAAATTAGTGAGAAATTGTCAATATCCAAACTGGCGTGGACATTGGCATCATATACCCGCTTGTGTGTTACTTTGGTGTATCTGATGCACGCAAGCATTTGTGAATTAAAATGATTGTGAAGATAGAGTTTCATTGGTATGAATAAAAATCTAGTCCTCCAGCTATTTAGCAACAAAATATGTCCATCTGATTATTTATCGTCAATATACAAACATTAAAGCCCTTTTTTGTGCTGTCGTAACGTAACTCTAAAAAATCATTTCTTGCATGCTGCAAAGTAAGGATAGACGAAACGATGCCAACGTACAACCAGCTATATTCAAAACATCGCACAAAAAGAAAAAAGCAAGTCAGGATAAAGTAAAAAGGAAAGATAAAAGAAAAAGTACACTCGTTTACGACAAACCCAAGGCTAATTGTGGCGTTTACCGCAAATTTCAATTTACTTCGCGTCGCACGAGCGCGTGCACGTACATTTCGAATCGAGCTGACGTACTGTACGACCACTACAGCGCTGCTGCTCTTGCATAATGGCGCGGCTATATAGAGATTTTCATAATCGGTTCGCCGAAGCTCGTGATGTATCTGCGTTGGTAGCCGACGAAGTTCTGTAACAAGCATCAAAGAGCGAAGCCTCTCGGCTGTGTCATCTCGTTTCGCACCTCGGCGAGCTCTCTCTTTTTAAAGTGTGCAGTGTAATTTTTATACGTGCACGCACGCACTGGACCAGGATCGACGCATCTCGTCTTGTAAGATCTCTTACTTAAGAGAAATATAACGTAGACATCATGGGCGTATATTTATACGTACATATGACAACGCAAAAAAGTTTTTAACTGGACCTTCTGTTCAGATTGTATTTCTCTTCTCTGCTTTGCTTTCAACAATGTTCTTCACTACTGGTGTTACTGCAATTGTAACGACTGGTAGGTGTGTGAGTGACTGCGCGATGACGGGGCAAAAATATTCATCAGCTATATGATATGGAAATAAGTTTAAAAAATGCTAATTCGTAATCGCAATTTCCGATAACGTTTCAATCAAAATATAAAGAGAAACCTACTAACGTATCGATGTATCAAAAAAAAAAAGTACAATCTCCGCGATGGAATCCTTTTCTTCAATTTACAAGATTAATTCATTCTGAGTGATGAAACTCTGAAAAACGAGTTATGAGAGGGATAATGTTTCTTTTTCTTATACAATTTTTGTCATTAATTTAATTTTTTTTTTATTTATACGTAGAGTAGGCCAAGTTGAACAAACGACTGGTAATCATTTAATTTTGCACCATGTAACAACAAACAGATATGCACATCAATAAAAAGTATTTCTCAAGATGAATTTATTGTACGCTTTAATTTATTTTCTGAAATAATGATTAGTGATTAGCTTTTTAAGATACACCTCAAAATCAAACATTAGGTAGCCGTCACTCACATCATTCCTAACGATTCATACAGTCCAGCTCTATAAAGTAGCAGCATCATCGTTAACAGGACTTCATCATAATCAACATTGACGAGAGAAAAGTTAATTCCAAACTCTCGCAGCTGTGGGCCATTGGCAAGCGTAAAGGTGGTCATGGGGAGAATATCATTCGCGTCATGTTCGGTTGATATTGTGAATTGAACTTTTCATTCTGTTACTGCTACTCTGCTGTATATACTAGGGGCTCTGTATCATCAGCCGTCGAAAATTTCGTGGTTACTCCAGTCACCGCGACGTGCGGCCGCTTTGAGTGGAGTAACGGCGAAGCTTTTTAATTAGTTTAGAACTCTAAGCGAAGTTTGCAGTGTGGCTCACTTTGGGGCCTTCAAGTGCAGCAGACGCTGAAACTGGAGGCCGAGAATTGTTGTATGTAGAGCCCGAGTGTTGGAAAAGTTATTAATTTATCTTTACCCGTATATGTGTTTGGGTGCGTGTGCTAGACTTCTCTCCCCACTATGTCTAATGAAATTTAAGCTTGCTTTTCGCTCTAACGTAATATTTTTTTTTTCTTTCGAAAAGAGCAGGAAAGCAATTTCAACTAATGTACATGTGCAGAATGTGCTGATGTTTTAAATGAACTCCGACAAAAAGCTGAGCTAAGTTTTTGACATACCTAATTATATGCTGTCGGTCAAAGTTCAAAATTATAAATCGAAAAGTACCTGTGTATTCTATTATTTGGTTTTTGCTTCGAACAATCAAACGTTTTTTTCTCACTTAATTTATTATGTAATACCACCGTTAAATCTGTAACCCCTCGAAGTCTATAAAAAACTTATTCGATGACACATTTTCCAGGAAACATATGAGCAGCATTAGCTCATGAATTTCCTTCGGGAAAAATATTGTATACATAACATGTTTCCAAAAATATCCTCATGCAATAGAATTTAATCATATTTAACAATTTGGCTAAAAGCATCAAGCATACATGAACAAAAGGACACGAAAGTACCAGAGTCCTCCTCCTAAATCTACTCTTGATCTACGTTGATTACTTATGCAGAGTCATGCACGCGGAGAACGGGAGGCTGCAAAAGTCAAGCGTCACCCTGACCACCCCCTTACATTTTCCATCGTCCATACGGCCAAGACAAGTAACCCCGCAGGCTTTAACACTCCCCTCCCATTACGTACACTGACAGTGGCATGCTTCAATCGTCCGATTCAGAGCGGATATGGATATGAATTTGCATTCACCTCCGCATCGCGTGGAATAATCCATGCACACGTAGACACCAGCAACAGAGAGATAGCCGGCACAAAGCCAAGTGGAAGCGCCTGTAGGAAATTGTCAACGAGTTGTGGATGCTTGCCTCTCCAAGTCCCAGGGATAGCGGCAAACGATGCCACTGGGGTTGATGGACTCATTATAGAAGGAAGAGGACCCAGGGTTGCTCCTCTTAGAGATTCACGTGGCTTCATTCCCCTCAGCGTTATGTTTGACCGGACGGATATGGATGGGCGCAGCATCTGACTGACTGCTGCCGTGGATAATGTGCTGCCGACCTTACTGCTGGAGAAGGTTCTGCTTGGCCTCGGTACAATAGCCATAAGGGAGCCCTCTCTAATCTGCAGTTGCGCCAAATACGTGTACAAGTGTATTATACATTTACAACTCCAGATATAGAACACTGGATAATTACAGCAGGTATACGACGCAGCTCCGAGTGTGTGTAGTGGTAAAGGAGAAATAGGAGGCTTTAACTGAACCTAGGAGATGTTGCGGAAAGGAATTTTAAAAGTCATCTCTCAGGGGCAGAAGGGAGCTTCCACGAGCCGGGTATCTGTCTCCCTCGAACGTCGGATCGTTATTGATTGATATTTAAAGACTTTACAGTGCAGAAGTCAGGTTCTGCCCTTTGTTCGACCTGCAGTGGTTCTGCTAACGAGCAGCCAGTACGTGCACACTCGCTCTTTTATTAGCGGTCATCATGTCCAGGACAAAATGAGAATAAGGACGGTTATATTAATGGACTGCCCGTGCAAGGTGTGATCCTCAAAAGGTTTCGGCCGTGTAAAAGTGATTTATTGATATTTAAATGAGAGTTTGTGTTGCATGGTTAATTCCATCAGAGGATGCATATAGGACTAGAGTCTAACTCATTAGTGACTAAAATCATTGATACCAAGCTTATACGCCTGACCAAATAATCCCAGTGTAGAGGACAAAAAGTCGGGTTAATTCATGCATCACTGTCAATACCATCATGATTCATGATGCTCACTGGAATCCATCGATTCGAAACACGCCAATGGACCCTTGGCATTTATACTTGGAGGGTCAAAAAAACAAAACAAAACAAAACAAAAAAATAGTAGCTAATAAAGCAGCGATCGCCTACTTAACTCTTGCCACCCCCTCTAACATTGTCCGCATTACAATTGCGAGTCGCATCGTTGCTGAACTGACCGCACATACCGCGGACAGCGCATTTAACGGTGCACGCACGCACACAATGGAAGGGCAAACCCGCCGACTCAGCAATATTTACAATGTTAATCCGGGGAATCAACAGCGTGTATGCGTAAGTACAGCAGCGAGCCGGATGAAAAGCGGCTACCCGGCGCTTTTATGAGCGAACTGTGTAAGCGCACTTTCTGGCTGGACTGCACGTATCGCTTGCGAATATTGTGATTTAGCAGAGAGAGAGAGAGAGAGAGAGAGAGAGGGTGGAGAGTTGTCGAGAGATGACTTTACATACTGGCTGCCGTATTCGCGGCTTACATTTTGCGCGTAATTAACTCTGCTTGCAATATCGGCTGTACCAGTATAATATTGACGTGGGTACACGATGATTTATACTCAGGTGGTCACTCGCCGCGTTGTGGGGTTTTATTTTTGTTTTTAATTGCGAGTATTTCAGTGTTGGTATATATGTAAGCAGAATTGGCAATAATTTACACTGTTCGCTGTATACATTGACAAGTAGCCCCTCTTTTTGTACAGAACAAGGAAAACTAGAACGCCCGTGCAAACGCTACAGTAGTTTAATGATAAGTAACACAACTTTGATGATATGTAAACCACGTATTACACACACCACTAGACATCACAGTACGTGTATATCTACTTTCATGTGCTTAAGCAATTAATAGCTGATTCGTCAAATATGTTCGTAAACATAGCAAGATTTAATGCATTGTGAGCATTTACTTATAATCCAATGAACATCGGCTTAAACTAATTGACGGAATTTGTAAAAAAAAAAAGCCTGAAACGTTCATCATTTGAGCATGCTGCTAATAAATTCCAGAAACCAATGAAGTGCAACCACACATTGTTAAAGACACAGCTGAATATAATCACGGCAGGCATTGGAGGAGTAGACAAAGTGAATCAGGTCAAGGTAGAGCTAGTAAAGCTATGCTGATCTCCTCGTCGTAAAGTATCTTTCATCAGGCAAGGGCTGCTGGTACACAATTCCCTCGTGCGATGTGACGTTCCGAAGGCAAATAATGAGATGGTATCGCGAAAATACGCCCCCGTTCCGCTACATTTGTAAAGACTGGTGAAAGGCCTCCACATTGTGGACATACATGGAAAGTCAGAGTGAGAGGGGCGAGAGTGAGAGAGAGAAGCGGGTCCTGGTCAGTATCAGAGCACATGGCCCATTGCTCGCAAATCCGGCCAATTTCCTGCTTGCCCAGATCCGATCGTCACTTTACGATGCGTTTGCCGTCGCTATGCTGCTCTATGGAACACGACAAACCACAAGCGACTAAGAGTAGTACCAGTAGTACGGAATAAGGGAGAGGGAGACGCTCAACCGGAGAGGGAGGGTGTCTAGTATTTACAACTTCCGAGGCTTTAGAAGACGAGGGGGAGGAGCCAAACTGGGCCAGACTCGACTACGCTGACTTTTATGGAATTTTATAACTGTGAGAATACAGAAGCGTGCCGAGTTTGCTGTTTTTACCAAACTGAGAACACTATTGTGTCTACGTGGGGAGGTTATTGAGGGGTGACACGACGATGTTCAGAAGGGAGACCCTTCCGCACCGTATGAGACTCGTGTTGCTTTTTGGCGTCAAATGACTTTTCTTGCGATGATCTTCATGGACACATGTGAACTGTTTTCCTGTCGGTCTACTGGTTATTGGAAATATTAAGGTTTTATCAGCATCGTTTTTTTTCTCCAAGTAATGTGATTATTTTGGAGAACTACCTATCAATTTTATAAGTATGATCTATTCAAAGCCAATTATCTACAGAGCCTATTACTAATAAATGTAGAGCTTCAGTGGAAATCAATCAATATTTAGCAAAAAGTCAAATCATCTTAACTGTAAGTGGTATCACAATGAATCATCACCCACGACAACTGAATTAAAAAAAATCCTTACCAACCTCCCTCTGTTCTAGTATTTACAAGTTTGCCGAGCAAATATAGATAGAGCGATAAAAAATTATATTTGTCCAACAACAGTCACAGTCGAATAACGCAATTACACGCACTCCTCATGGCACACAATGGCAACGACTCCCATAGTAAAGATCTCTCTCTCTTTCTCTGAGCCTACTACACCTTTGCAATTTCAATCAATCTTACGCGTATGTAAGCACACACACGTGCAGACTTCCGCCCTGAGGCGCCGCAAACTTTGAACTCGTTACGCACACGCTCACGCAGAAACACGAGTCCACTACGCTCCGACATGTCACTGCACTTACTTACAACTACCTACAGTCGTATCGTGTGTGCTCCATTGCGGATTCACGACGCGCGTAATCAAGGAAGAGCTACACCAATGCTAAACTGTACGCGCTCGTGCTCGCTGGCTTCCAAGCCGTTATTTACGAGCCGATTATCTTTCGCTGCCGATGCTGCAGTCGCAACTCTTATGGTCCCTCGTGCCACTTATACCTATTCTTGCGTAAGCGGGGGACTTGGTGGTTTTGTTGACGGCGTTGAGGAAGCTAGTGCCTCGCGCAGACGCTAGTTGATGCTAGCAATCAATATGCCTTTCATTGTTAAATATGCATAAATTTAATTTATCTCAGTAAATGTATGATTTTTAATTTCAGTTGATGCATCAATGGTTGACTCAAAAATAATATCAAAGCGCAATCCAACTCATAGGGAAATATTAAGTTGACTCTGATGAACAGAAAACGTTTCTGGTTGGGCTCTGGATTATAAATGGAATTAGTCTTCGAGTTATAACATTACAATACCATAAAAATAACGTAAGATAACTGAGTTTCACATCGACAGCTCTTTGTACGTCTTTTTTTCAGACATAGATACTTTTAATTCATGATAGGTAACATAGTAATCAATACAAGTCCAAGATGACATACAGAGAGTGATGCACATAGCCTGTCTTGTAATTGAGGGGTAAGTGGATCTTAAATTAAACATGCTTATACACAAAGTCACGCCAGTCCCATAACATAGTAATCTGTGCACTTTCACTATTAGATTGAGTCATGTGTCCGATGCATATGGTGATCTATAAACTCTCTGTGTTTAAGTTTTGGAGTATAGTTAAAAGGCTAAAGAGTTACACGTATTATGATAACTTATACAATCTTGCTTTTGTATTAGTTATCTTAACTCCCAAACTCTTACTTTTATATCGAAAGATATGTAAATTACACATGTTTAGTAATGTAGACACTTTCGATTAATTATCTGAAGTCATTTTAGTTATATCTATTTTTTGTCAAAAGAGCGTTATAAATCTTCATTGACTGCCTGATTAAAATATTCTATTGAATCGATTCTACCATATGCTTGTAATGTTAATGTACTTGCATTCACTGGATTATTTTATTTTGATTTAGTAGTGTTCAATTAATTTGATCTTTAGTCGCGAGTACTTGAAAAGCAAAAAAAGAAGACAAACCAACGAATGTCTACGGTGTTTCCACTGACGCAAACGTCTACGTCAAAGAGCTTTTCTTCAGCAAAACAAAAGACAGTATATACCTATACAACACACACTTTCGCACTTATGAAACACGCGAAAATTCACACAGCAGAGAGGACGCAAGCACTCATATACATATAGCAGCTTACGAGTCTGAACCTATTATCCAACCCCGCGCCAGACTAGCCGGCTCGTCTGTACGAAACTATTCGCACGCTTCCATTATTATGTGCACACGCAAAGGCTGTACAGCATGCAGAGACGGGGCGGGGGCGGTGGTGGCACTGTGGCATTGTACATCAGTACTGTAGTGCCATAGGAAAACGGGATAAAGTGGATGGCATAGACCTATATACGTGAGTGTATTGTTCGCGCGGCGGACTGAGCTAATACGCTAATGTGTTGAGATCTAGCGCGCAAAGCTGAATATTGGCCCTCCTGTAGAGCTACAGTAGGCAGTAACAAGGTTACGGGACCCTACCACATACCTGTATATCTACTCCTACGAAAGAGACAATCGGCTGGTTAATGACAGAGCTTTCGCGCGCGAGAGCTGCTGATGTCAAGTGACTTTGTTATGAGATTGAGAGGGTGCAGAGCTGCTAGCAGTGTATATGATGGCCCTCAAGTCACGGCTTTATCAATCGAATGGCCAGATATCGATTGATGAATATGTGCAGGAGGGAACAATTGATGAGTGAAAGTGGGTTCGGAGGAGTTAGTCCTTTCATCGATCACGCAGAAGGATTGCATGGTCTTGTACACGTGTTTTATGGATTTGTAACTAGCTCTTGGTCGATTGATGAGATCAGTGACATTTAGAAATTAAAATTTTTTTTTTTTTATGGCTGATGTTACATTGCTTATTCTATAAATAAGTGCTTGGAGTGTTTGATGGTATCCTAATAAGATTAATTTTCGATTTTAAAATTCTGCTAATGGTATAGTAATAATCGAACAATTTGTGTGAACACCTTTTCTCGAGAATAACGAGTCCCCTCTTGTCGACCGAAAAATTGATTACCGTTAAGGAACAAAGTTAGTTCTTAAAGTGACGACAAGAAAAAAAGGAAGCCATGACATCACGGCCGATCGAGCAGCAGACAAGTGCTCGTGAAATTTCCCTAATGATATCCAAGAATCTCAACAGGGAAGCTCAAAAAAAAAAAAAAATAGCAAAATATTCAAGTGTCTTTGATACACGCTGAGCATAATAATGCCTCCCTCTTGTCTTTACGGCGAATAATTGGAGCGTATAGGTATAAAGCAAACTTTCAGAACGTATAAAAAAAAAATCTCTTTAACTTATAAGAAGAGAGTATAGCGAATTTCCGATAGTTCTAAACTTTACTAAAACGAATCATCGATGCAACTCTTGTTGCTTTACGGCCACGAGTAAGCATAGCATCGCGTTGTGGTCAAATAAAGCAAAGGGTTATAAAACGTACGAAAAAAAGTATGTCGTTATTATTCCGAAGGAACAAACCAAGATTCGGACATCGTCCGCGAGGCTGTGATGGTCGTGGTGAGGAGCTTTTTGGAGAACAGAGTCGACACGATGTCATCGCAGAGCTTTATTACGAACAACGTGGAGATAAAGCAGAGGCAACTGCTTGCAATAAATTCGTACGAGGACTCGGATATTTCATATAGGAAGAATCCATCAATAACCTCAGAAAGAAGTAGATGTGAGTGTGCATGTATACAAGAAAAAAATTAGAGAGATGGAAGAGAAGACAGATGTAAATATGCGCGTTTTCGCGTGTCCATGTAGCTCGCATTAGTGCCCGGGTACGTGAGCGAGAAATAAATATAAAAGCGAAAGATGGGAGAAAGAAAGAGCAGAGGAACCACCGTATGGATGCTTCTGTGCGCGTATATACGGGAAAGTATGTGGCTCTCTGCTCGGCACGGAGTAGAGGGTAGAGCTTTTCGTCCTCATTCCCCTACCTCTTTGTCCGTTGTCGTCATCGTCGACTCGGCGTCGGGACAATAAATAATGCGATAAAACGTGAGTTTGTCAGGCTATATCACGAGGAGTGGGGTTGCTTTGCCGCCACCAACGCCGAAAATTCGCCGGATGTGTTGTGTGCTGCTGCTTTCCACGAGCAGGGAGAGGACGCCATGAAAGAACCTTCGCTCTTCTCCTGCTCCTCTTTTTTTAAATCGAGCTGTAGCTGTAATTTATGTGCCCTTTACGCTGCACTCCTCTTAAAAAAAAAAAAAAAAAAACAAAGTACGACTGCTGCCAGTACGTAATACGAGGGAAGTATTTACGCTGTAACAGCTGAATATTACAAATGAACGTGATTCGCCTTTTTGGATAATGTATTATAACGCGAATGATAATCCATGTAAGCTTGTCAGAGATACAGAGGGGAGGGAGAAAGAGAGAAAGATCTTTGATGCAGGAGATGGCGTTGAGACGAGTTACAGTCTGGTTCGCGAATGAAACCGTTTTATTACAGTGATAAGTTGTTTATGGACGTTGCAGTAGCTCGTAATGAATTCGAGGGATAAGAGGGATAAGTTGTTGCACACGTGTGTGATCGCTACCGTGTCGACGTAATCCTGTCGCAAACTACGGTGTGATGGTAAAGTCTTTACGATCTGAATTATATTCGGGCCATCTTTGATACCAATTTTGTGTCGGGTTTTTTGTTCCATTTTTTTAAATTCGTTAATTAAAAACGAAAGATACAATTGGACGTGACGAATGCATCCGTAGAAGCGGGAATATTTATGCAGTCCAGCAGGACTGTGAATAAATCTTGGCTGCGAAAGTTGAAAAGAAAGAGCTCAAAACAAAGATACAAAGTTAATGGGTGAATAAATCGGCGGTGGTGGTCTCCGTGAAATACCGATTGCAGGCATAGGTGTAACGCGCGAGCGACCTATAGAGGGTCATGCGAGTGTCCAGCGACTGATTTACAATATCAGCTCGGGTGATCGATTCGGCGGGCGATTTACGCGCGACCAATTGCGACGGACCGGATATAATCGGTGCACCGACAATTTATCCACGAATCCATGGCGGCGCAAATCCCGAGATGGAAAGTGCTCTCCATATACAACTGGCGGCGAGACTCGTTAGAGCATCGCCGAAAATTTAAAGCGATTTCGAGCGTGTATTAACGAAGGGGATGCTTTCCCACTGTGCTTTCTATTCGCGACTCTTGAAAGTTTTTTTTTTTTTTTTTTTTTTCGTGGGTCGCGGTGTATGGAAACGAGGAGGGAGGAAATCCCCCGTGCGCTGGTTGCTCTGCTGGGAATTTTACGCTGGTTCCGTTATTTATGTCACTTTATCATTTGATGCTTTTTAGCTATGAATTTGTTTTGAATTTTTACGGCTCTCCGAATGATAAAGCGGATTGAGAAAACTTGGATGCGTAAGGCGATTATATGATTATTTTTTTGCACGAATGAAGAATATTTTTTTGAAGGCTGATGATGATTTAATTAATTCTTGTGCTGATAAAATGGAATTTTTCATTTTATTTAAATAGACAAACTCGTTTAGAAATAATTTTGCGACACGATGTCAACATTTTTATTGTAACATAAAAATACGAAATATTTAGTATTCAGAATACAGATAGTATAGAAATATTCAGTATTCTCCGATAAGAAGAATGTGATTGAATGAAGATACGCTCGTTTGAAGATGTATTTTAGGGTGTGTAGGAGTGTTCGACACCAAGACAAAGGAAATGAAGGGTAGCAATATGGAGAAGCCCCATAAGACGCAGCGCGTAAAAGTGACACGTGTGTATTACAGAAATAATCTAGAGTTTCCCTTAGATAGAAGTACACAGTTGTAGTACGGAGAGTTTCAACTCACATCTATAAAAATGACTTCTCGACCAGTGACTAAATCGATCATCCACTCTCTTAGCTTGTGCTTCTTGATCTATAGGTAGGAAGTGTACTATAAATACTTTTTTTTTACATTCAACATCAAATTTAACTAAATGATTTTACATACAAAATAGTAGATTATCTATTTATTGAAAACAGATATGGTGTATATTTCCCTACCAATCTAATTTTTTTGTTTTTTTTGTTTTCGTAAACTTCATTTTTTCACAAAGGCATCAGTTATTAATTAAGTGCATAATATACTCAACCACCTATATTAATTTCTCTCATAATTTTTGCAGACTGGAGATAGACTTTGCTTTACCATGAATTCTAATACAAAGAAATAGCTATTGTTCAGTGAACTGACGTATACGAATCAACGATCTAGTCGAATCTGAAATCACATCATGTATAGTATACTGTTTGCTTCGAAGTATTAAAAATAAAAATACAGCTTAAAAAATGACAAAACAAGTTTTTCCGATCAAAACAAAATCACTCACCTCATCAACGCGCACGCTTACCATTGTGCTCTCTTCCCACTTCATAAAATTCGTTATTGCGCAACCCAAAATTAGACGAACGTACGACCGGTATGACGAAAGCGTCGTCACTAGCGCACACCGATCGAGTCTCGTGAGGGACAATTTAGAGATAGAAAACGACCCCCCTCCCCCCATAATACCCTCTAAACGATTTCGTAACATCACTCTGCCTGCCCACAGACATATAAGCACTTCATTCCTTCGACCGAGCGTCTAAAACAGAGCAAAGCACATGGAGTTAGGACGATCGGAAACGGCTGTTTTTATGCTCCATGGCTATATACGAGACATAATCGTAACCTAGTATGTGCTTCATACGCCCTCATGGTATAAGCATACAGTACCAGAGAGAGAAAGACGCGTGTGCGTCCGAGCAATGAGCGTTTTAATACTCACAAGACAGAAGCTGCCGGCTTCCAGCCCCTTAATGCATACAACAACAACAACCCTCCTAGCACAATGTCCGAACAACTGTACGCTATATACTATCGCTACGCCGGTGGAGGTGATCGTCGACAATGCGTGGGTGACTATCGCTCGACTTGTTTAATATATACGCGCGTACACATAATACACAGATGCGATGACGATTTATGGCCGGCCGACAATTCTACGAACTGTAACGCTCAGCCATTGGAGAACGAAAAGAGGTCTGCTATAGCCGCTGCGGTAGTAATGATCTCTGGAGTACACGTTTCTTGATGTGTACACAAGATATTTTTTTTTTACTCATGTTGAGCTTGATGTGCTACTACCGCGGCCGTACTTGATTGCTACGCTCGTATCTTGTTTTTGTGTATCTCCTTTCTTCGTATACCTATACCCGCTATTTTAGATCGCCCATTCTGTTACTTTTGTTAGAGCATAAAAAACAGAGATCTAACAGCAACTTGGAACTTTTTAGTCAAAAAATGTGCAATAAGTGGCTTGATTCGAATAAAGTTTATTTTTTTTTAACAATATAAATTAAATAATACTATAGGTTGATTGAAGCATTTGTAAATACCGTGAAAGATTCTTTATCGTAATCATTTTTTTGAAAGATACTTGGGAAGAGGCTCGTTGCCTTTTTCAATGTAGATAGCATATTCCATAAACTTCTACCTTACCAATGAAATAATACCATGGGGTGCTATCTACAAAACTATTATAAAACACAAGCAGCAACAACGATAAAAAAGCTCCACCTCTTCGTGTATTTCAAAAATAAAAATTACCCTCCACCGAACGAACAATCAGCCGTATTCTCGAGAGTAAAACAGGAGCCGAGAGTATCAAGGAGCACCACCACCCACTCAGGGACGATTATTCCGGTTATCGAGCGTAATTCGCGATTGGCACTGTGGCAGTTTCGCGACTTAGTGCTAATAAATTCCCGGCCAGCGGGCAACCACTCAGCGGATCCCCTGACCCTCTCCTCATCGTTTTTCCTTTTTTTCCTCCCTCTTTCTCTCTCTCTCCCTCTGCTTCTCCTGTTGCGATAGTATACGCTATATAGGGGTACACTTGCTGTGCTATAATCGTAGGTCGTAGGCAGAGAGAGAGAGAGAGAGAGAGAGGAAAATAAAGCGGTTTCGCTTCAGTGGTTTTACGAATATGCTGTGCTACCTCTGCCATATATATATACACCATATCGGGCATAAGCCGAGTTATATGGCGAGCTACTGCTCTTGGCTTTTCTCGCGTGTATATACGTGGGTGTACGTAAATATAGAGGGAGACTTTCCTTTTCGCGCGCGACGGAAGAGGGTTGGAAGCCACGGTACACGATGCCGATGAATATGCTTGTATGCAGAAGAGGGTGAGGGGCACTTGTTATATATGGGACTACTGGCTCGCTGATGTATAAGCGCGTTTGTATTAGAGAATAGAAGATTTTATTTTGGAAGATTTATTTTTGATAAGGGAGGCACAGCCTTATAATGTGTGGCTATGAATCTACGTGTGTACGGCGGTATTAAATTATAATCTGTTATTCTATTAGTTCGCGAAACTCGAACAATTAACTTTTTTCTTTTTAGCAAAATATGGATGGCTTATGGACTGACTTTTACTGAAATTATTTTCATGATATTACGTAGTTTTAGATGATAAACCATACTTTTTTCATTACCTGGGACAAATAATTCTATCTTATATATACTCATAGTATGCAAGAACTTCGAGTATGCAAAAAATATAAAACAATATATACATAACTTGTCAAGTGCTTCCTTGGACTTCTCTTTTTGGATCGCAATGATATTGTTCCACAGATAATTTAATCCAATAATCGTTATGCCATGCCGATCGATCCAACAGTTGCAGATTATTGCGACCATATTTTACATGATTGCCAAACTAATGATTTTAAGACACTCGCTCAAACAATCTATTATAGTAACCAATAATGGTACTATCGAAAATTTAAAAACTTGTACACGAACTCCCAAAAGCTACACACGTATCTGTACGTGCCAGACTAGTATCATACAGCCTTTTCTATTCTACAGAAACTATTTGTTTAGAGGACGAAAATTTTAATCCACTTCGTCCGCCACTGCACGTTTCCCTTTATCTTCATCTTGTCTCATCCGAGCATCTCTATTCTTCCGTAGCGCTTGACTATTGCACGCGCTTATCCGTCGAACCCATAAAAATTGCACGGTACTGCTTTGTATTAAAATTGCATTGAATAAAACAAGGTCGTACATTCAAATTTTCTTTCGTCCCGTCAAACCATCCCTGACCGAACCCCCAAGACCGAATCCCTCGACCAATCTCTCAATGCAGCCGGTGGAACAACAAAAACAGCAAGACGAAAGAGAAGAATACGAAGAGGTAAAACAAGGAAGAAGAGGAAGCACTCCTGCGTCGTCTCAGCGTTGGCGTGTGCCAAAAATAAAATATTCACCGCAATCATGCAAAATTGCGGGGCGGAAGAAAGCCAGCGCGAAGAGACAAAAACGTGCCTGCCCCGGCTCGAGACCGCCTCGACGACGATCGCAAGACGATTGCCACTACCCGCCGTTGTTGTGCCCCTGAGGCTGCACTTCCACGTATACATCCTCTGAAGCATACCGCTGGCTGACGCTTTTTATACCAACAGAGTACAGCCGAAATATGATGAGATCGCGTCTTATATATTGATAGATGAAGCGTGGGTACAATGCAGAGCATCAAACGTATTCTACTTTTTACGATTTTTTAGTCTTTTGCTGCTGACTCGATGCTATTTCGGGAATTTAACGAGCGCAAAGACCAGTTACATTATCCAGTTACATCTAATCATCGTAACCTCTCTCTCTCTTTCTCTCTCATTTTCTTTCAGTCAGCCTCCGCACGCAGTGAATATATATGTAGCCGTGATAGTAAAAATTTAATATCTTTCTCTCTGAAGTTTTACGATTGCATGACGCATCACTGCTCTACGCAACTGCAGTTTTTTTTCCGCTAAACAAGGGTGTGTACCTTCCATTTCTCCTAAAGTACGTATATACACTCTTGTGGCATTTTTCTGTATGCCAAACGCATTTAATTGCAACGTGATAAAAAAAAAAAATTATGTAACTTGTTTGCTCTGGATTCGTCCATTTTGTAAGGAATGAAATCAAGTTCCTCTACCTTTCTATATAACTTTGCCATATCGCAGAGACTGATCATCCAGATTATTTCGAAAAATCCAGAAGCCTTTTAATGTAAAAGTTGTGTGTTCGATTAGACGAAACATCATGTTGACCTAGAGCCAACTTCAACTCGAAATGCGTAACCATTATCGTAATTAAGCACCATACCATTTTATGATTTGAATCTTGGCAACAGGAGTTGATAAGCAGGGATGTAGAATCAGTGCTCACAGTCCAAAGAACCGAGCCAACAACAGTTGAGCTTTTACAAGATCGTAAAACCAAGTGTGCATTCACTTGCACTTATGCGAGTGCTTACACCGTATAACTCACACACACACACACACACACATGCTGGCGAATGCAATACTAAAACAAATACCATATCCACACTCCAACACAGTTAGCCTCACGCACCTTGGTACATGTATGTGGGGTACATGAAACGGGATGACGCGTATCCACGTACATTAACCGGCCGTACGAACGCGTACAATCGAGCGCTTCTTGCGTGAACAATGGCCCCGGAAGCTATATACTATATACTACCACGTATAAGCAGTAGTAGCGCATGCAGCTTCACTCTCACTCCTGTATATCGGAATATGTCTCTACGTGTGGGTCTCCCTCGACGGTATAGGCGTAAATCCCCCTCACGGCTGGTAGCATGGCCTCCTAATATCACCCACATACCAAAGTACTGCCCCACTGTGTTGGTATACGTGTATGGCTATAGCAAGACGCAGGTGTGTGTGCACGCAATATCCTTCAACGCGCAATAGTATCTCTCTCTCTCTCTCGCTCTTCTCTGTGCCTCCACCTCCTCTATGCGCACATCCACAATTGAAGCAATCCAATATCACGTGCATCTGTGTGCGATAAGCTTACGGCTGTCTCCCTGTATGTGCGGATGGATGTGTCGAAGGGATTGAGTTAAAGTGACTAGTGCAGAGCCAATCTTGTGATAAAGTTTGAGCTCGAGCTGATATCGCAAAGTCTTTTTGCTGGATTTTGTTTGATCAGATCGGGTTGAAGCTGGTTCGAGATTTTTGGCATACGAAATAAAGTATTTGTGCTTTGCACGAAAGTTTGATGTTGGGAGGGTGACAGCTACTACTTCAATTTTATAAAACATCGCAACCAGTTTATTTTCACAGGAATAAATTCGTATCAAACGGAACGTTGGAACGTTGATCAAGTCAAAGGAAAAGCATTCGTGCGAACATTATATTCCTGAAACCGCCGAAGTGGGCGGGTTTCATGGCAACCCACGTCTGCTACCCGTGAAATCAAGCAATAGTGGTATATACATATAAGTACACGCAGTGCAACAACTACTTAATATCTATACACGCAGCTGAGCACAGTTTGGCTTGTTGAATTGAGTTCAGTCAGAGTTTATATTATATCGCGCTGAGCTGCTCTACGTGCCACAGAAGCAAGCAACGCGTATATACATCCTATTACGCGATAAATATTAAACTAGGAGAGAAAGCGGAGTGGTACTGTGACATGTATGGCTGTGTAGTTCTGTATGCTTTGCATGCACTGATGGCCACATTTGTTTGTATACTGCAGCGTTTATAATATGACATGTTGACAAGGTATAGAGTGGGATTTTAATTATAACGCGCTCTACACATACGTGCAGTTGAAATTCTGAGAGGGATAACGTTTGGTGGCTTGGTGAAGCATCTCTGTCTGGTTTACTAAGAACATCTACAACCTCATCGAACTCACAATGCTGGACATCGAACTAACTGTTTTGTGACAAATTGTGGGTAAAAGGCTTTCGAGGATGCTTAGAGTAGTGAAAAATTGAAATATTATTTGTATTGAATAGTTTTTATGGAAAGACTAATGTATTGACCGAACATGACTAATAAATTCTGGACAAAGTTGAATATCACTCAAAATTCCGATATTATGAGATCCACAGTACAAATACATTCAATATTGTATCCACAATCTCTATTGGAGTGCAATTTTTGCAACATATGGCGATACACAAAGTATATTGCACACGTTGAGCGATTGCATTTTTTATGAAATTCAAATTCAAAAGTGCACGTGGTGCAGCACCATCAGCTGATCTTGTGCTTTTATCTAGGGGGTGAAAAAAAAAAAAAAAAAAAAAAAAAAAAAACAAATAACAGAGGGTGAAGCAAACAGAATTTTCGAGCTGATAGTCCGTGAGGGATCCGATTGAATCGCAGTCTGGTCCATTTCCGAAGTTTTTTTCCCTCTCTCTCATACGCGGCACTCGGATGAAACACGAGAGAGCTTTTTTCAGCCTCGGATTATTGGAGAGAGAAGTATGCCGATGCAGCAAACGAGCTGGACATACGCAATGACGTGCCGATCAGATTTTTTAACTTTTTTTTCATTTTATCATTCTTGGAGTAGTACAACTTTGTACGTACCACGAAACAAAAATTCCGATCAGAATTTTGTACTCTAGTGTGCTGGTTTGTTGAACTTACGATATTTCTCAATGGCATTAAAAAGTTGTCAACCAAGATTGTTATTAAAAGTAATAAAATGTCAGTCAATTATGAATAAATACAAAACATATCTTTAAAATTATTGCAACGAAAATATTGATTTTTTAATAACTTTATTTTATCTAGAATCTTTGATCTCCATAATATTAAAAATTAATCAATATATAAACCAAAGATTTTGCAGTAATTTGTTGATTCAGTTATCATTCAAGTTACTTATTTCCAGACACAATACTCAATAGTTGACACGACAGATAGTGTCAGCCAAAATTTCAGTGGAATAATCGAGTTATTTCGTCTCACGGGTCAATTGTGGGTTATTTAAATATCCAATTGTAAATCATGTCTGGATAATAATTTACCAGTTCATGCGTACAAATACAGAAATAGAATCGAGCCGAGAGAGTCACCATTGACTTTGCCCACTATTCAGATAAAAGACCAAGTCAAGCGATGAAATATACCGAAATTACACGAACGCCGACGAAACCGATCAATCTCACCACCGATTCTTCGCTCTATTTAACCTTCCCTCTTCTCTCCATACGCGTACGTGTATGTACATGTGTATAACCTGCGCACATATGTGCGTATACAAACACGCACACATACTTCTCTTGCGCGCAAATAGAAACGAAAACTCTGCGAAATCACGTGACGCAATATCACAACAGCACACGACGCCTAGCGTCCCTCGTTTTTCCAGAGCGATTGATCGGGTCAAATTGTCAACGAACGAGAGATCATTTCGCTTCATCCAATACCCTTGTGTTTCTATTCTTTCCTCTTCCTTCTCCCCACAAAACAAACACAGAGAACGTGATCGCTTGTATACACACTATCGTGCGACGCAAACGACAACGTGCACTTGGTATATCCCTTATCAGCAGCTTTCCCCCACACGAGACGACAATACACTTACTTCTCGTTCTCCTCCTTATCATAAGCGGAGCCTGACTCATCCTCGGTACATGTGCACGTGGGCGTCATATTTGCGGGACCTCTCTTTCCCGCTCCATTGACCCAATTTCCCCTAAATTTGGTGCCAGAGGCACCAGCATCACCAGCGGTCCGAATAAATGAGGCATGTCGAGCAACCTTAAATGAATTAAGACATTTGGCTTGAGGCAAACTGATGGTAAACTATAAAAAATAACGACAGGGACGAGGTTTTGAATGATTCCGTGTCATTCGTTTTTGAAGAAATAAGGTGTATCAGCACAAAAAAAAACTCAAAAAACTATAGTAGCAGAGCTTGGATTTTTTTTTATTGTATCGATTGTATCGTGCAACTTGACGCCACAAAAAGTTTCTTAGTTTACTATACGTTACTAGAAAAAAAAATTCCGACACTGATTTTACATAAAAACACATATCGCATTGATTCGTACCATAATGATAGAGAGAAAAGTATTTAAAGCTTAGCGTTTTTTAAGGTGAAAATCTTAGTTTTAGTCTACAATAATGTAATTTAGAATAAAAGTCGATTGAAATAAATACTGCGTTCATTAGCACGTTTACACTGATGATACGATTGTCAAATACAGGTGTGTACGTTTAATTTGCGTATTAATTGTCAACATAGAGTATAAGGAAGAAGTGCAACTGTCCATTGTTTATTGTAATAACCGACATGACGAATAATAATGAATTTCTCAAATGTTTATCAATACAAACCGTATACGCTGAAGCCATTTGATGTATTGGTATGATGAGAGATCTTGTTAAAATTAATATTAACGATGAATGACTTTTCATTGTTAACGACAACCATGTACACAATAAAAAATTATACCTACATCTCTTGAATTACTTAACAAATACAATTAGAAGCTAAAAATAAAACACTCCGTTTTTACAAATATAACACATACGTGGTACGCATAAAGTATCGAAATTAACAATGTATCAAACGAGACTCTCGCTTTTCACTTGAAAACCAAGGGTGAGAACTAAGATAAAATTAATGCTGGCAGCCGGACGTGCGTAGCTTTCGTATTCAACGTCGTAAAAACTCTAATATATTACTGAAAATCCTTTGTACCTATACCCGTGTATACATACTGAAGGATAGCAGGAACGGCACATAAAACAGTTAAATTTCTCGTCCATTAGGGAAACTGCAGCTTTTCCTCCACGAGTATAGTGGTAGTATATAGTACCTATACCAGCAGGAGTCTCTTGCAAAAGCACGCAGCAGCCCCCTATTCTTTTTTTTTTTCTTCGCGTAGCACATAACGGCGTCGGTAAAAGGAAAAGATCAGGCGTCTGTCGCGAGTCGAGCTTGAAAAATATAGTATACGTCTTCCCGAAAAGCAATACAATTTCATCTCTCCCTCCCTCTTATGCATTGAAATTGCACGGAGTGAGTGTGCATACCGAGCGGACCATTATCGGAGAAGGCGCGGTGATGAAAAAGGGAAGAAAGGGAAGAGAGAAGTGTGTCGTAGAGAAATTGGTCGCGTCGATTCGTAGTGGTGGAGATGGTGGCGACGGCCTTGAAGCCAAAGCAAAAGAGGAAAAGAGATAGTCATTAGAGAGAGCCTGGGAGAGTGAAAGAGATATCTCAGAGGGCAAAAGGATTTGCATCATTGCGTCGAGGACGTATAGCACAAGAAGGGAGGCAAGCCCGACAGTAGCAGCCGTTTTTAGCGGGCAAAGCATGGCAAGCTTTCGCCAAACACCAAGTCGTAAAGTTCCGTTGCTCCTCTCGACTGTCAATCGCGACACAATCGTCGTACATAAAGAACAGGAGGGAGGAAGGAAGGAAGAGAGCGAGCAGGCAGTTTCGCTTCCTCTTTCCGGCGTATCTTTTCTTTTCGCTGCTACAGCCTTGGATAAGCGGATTGCCGAGTGCTTCTTCTCTTCCGAGTACATATCTCTCGCCTCGGAGGAGTGAGTTATTTTTTAGGAGTCGTAATTTCAGGCCGTTACCGCGATATTGCGAGATCCGATAAATAAATCAATACCGGCTCTCGGTACATGCATGCGTCTTATGACTTATTTGTCTGCGTTGCGCTTGGCTTATCTCTACAGTCAAAAATGTTGTTCTTGTTCCGAATTCCACGTCCAATCTCAAGAATATTTTTCCAAAATATCCACTCAACTTTTTGATAAACAATGCTCATCCCTTTGCATCTATGATTTTCGTAAAATCATCGTAACGTTCAGCATACATTATCTTCCTGGACCTTACCAGTCATAACTTTAATCCTTGAGAATACGAAGTAGACATTAATAAGTCTCGCGCTTTCCCACGCCAAATTCTAAGGGGAGCCCTCACTATCTACAATGAAGCCCACCTTTTCGTTCCAAGACTATGATTATACGCCTTGTCTCGGTGTAGACATTTTATCGTCGAGGCGTTTCCAGGCTTCTTCAGCAGGAAGGTGCGAAATTGAAAGCTTCTGCTAAACTGAAGCACTGGGTGTAACTATATTTCAACTAGTCCGTTCCCTCTGTGTTCTTAAACGTGCATACTATACCCTGAAAAAGAGGAAGAGGGCTCGTGCATTGTAGATTATACGCTTGAGAAAAGCTAGTATGTCGTGTTCAAGGGGGTTGCTTTCTCTTTCACGTAAAGAACAAGTCTTTGTTACTTATTATCCTCAAGAATTAATACTGCACCAGCTACCTGCGCTCAATGCATATTTCATAGTCAATTACTCACTGGTAATTAGTACAATGGAGAATCACAAGGCATCAAAAGTGGAATACGCCCAGAGTACTTGGGCGTTGTTGGATTTTTTTTTTTTTTTTTTTTCTTTTCGCAACTGGTGTTGTAAAAGTGTACTTACAACTTGGGGTAACTTCCTCCCGGAATACGTGAGAAAAAGCTGTACACGCCGTTATGGAATCAAAGAAAACCGAAAAGTCATTCAGCGTTGCAGAAAATGCTCGACAACTATGCTTGTTGTATTTGTCACGCCAGCCCGTACACAATGGCAACAAAATATATTGAGCGAATTGAGCAAACAGGTCGGTACAATGCATCAGAAAACACATTGGTCAAACCCCTTTTCTCACAATAAACTCGTTTCCCCTTGCCAGTGCCCTCAACGTTTGTTGCATGATTAGTCAAGATCCGCGGTTTTTCCTCCTTCCGGCTTACGTCATCTGACATGTACAGAGAGAGAGAGAGAGAGAGAGAGAGAGAGAGAGAGAGAGTGTGCACACGCACCCCGTTTCTCTCCATAATTCATGGAATCGTTAGGATTCCTTTGTGCGGAGCTCCGGCTTGATGTAAGTGTAGCCCATTGGCCCACATGCTGAGAGGATCGGGACGAAAACGAGGTCGTCGGAGGCGGTGGCAGCGACACACAACCCCTTTTTTCTTTTTCATCGTCATACGAAGGATCCTTTTTGTCTCTCTTTCTTGAAGGGCCTCCTCTCGCAAGGAGAGGCACGCGGGGCTTAAATAATGAAGGATGGGGGAGCTAGAGAGCCCCGTATGTACACACACACGCGCGAATGTATGCACGCGGGGACAGAAGATGAAGGAGAAAATATGCAGCAGTGCTTGGTTTTTGCAAAGGGGTTGAAGAGTAAAGCCTCGTCTGTTCACTAGGTCAATGTGTATCTCGAGGGGAGTACGAGAATGTTCGCTAAGTGACAATTGGTTTCGTTGCGTGTAATGGATCTTGCGTACAGTTTGCAAAAAAAAGTGCAGAGTCAGAATTTTTCTTACAATACGGAAGTAAAGGGTAGTGATGCATCGATCGGAGAACAGTACAGATTATCCTTTGTAAGAAATTAGAATCCAGTTTGTCATGTACGGCGGTTGGGATGTCGGCCGATTGCAGGAAGATGATTCGTCCGTTTAGGTGTGAAATAATAATGCAGAGGCGTGATTCTTTGAAAAAAGTTTCCATTGGAAAAATCACTAGGTAATTCATCACAGCTCACTGCAATGTAACGGCTGATCAACGAAGGAGGCAAACAAACGAACTCTCGTTATACTTTTTGAGAAAACTTTTCTCGACACTCTAACTGGCGCTGCGAATGCACCGAAATACATCATTCCGAGATGAAATCTACTCTTTTTTTTCCCCCGTATAATTTTTATCGCTCGATCGGAAATTTCCCCTGAGAATGAGCAGCGCTGCAAAAGAGCGGAACTTAATTTTCAATTCAAAGGCTCTCCCTGCGCTTGCATGCAAACTCAAAGTCAGGACGCGTTTAACGAGGAAACTTACTCGGCGCGAAAACACGCGTACAACATCGGCTGTCAGCGCGCCCGTAAAGCGTATAAGTACGAGCTCATCCTTTACAACTTGGCTGGGCGCATAAAACTTCTTTGAAGGCGCGAGATACCCGTGCAAGCTACCTCGCGCTTAGCTGCGTAAGAGAAGAAGCGGAGAAAGAAGTGAAGCCGGCAGCATGAAAAGAGGGACGGAGAACTCTGAGCATATTTCTCGAGGTGGAATCCCTCCTCCTCCTCCTCCTCCTCCCCGTGTAGGGCTCCCCAAGGCTAGGTGATACCACTCTCTCGCTTCTTCCTTTTCTCCCTTTTTCTCTCTCCCTCCTCCCCCACGAAGTATAAAATTAGACTAATTTAAATATCAGTTTGGCAGGGGGCGGCTTGTAAATCTATCAGCTTCTGCTACTGCTGCTGCTGTGTTGCCTCCTACGAATTTATGGCCGGAGCTGCTTATATCTTTTATTTAGTGGCAGGGAGAGGCCGATCGCCCGTACGCAAACCAGCTCTTTCAAGCAAGACTCGTTTACCTCGGGATGTCCCTTGTTTTTTTTTTTCCTTTTTCACGCAAGTTCTTATTGTCACTTATTGGGCGAACGTTATTTGTTCATTAGTTAGATCTGAAATCTAACATCGCGTTGAAGTAAATTTTAAAAAAATTAAGCCTCTACAAATTTCTTTCTTTACGCATTCGTACAATCAAGGGGAACAACAATTTTTCACCAATTACCAGGATTCATCTGAAATTTTACGTTTGAATCGTTCGTTTGCAAATACACATACAAAAATAGGATGAAAAAAATAGGTCCCCGTCACCCATCACTTGTATTATTGAGACTTCGTTGGCACTCTATCCCTTTTTTTTCTCATTTCTCCAACTACCCACTCTGTACTCTCCCAGTCCATCCTTTGCAAACCCACTCGTATAAGGTGCTTCATGAATAAAATATCGAGCGTTAATGCCCAGAGGCCGGCGACGCATTTCTCCCTCGCTCCCTCACTTTCGGCTCTGTGAAGACATGCAGTAGCCTCGAAAAAAAAAAATAAAATAAAAAAAAAAAAAAAAAAAAAAAAAACAAGAGAACGTGAGCGATTGCACCTCTGCATTTGGGGAAAAGGATCGTAAATAACGCGCCAGCGCCAGCAGCCGCGAGAAAATATAACGGGGCTCGAGCGTCCTGTCCCATCCTTCCTTCACCACTACTTTCCACTCGGACTACTACCGGACGTGTTTCTCTCTCGTTTTCTGTCTGTCTCTTCCTCTTCGCCTGTTTTTACGTGTATGCGTACGCAGTCGTCTTTTTTCACGCCGCACTAAATTATACATGTAAACGCCATCCCAAATGCATGGGGGACGAAATCGTGTGATATAGCTCTGCGTCTAGCTTTTATCGGCATGACGCTGAAATATGAGGTTCTGTTATTCTGTTATAAGGAAAGGCACTTGGTGATTATTGACCTATGATTGAGATTAGATGCATTCTCATTGCCATTTTCATTTCAATTGAGTATTCATTTGGTATTATTGTTTCTATTTTTAATGACTATATCTATGCCCATAAAGCAAGAAATTTATAATTAAGAGAATATTGAAAATACTAAAATATAACAAGTTCAAACATCCTAATATTAAACTTTTGTTTGCTTTGCATGGAGTTTTTTTGCACTGTTAAACGTGTACGTTGAATGTGATTATGACAACGAATAACAAGCAATAATTGAGAGAGAAGTTTGATGAATTAAAAATTACAAACGGCAATAGCTTGACATAAATTAGCATGCCTTAAAAAAGTTTTACACAGTTTTGTCACGACTGTTTGAAAAGAACGAAACTAATTCCAAGTGCGAGCTCGCAATTCGAATTTTTGCATTTAAAGCAGCAAAAAGATCACAAATCGTTTGAAAAGTTTTCTCGAAGCTAAGGCAAACTCGAAAAAGCCGCCCTAAGGGGGTTATCTGGGATTTTAATTCGGATCATGGGCTTCTCCTAGCTTCCGTTGAGGAAACCGCAGGGAAATAAGGGGATGAATTCTGCATTTTATTATTTCTGGCACAGTAGATAAAGACAAGACGAGAGACGTACTTTTTTGTCCTTTTTTTTCTTCCTTCCTTCCTCACAAAACTGACAACATATTTTTCAGCTTCACAACTCCTTGCTTCCTTCATGTTGTTTACAATTATTCTTTGCAGATTTTCTGCTCTATGTACACGTAAAAAAAACAATACCAGTAAAAAATACTGAAATTCCCCTTGTTTGCCACTAGAAATTTCAAACCTACCGACAATTTCCTTCGAAAC
Organism: Copidosoma floridanum; assembly: GCF_036245765.1. Classification (NCBI taxonomy): domain Eukaryota; kingdom Metazoa; phylum Arthropoda; class Insecta; order Hymenoptera; family Encyrtidae; genus Copidosoma; species Copidosoma floridanum. The sequence goes on along the minus strand of NW_028321906.1, from coordinate 9,143,991 downwards.
GCAAAGAAAAAACTCGAGGGTTCTACATCGTGACTACCCTTCGACCATTCAGAGACTACGCTACTTTTCACATTCGCATTCAGTGCTCTCGTTTTCTTCATCTCATCATTTACCCACCCATTTTCTGTGTCTTCCATTTCTCCTACTCCTTACGCTCACTACTCTTTCTTCCTGTTCCAACTGTCTTTACGACTCGCTTCTTTGTTCCTTCTTCTTTTCATACATCTCTGTACGCTGCTCGTTGTCAGATTCAGGAAGCTGTGCACGACGCCCGGATACGAGCGACTATTTGCATCGAAGAGCCGCGAAAAGCGATGGTTGGCCATTTACTCGGCGTGCCGATAATAAAGAAGAAAAAGCCCTCGCACCCCTAGATAGACTCCTTAACCAGAGGGTTTAGGCTCGAAGCAAACTTTAAGTAAAGCCCAAGCGTCCCTGGCCCTATAATCGCGAAAACAGTCCACACCGCTTGCTTTATTTCCTATAGCGTGATCTTCCTTTTTATTTATACCCTCGGCGATGCTTGGCTTAATATTACCCTGCACATCCCTCGTACCGCAAATGCGTGCACTCGAGCTTACGATCGACGTCACCTTTATCTCTACTCACGATGTGGCCCCTTGAGATCTCTACGGGTATACGCGAGTGGGCGACGTTTTTTAGAAACTAATTTCCTCCTCGCATTCGATTTTCACGAGCTGATCGTTAACACTCCCTGAGCCACAATAAGTTATGGCACACGTCCGACTTTTTACGCCGGCCTCCTTCTCTTTGTGTCCCTCCTTTTCTTCGTTCGCTGTTGCTTGTCTTTTTTTATTTTGCATCGTATAATATTTATTTCACTAGCTGGTTATCACTCACTCGACGAGCCGTGGACGAATGGGAAAACAGAGATTCCTCGCGCCATTTTGCGACAGTTATGGCACCGTTGCTGGCCACACTGAGCTTTTGAATTTAACTCGGTGAAAAGACATCAAGGGATCATTATCGTCTGGCCGATGCTTTGATTTTCACGGTTTGAGAGATTACGCGGTAAATATTTATTTTCCATTGAAGAATAAAATTTTTATCGTCACTCACCACCAAGATGACATCGAGGTTTTTTTGATGAAAAAAAATAAAAAAAAGTATTTGCCAATGAAACCTTTTTTTTTCGACTTATTCCACAATTCAACTGAAATAATCGTCATTACGATTACATACTTTTCATAATTTCAAACTCTTGAAATATATCTTGCACAAAAGCTTTTTTTTTTTTTTTTTAATAAAATTAGTTGAACTAATTCAACATTTTTCTTCCCCTAGTTGAGCTTGAAAAGTATCAACTCCTAATTGCGCGATTCTAGTTTATCATTTTTTCTCCAAGAATGAGACGATACACCTAAATAAGCAACCAATCATAAATAACAGCATAAACGGACCAGCAGTATAAACCAGTAGCTGGTATCAAATCGACCGGAACACACGTGCAGCGTTCGCCGTTCGAAACATTCGTACATATCCGTATAAAATACAGAAGACTTGGCATAACCCAGCTCTGCATATTTTACGTGCCGATGTTACGCTCGAGCGGCTTTTTTACGACTCACGCTTTAGGAGAGGCACAACTGTGACTGACAGCCGCGAGAAGGAGAAATAAGTATCGAACCTCATCCCTTTGCTGAGCTGTGGACGTTTCATTTGCGACGAAAATGCCAACAATTCAAAACAGAACTGTGAGCTTTAAATTTTTTGTCCTCTTGAGGATTTTTTTGCTTTACTGCGGTTGAGGGCGAAAGTATGGCATCCGATGGTTTACGTAGATCTACTTGAGGTGTTTAAGAAAACAGATTCTTGTTAAGTGAGAGATTAAATAGAAAATAAATGTTCATCGATAACTATTTCTTACCATAAGTTATATACTTATTATTAATTATTAATAACCATCATTGTTTTTCACTGCCCCAAACAACTCTTCATAGCCCAAAAATAATCTAATAATCTTATAAACCGAGATCAATAACTGTATAATTACCATGTTATTCAGAATAAGAGTGAATAACCGTCAGAAATATTTCTTCGTCATTCTTGACACCAAGTAAAGTCAGTGAATTTCTAAATAACAAAAATCTCGCTCGAGAAATGAAATTGAGAATCTTTGGAAAGGTTGCGATGAGAAAAATGAAGACAGTACTAAAGCCGACGCGTCCATGTAGTGCAGTAGCAGGAGCGTCAAGTGCACATTGCAGTATACGTACCCTCTTTACAATACTTCTCTTTTTTCTGAGATACCGAGCACAATAACAATCCTGATTTTAATTGTTAAGTACTACTGGCACTTTTCCTCCTCTTTTCTCTCTTCACTTCTGATCTGCCACAATTGGGTCAAGTGGATCGTACTATGCATACACACCCTCGTCTCTGTGTCATACATACACGAAGTCAACCATCGTGTATATATAAGCAAGCGTGCACATTGAGCGAGCGCGTACATTAATTAACACGTCGAATTGTTGTTGCAATCTCACTGTATACGCTCGTGGTGTGCAATTGTGATTTATGTGGTAATATTCGTAGCGAGAGAGCCTTTTTTTTGTATTTTATTCACTGAAGCTCTACTGTTCGAGAGTCTCGAAAATTTTGAAGGCAGGGGATTTTTTCCGTCGGCTCATTAATGCGGTGAACGCTACCGTAATTTTCGAAAATACGGTAATTACTAGGGGCGAAGGATCAAGTGGCTCATAGCAAATTAAAACGTCATTACTCGATTATTCGGATGTACATCATCCAGCGCTCATTGAATAAATTTACCTGCTGTAGTTGTTTTATTGGAATGGAATGCACGTTGATTATTCGTCATTATGGTCTGTTGGATGCCTGCGCATATTTGTTAATAATTGAATTAAGTGTTTTAATTTTGGGAAATACCGCTCATACGAGTTATTTAATGATGATTCAAATTCAGGAGAATCGCTGGATAGTGCTTGCGAAGCTCATTGTTATATTTGTTATTTTAAAAAACTACGTAAGTATTTATGGATAGGTCATACATTCTATACAAGCATACAGACAAAACACATGCTGCGAAAGCTGTAAGAAAATACGCAATTTTGCTCAATGTAAGTTGGATCAACGTACTCATGTAAAAATTAAAAATAAAATCATAAGCTAAATCAAAGCTTTGATTGAGAAGATGATTTTCAACATTGTAGATGTCACGTGCAGCGAAACAATGATGGATGAAGATCGCCAGTGAACGCGCGAATGAATTACGAGAGCGAAGGGTAATAGGAGGGATCTCGCAACAGTGACTAGCATGTTGGCCGGCAAACCATACAATAATAATGTTATTTGCGCAGCAATTGTTCGATCTGATAAAGTTGAGTGTTTTACGAGGAATTAGTATATACACAGACGCTGGAAGCAACAAAGGCCATTATCTCGGAACAGCAAATAAAATAGGCCACAAGGTAGCATATAATTCGCGACGCTTTACTTTACGCTAGGCTTCCCCTTCGAAAATTGCTGAGTCGTCGCAAAAATAATAAAAATAAAATGCAAAAAAAAAATAAAAAAAAGAAGATACCATAATGCACGAGCCGCTATAATTTCCTTTGTTCGTGCGACTGATGCCCATCGATTGCGGCTTTCGTCGCCGTACTGTCGGTCATTAAATAAATAAGTACAAGGGCGTAAGTGCGAATGGCACAGTGAATTTTTCCAAGAGTTATAGATCAGGGGCAGAAGTACCTCTAAAAAACCATATTATTGTGACATCACAAGCGTCGACTGGGTGAAAAATAAAAGTAGAAATGATGGCGTCAAGAATCAGCTCTGTTTATGGACGTGTGATTTATTTTATATCGAAAGGGGCTGTACATACCGAGAGTAGGGATTTAGCGATTTGTGGAGGAGATTCGCTAGAAGGCTTGATCTGGTAAGAAAAGCATCGCTGTTATAAACCGTCGAGTCCAAACAGACAGGATTTCGAGGCTAAAAGTAAATGTTAAACTGGGAAGAATGGGAAACGGAATCTATTTTATGCTTTGATTTACGTGCTTCGAGATTTGTGTGGTAACAAAAGTAAATATTTTGTTACTGTATTAATGACCGCTCGAAGGAATATTTAGTATTTTTTTTCGACCGTTTACTAAGATAAACTTTTGATTTCTTGGCAACTTCAAAGAATAATCGTTACCCTACAACTTGTAATATCTGACTCGTTGTTAATGTGTATGATTTTAATGTAAATGATGAAAATTTTAATTTCTAAGTTGTTGTCAAGAACAGGTTTAATCTATAAACTGCTTAATTTTCAATTGGGCAACGTTTCTTTGCAGTAGTTTATGCGTTTTACGTAAAATCTTAGAAAATACACTCTCTCTTGCACGGAAATTTTTGTGGAAAACCAAAGACAAAAATATTCATTTTGAAGTCCCTATTAAAAAAATTCTATTGAGAGGTCTGATGTTTTCATTCGTCAGCTTATGTTAAAATAACAAGGATAGTTCTTTCCTTTAAACGACATAAACCTTTGTGCAAGTCAAACTGTTAGTTGCAGATCATTTTTATTTGTATTTGTATTTTTGAAGTTATCTTCTTTAATCCCACAACATGTTTATAACACGATTATAAAAATATTAATACAACAGTTTTCAAATTAGCGAACACTGCCATTGAAATCCCTACAGACAAGAGCATGGAATTTTTATTATAATCACTTACACATTTTCCACCAAACTCAACCCTACAGCACAAGGTAGCTCGATACCTGATAAAAAATTAGAATAACGCCGTCACGATCCTTAGCATGGAAATGTCTGATTAACAATCATCAAAAACCTGCTGACATTGAAAAGACCGTCAGACACTATCAGGAATATTTTAACTCAAAGTACAGCACTGGCGTACGCGGTGAAGTGTCTCGTTAAGAATAGGGAATAAGAAAAAAGGGGGCCAGAGAGAAGCATGGAGATGAAGAAAAGATCGAAAGAAAAAAGTAAGAATAGCCAAAGCTACAGATCAAGGAGGGCGCCAAAAAGACCACAGTGTTTTTCAGCCCGAGCTCTTGCGAGGCAAGCATCAAGTCGGAAGGAAATTCAGCACGAGAGCATCTAAGTGCTTGATTCTCCTGGAGCGCGCGTCATCGTCCTTTTCACAAGAGGAGCGCAAGGGGAGAGCAAAAAATTCGGGTTGTCACCGTCGTCGTTTTAATTTTCTTCTCGCGGCTTGATTTCTTTTTCCTCCTCTTCTTCTTTCACTTCAGCCCCCCTTGTATTTTTCGCGTCTCTCGACCGCTGCTGATTCTTTTTTTCTTTTTTTCTTTTTCGATGTACGCGTATACATGTATATACACGGGGTGTATCGTTCTCACGAAGTGTAAAATCTCTCTCGGCACCCTCGGCTTAAAAAATTGATCCGATATCTCGCTGTGTTGGCCCCAGCAATACCCCGGGGATTGAAAGATGCCGAGAGTAGCAGCGGCAGCTAGTAAGAAGGGAAGCAAACTATGGTGTGGGACGCGGTTTCCAGAGTGGGGGAGAAATTGAATGGGCTGGTATATGAAAAAAAGGAAGCGAGTCGAGCGAGAAAAAAAAACCAGAACGTAGGTAAACAATTATATGCCAAACACGGTGCTTCTGTGCACATACCTTAGACTTTTGTATCATAAGTGACGCAAAAATTATTTCCTTTCTTTTCTATTTTCTAAACGTAAAGAGAATAACTACGTAAAATTTCATAACAGCTCCAAAATTCTCGTCACCTCCTCGCTCTTTTGTTGTTCACGCATCGCTACCTACGAAGCTCTCGCCACTCGAATGGAAAATACACAGCTAGAGACATCCCCTCTTTTTTTCCGTTCTTTCTTCGTTCCACGGTTCCACCTTACCCAAGTACTCATATAGATAGCCATTATATTTCCACTGCTTGTGTACACCCCAAGATATCTTCGCGTCGCAGCACTCCGATATTATTGAAAGCAAAAACGCGCCTGCGTGGCTTTAAAAAAAAAGACACGCTCTTCTTTTGTGTCCTTTCTTCCTGGCAAGGCGAATCGTCATTTTTTTTTCTTTTAATCTCTAACGTTATTCTTATCTCGCGCCTCTCTGAATTCTCTCGTTTCGAAGTACCACAGTTTATTTTCGGGTCTCTCTTTCCATCATTTTCCATATTACTCTGCTGCACAGAGAGCTTTTCAATAATGAAAGCCGAGCGGCGCTTTAATCATAATATCTCAATCGAGCTTGTACTTGTCGTGCATCATTCATGTAGGAACATGAAAGCGAGATTAAAACTAGCTGGATTAAAAGACGCTTCCTTCCGACAAATTCTTTTCTGCTATTGTTGACACCACTGCGAGTCTAAAGTTCCTTCAAAAAAGCTTTTTTGGTGATTAATAACTCCAGCCTTCGTATATAAATTAAAAAGTACGGGCTACAGTCGGATAAACGAAAAACAGTGAGATAGCATTTTTTACTTTTGTAATCTCACGAAGTCTCCGACTAAACTTGACTCTGTAGAAACTTCCCGGGTGTAAACAAAGTGCCCATAAAGTGGTCCTCTCACACGCACGTATAAAGTCAACCGAGTCCAATTGGTTTATATCACTTGTTTTTCCAACTCCTCGCGAAATTTCGCTCTCTGACAAAAAAGAGAACTCAACTGATAACTCGCAAGCGAGACTGTGCCATAATCGTGGCGAGAAAAGCTCTTCAGTTCCCACTTCCGAGCTACAGTATCCGTCGCTTTAACGCTGCCACGGGAGGTCGATAAACCCGCGAATATATAAAATAAACCCCCAGCGCACATGTAAGCGTGTCCAACCTTCCTCAAGCAGCCAAGTATAACCACTGACTTTTTTGTTTTCTCCCGTTCCACTACTTTTTTCTCTCCTGGCGCCGATGACCTCAAGTAACAATGGGGCTTATACTACCGCCAACAGGATTTGCTCGGCGGGCGTAAAACTCTCCGACTTCGGGCGAATTTTCCGGAACAACTGCAAATTGCTCCCAGTTGTGCGTCTGCAGTCTATATGGCTACGGGGATGTGCATGAGGTGATGGCATGTACATTGGCGAGGGAGTGGTTTTAGTCTTTAAAGAGAGGGTACCATCCGAGGTGCAATTTAGACAGAAATTAGAGCAGAGATTTACATTGTCTGCTCGTAGATGTGTGTTTTGTTAATATTAGCTTGTGTTTTGATAAGAAAATTAGAGTTACGATAGCTGAACCGGTGAAACAAAATGTCGCAGACTTGTTTATTTGATAAGGTGGATTATTAATACGCAAGTATTCAGAAACAGGATGGTTAAAATTATTTTTGAAGGTTCATCTGGTTTAAGGAATAAACACTGCATTTTGAAGTAATTCACATTTTATAATAGTAGAGATAATGATTGAATAAACTCTCTTGTTTTTTTTAATATCAGAAAAAGTATTTGCATGGTATGTATGTTTCATGTGTTCCTCCTGATATTCACAAAAAGCTTGCACTTACTTTTTTATACGCAAGCCATCACACAAAATTTTGACAAAACTTTTCCCGTTTCGTAAATTGACATTTTTCTTGGCTGTATTTAAATTAGATCACCCAAATCACGAAATTTTTAACTATGAATCAAAGAAACCCTCTTAAAGATGCAAACGGCAAACACAATGAATTAATTAAATTACTATTCATTGGAGATCCAATTGCACAAAACAAAAGAAAATAAGTCAAGTGTCCCAACGGAGCAAAAGGTGGAGCAAGAAGGGAATTAATGTCCTTGACTGACTAGCACGTGTTCGCAGTGCTTCAATTATTTTCATGCAAATAACACACTACCGTATATAACTTATACGCGCCAAGTCAGCAGCAGGAGCAGAGAGAAAAGATGAATATTTTATCGAAGAGGAGCTGTTGACCTCACGCGCGAACAAAACACTTCAACGCGTCTCCTCGTTACGGTTTTATTGCCGTCCCGCAGTTAGGTAGAGCACGAAAGAGAGCAACGGTCCACGGGAGGGATGACGCGCAGTACCTAAACAGATATACAGTATTTAGGCGAGGAATTGCGCTGCAACGACGCGGGAGAGGTCGCATTTTGACCCAAATACAATCAGCTGCTGTACCTACAAATGATGACAACGACGACTCCGTGGTCTACTTCATTAGAGACAACAGTACTAAATCGGGACGGGCACCATGTATTTGTGCGGTTCTCTTCTGCGTTTGTTCGAGTGTGCGAGAGATAGCGACGAAGGGAATCCGAGAGAGTTAAATTTACGCTAGGCTTGAGGCTTTGTGTCACCGGGGTCTTGTTTGACGTGCCGCTAGAGATACTCTCGAAATACTATACACGTGTAATGGGGTTGAGTAATTCGTAAAAGACGCCTGTACAAGAGCCGCGGTCTAAAGTTAGCCGAGTGTTTTGAAAATTTTAGCGACGCCTAACAGATCGCTCCACGATGTGACGAGCAGCTTTTCGAGGCATGTTTAATTTTTGATGCAAGCTTTCAGCTGCAATTTTCTGTCAAAAGTCCTACACTGATTTTCTAAAAGTCGTAGCGTGACACGTGTTTAGTAGTAAGGAAAATTTTTTTCCTGTCGTATGCAAGTATTTTAACTGAACATAGTACTCATTTATTGAACAGTCCATAGATATTCGATGATTCAACGTGGATCAATACATATGCTACGCAGAACCTGCCCTGTTGCTAAAGTAAGTAATTATACTCAATACAGTATCATGCCTGATGCCGCCGTCTCCATTAACACATATCGACCATCCAATACTCCAAACAGAAGGTTTATTAGGCGGACCGACAGTAAAATCTAGGGAAGGCTTAGGTCCCAAGAGTTGTAAAAACATAATTAGTCGGGCATCCTGTGTAACTGTCTCAAGCCGCCCTCAGAGTTCTGATACCGACAATGCCTTATTATATCAGCCCGGTGAGATGGTGCGAAGGTCTACAATGATAAAAAAAAAAAAAGGGATAATTACGGAGTCCAAGCAGGGGTTGCCATGGTGTCCTGTTTCCTCTCTCTCTAGCGTGCTATAATACGGATCTCCCCCATCCATAGCACCACCGAGAGAAGACAAGAAGTGCCCCACGGGACTCGGAAGGGGCGGCAAAGAGCGAAAACGACCGAGACTCCCTTGTACCATACAATATCGGCGGTAGACATCGAATGATCTCGAAAAGAAATCGTTTAATTTAATAACCTGTCAAACTCCTCCTAGATGCTCATTCCCCCGTCGGTTGGCTGTGAGTATGGAAAAAAAAAAAAGAAAGCGAACCAACAAGGGCTACGCACGTGAGTGAGACGAGAAGAATGGCCGAGCACAGTTGTGATCTCGAGGATACCTAAACAACGGCCAATTATTCACGGCCGAGAGAAGGAGGGGCCGACCCTCTTTGAAAAATGTCCCGCTAACGAGCCGCAACTTTTCTCTCTTCATTTTATTTGTTTTAGACTTTTTGCTTTGCTTTTTTTCGAGCTACTATTTCTCGTGACAGCGCCTCCAACAAATGACTGATCTTCGCGCGAGAAAATTGAGTTTTCGATGGGATTTACTTTCGTTGGTGTTAATGAAGTTTACCCAGATGGTAAGGGTCTGGATAAATTAACTGATCTTAATTGACTGATTGAATAATACATTAAACCTGTATTGACTAAGAAAAAAATTAAAAAGTAGCTGAAAGAAAATGTGATGAAAGAATTCGGTGTATAAGGGAAGATTTTTTTCAAAACAAAGTATCTCTGCAGGATGTAAACCGATATTCATAACTATCTTCCCTACCAGAGGCATGTTTTTCAACTTTTAACTTTCTTGCGCCCTCAATAGGCAAAACAGCATTCGTACTCGATACGCATCAAACCAGGTACATAGTGTCGAATTGTGGTTTTCTTTGTGTAAATCAAACTTATTATTAGTTACATGATCCAAAAAAATGATCAAGATTAGTCGACACCGTCCAAGAAGATTTCATTGATAGAAAAAAATAACTTTTTTTTTCGCGCTTTGTATGCAACGTAATTTTCACACGGAAAAGTCGTTTTGACCACATATAGCGTCCTACTTTAAATACAATTTTATTTCTTCTCTCATTCACTCAAGTTTTTCCGATACTTAATGTCACCATCTGAGACCCACACAACATTTTCAATACAACGCGAGGTTTCATTAAAATAAGACACTTACATATACAGATGGACAGCCTAATTATATCCGCAATCATCAACCACAGCAGGATTAAAAGACTTAAAAGTCACAGAAGCGCAAGCTCAAAGCTCAAAGCAGAGCTACGAGGATTTTGAGCCCGTGAGCAGTACCACTTGGGCCCTCTCCGAAAGCCAGCCACCATCAATTATACTGCGAGCGAGGCACGACCATTAATTAACCCCACGATAAATCCAAGCAAAGATCCGGTCCTCCTTTTTCTGTATGCTCCCTCTCTGTCGTTCTGAGCAGCTCAATTAAGGTGCACAATGGACGTCAAAAGTGCGACTTGGTCGATATAGCCTCTGGAAAGGAACCGAGGGAAAAAGCGATTGCGCTCTCTTTTCCGGCCGAGCTTTCGTTTAATGAGCGGATTTCTGAATTTTCTCGCGGTCTAGCAACAAGAAGGGGATGGGAGGATTGTTGAAATAATGATGATAATAATCATCCTTCCTAGTAATTATCAAATCCGGACGCGCTCACGCGATACGCTTTTGAATGGAGTCACCAGGCGTGACTCTGCTCTCCTCTCTTTCTCATTATACCGCGGAGGACGTCCTTTCCTCTGAAATCTACGGTCTTTTCGTTTATGTATACATCTCCACCTTCGAGTGTCATTTGGTTACGGAGCAAAAAACAAGAGCAAGCGATGCAACTGTTTATTCATTCAGTCGACGCGGTGAAATACAGTTTCAACACGCTGATGAAAAGTTTTTTAAGAATTGCTGTGACATTACTTATTAGTTTAGTTTAATAAATATTACCATTAGCACAGTAAAGTTTTCCTTTACCTGAATCGTTATTAAAAATCATAGATTAAACATTGCACAAAAAATTTTCGGTATTTTTCTCACAATATTTGTTTCTACTTACATACGCAGTCTTTATATCTCTAGAAGCCACACGTGATAATAACGCTACTAATACTTACATTTCAATACTTTTATGCAAGTAATTCCCTAATCAACGATGCAAGACAGCTTGTAGGGAAACAAAACTAATAAAAGGAAAAAATTCAAAAGCTACAGTTACCCTCTTGACTGGACGAAGCTAATCAAAACTACCGTTTCCAAGTTCAGCTTAATGATACTGTTGCCTTGTACACGCGAAGCAATGCATACATACTGATGCCAATAAGCTTGAAGCGGAAATAGAAAACCACCATCGATCTCTGCTGGACCTTTGTGTGCCATCGTTTGAATATTGCACCAATTTTGAGCTCAATAAAAAATGAGTAAAATTATTTGCGAATCACAAACGTTTTGCTATGAAGAGGAAATAGCTGCTTCCAATTGAGAGAAAGAAAAAGAGAGAAGGCGGGCGTTGATTGCAAAAGTTTACGAGCAAGCTTACGGGACCAAGGCATGCTAATTTCTTGCCGTCAATTTCTTGGACGCCAGCCTCTGTGAGTCTAGTAAGCGGAATTCGCTGAACAGTGGGAGAAAGGAAGAAAGAAGGATGAATAAATTGACGACTTCGTACGGACATCGGTGCAAAGAAACTTTTTGTTACGGTGAAACAGAAGGTAGTTGGGGCTGTTCTCTGATCGACCGAACTTTATTTTTCTTTGCAAGTCTGTCTTTCAAGAAAAAAAAAGAGCCGAGTTTGTTTTTTACTAGCAGTTAAAGTTACTCTTGAAGTTGGAAGTTATTTCCATTTATGGGGAAGTGGAAAAAGTTGTCATATTCCGTCACGATTGCATTTTCATCTCTGTTCAGGAGTGATAATTTTTGTTATTATAATGATTTCCAATAACAATCAAGTGACGCCTCAAAAGACTATTTTGCCGGTAAAACACGCTGAATACAAGCAAAGCAATCCTTACCACATAAATCACCAAAATGTCATCTCATTCATCCACTAGGTTAGCGTTTCGAGCACTTACCCGAGAGAGTGCCACTCTGGAGCTCATCACCACCAGCAAGCCAACCAGAAAAAAGAAGAGAAAAACTACTGAACCTAAATTATGCGAGAGAAATGCGAAAGTAATACGCGCAATCACACGGGACGTGGGGGCGTTTATTAAACTCAAGCGGCGCCTGAGAAATTTGAATACAACCCTTTCGCGAGCGATGACTCCATAACGAGCTTCTGGCTTCCGAATCTCTATCTCTGTCTCTCACCAGAACATTTGTGTATGGGTGTACCCACACACTCATACGTGTGCGCGCATGTTCATAGAAGTAAATATAAACTTATAAATCCTGGGAGACTAGAATGGCAGGAGGAGCGCGTGTAGGAGAGCGGAAAAGCGCTTAGCCCCACCTCTCTCGGGCAGTATCAACCAGCCCTCGTATTGGCATCGTCATCGACGTCCTATTGTTTCTGAAGCGCGCCCGTATAAACTATACACGCGTATGTATCAGCTAACCCCTTAGTGGCTGAGGGTAGTTTGTCATGTTAATTTTTCTCTGTCTCTCTCTCTCTCTCTCTCTCTCTCTCTCTCTCTCTCTCTCTGTAGCGTGGGCTTCAACGCAGTCTCCTCTGTTCTCATCGATGCACGTGCATGTGTGCGGAAGAAGAGCGCGAAATGCAAATCTGGCGCGCGCCGATCCGAAAGGGTTAAAAATCAGTCTGCCCGCCTGGCTGAGGGCCATTAATATGCTAATAGTTTTGCGAGTTTTCGGGATTCCGGCTTGCGCGAGTGTGCGAGAGATGACAAGGGGAGGAGAAGAGAGGGACGCGAAGAAAGCCATTGTAGACACGTAATGACCCGGAAATACTTTTTCCGGAAGGGTTCTTCTTCTTCTTTTTCTACTATTCCTTCTGCGACTCCTTCGTTACAAGCTATACGTGCTTGTAGCAATCTCTTTTGTCTATGATGTGGTTCTGCTAGTTCACATAAGTGCGACAGTGCATCTGTAGACGCGCTGGGCTGTAGATTATTTTCGCGTCCGGTCACGCTATGGTAATTTTACGGGATCATATTTAGCGCGTGAAAGGGGTAGTACGCGCGAGCTACCAATATTTTTTGAGCCATAAGCTGCGTTAAGTCGTTGAGCAATGGCTTTTTGATTCGGTCGCGTCTTTTACCCCGGGTATGATTGTAACCGCGGATGGATCGAGTTTAGGGGGAAATTACGGTTGGAGTGTTAATGGTTTAGAAGGAGTGATGGGCTCTTTTATTTTCTGGGATGGACCATACCCCTTTTGAGATTCATCCCGTTAGATTAGATTGGTAACTAAATTGTGGTGTTGAAACAAAATCGATAATAAGAAATACAGAATATGACGTTATTCAGAAGATTCAATATTCAAAACTTTGTATTAAAAAACGTACTCCATCAATAATTTAGTTATGTTTGAGTTGAGTGCATATTATACATCCAGTTTGTGTCTAAACGTAGATAACGTGATGGTTCTCGATTATTGTTTTATAGATAATAAAAGTGAGGTGAATGGAATGTATTACCATGTTGAATATTAGCTAAACCCGGTAAAATTTGGATCAACGGATGGACTTTAAAGTCTTTTTCATATTTTTTGTTCGCTGAAATTCTGTTTAATGCCTTTGTCTCTACAAGTCGAAAAGAAAGAAAAAAAATTCCACAGCTCTCACGACAGAACGCATAAAAAGGATATGAAGTTATGTTTTACAGCAGCAATACCGCGCAAGAGACGGAAAAAGAGAAAGAAAAAAAATCTGCACGTGAATCTTGGAAACTCGTAAAGTGAAATGAAATTCTCGTACGGAGGCCTCGATCAAAAAATCCAGAACCATAAGCAACACGCTTCGTATATATGCGTCAAAGATATGGGATCTCGAAATATCATGAAGATAGAGAAAAAAGGTTAGCCATCACGACCATTCAATCTCAAGCTTTTTTTCCGAAATTCGTATATGTTACCATATTGTGATAAATGCTAAGCTCATCTTAATCCAGCTGGCTAGCCATATTTTTTGTTTATAATGTTATGGCGTAATTTGTAAAATGAAGTAGAAGATTAAAAATTAAAAGGGATTCAAGAACAATCATGTATGAATTTATGTAGAAAATACTCCAATAAATAATATCAACGGAACTTAATTATTTGGAATTTCGTATTTTATTTATCATTTCGCGATTCGCAATCTATAATCAAATTGCTTCTTCACTTCCATTACCAAGTAACTTGCAATATTCATTAATGCGATGTCTAACAGACTCATAAATTTGAGCTACCTCAAGACACCATTGTATACTATCCAAATTACAAAAAATTTTTTATAAATTTTTGCCTGCCATATTCAAGTCCAGAACTCAACCCTTCACAGGTGAGAAAAATCATCCTTTCTAATTTTTTTACCTGATTCTGCAGTAATACTACATACTCGATCTCAAACGACACAAATGCCAATTTCATGATTAAAACCACACATACCGATATTATTTGTCAAGCCATTAACATTTCATCTGCACATTAAGCTCCACCCGTCATAGCAAACAAGCATAGGCACCTTAGGCCTATCGCGCTCGGCCGTATATTCCGCGTATACATAACTCTTAGCAGCACTCGTAAAGACGAATTAATTTCCACTGGTGTGTATGTATATGTACGTACGCGCTCTCGAGTGCTCTGCTCTTCCTCGGCTACATGCCGATGACTTATATTATACCTCTGCAAAGCACATCCATATACATGTATAAGAACATTTAGAAGACGATATTTGCAGGGGCATGGGCGTACAACAACCGAACAGCAACAGCGGGCTGTACACGGGAACAGGGCCTCTCGCTCGTTTACGTTCGATGAAGGAGACGGCAAAGGGGCAGGGGCGCACTGGTCCAACATAAAACAATAACGGCCCAACATAAACGGAGGCAGACACTTAACACTTGGTACTTAAATAACTGGCAAATTACCTACCCTCCTGTCTCTTTGCCAGTTAACCAATGAAGGACACCCACACTGGTGCACGTATACATATACATACGAATTATACTGTATGTCAACGGCAGACCTACCAGCCGGACGGACATTTCATACAAACGTTGCCAAATCGATCCGCGGTATCTTTTCACGCCCCATCGTTCGTTTCTCTTCCTCTTGTCTCTCCGACATCTATCCCTTTGGCCTCCTGCTTAATGATTCATCAAGTTTAATTAAACGCAAGGAACATAAACTGTGCTCGCTTTAATTAAAGCGAAAGGGGGAGAGGGTGAATGGTCGACCGTAGATTTTTAGGTATGCAGAAGGTCGAGGGAATCAGGCATTTTTTAAGAGAGAGGGTTGCCTTTTTTTCTTGAACGCGTGCTGAGATTTGTCAGGGATCTTTTTTTACGAGCTAGAAATGAGCTCGGAGCCACGTAGACAAGATGACTTGGAAAATCGGGGATGTATAAGCTTGGTTGTGTATAGCTCCTGGTGCTTCTGCTTCTTGGCTAGCTAAATTAAGGATTAAGATGGAGTCGAGCAGCCAGTGAACGCGGCGTACATCAATTTTTGAGAACGTCGAGGTGGTAAAAGGCAGCTGTGACGAACAAAGTTTTTTTATTATTCTTTTTTTTTTTTTTTTTTTTTTTTTCTCATCAAAAATTTAATGCAGGGGTATTTTTTTCATTTAATCTTCATTACGACCAATACATAAAGGCCTACCACAATAAGAAAATACAAGATATTCTATTCAAAGTCTTAATGGAACAACAATTGTATTAAATTGAATGAATCTTGTAGTGAAAAATATTTTTTATTTCACTTGAGTTAAACAGTTAAAAAATAATAAGCATCGTTTCGTTGTCCGAAACAAAAATCCTGAAACTGCCCTATCGGTATCTAAATTTAATTGCATCATGTATTTATTCTCTCTACGTCCAGAAACCATCTGAAAGAGATCCCCTTAATCCGCTAACACATTCAGACATGAACTAAACTAATCCTTGAAAAAAAAGGAAGGGAAAAAAAATTCCAGACAAAGAAACCTGAAATCGAGATGGTGGAGAAAATAAGCTAATAGCGAAATCAGCGAGCGGTCAAGCGTGACGACGCTGCCTTTATTATGTGCGTAACTATATGGCGACGGTGGACTATATACAACACCTCGCGGACGTTTCTGGTCAATGTACCTATAGAAAAAAGCAACACAAAGGAGCTTACAAGGCACCATGCTGCCCTGCACCTGCGCCCGTCCCCACATACGCTCGTGTATATTACTATACATCAGTAGAGCGAAGTTCTCGTGCACGTACGATCCCGTGCGACTCACCAGTGATTACTGCAGAATTTTCCTTGAGTCAGCATAGTGGACTGCACGCGCGCGTTTGTAATTTCGATGCGCTGCTGTCCCGATAATACACCATGCATCCATACGCGTTTTCTTCGTGTGATTATTGTCGTGACTTGGCTTTGCTTACACAGTTAAAGATTTCAAGTCTTTTTATTGGAGCTAATTTAGGTACGAGATCATTCACATCGACAGATCGGATGCAACAGTGCTGCATCAGATATGGAATTGCGAAATTAAAAGAAAAGTCCTCATGTAAGTAAAAATAAAAAAAACTTTGCACTAATATTCACGGTAGACTTAAATTTTGACCACAATCTCATATATCTATTCGGAAGGTATTATGTTAACTTCGCGTACGTACAAAACCCTCTGATTGAATATTTACGTTGCAAAACCAACGATCCGTCACCACCTCAGAAAGTAAACATGCATCTTATCTCGTCACAAAAGGGATGGTCGCAGATAGCATGCTATCAATATCAGGTGAGTTTACAACATGTAAACGAGACATTTAAAAACTTCTCAAACTTGCTGTCGGAGAGAAAAAACAGACTACGTATATCATGATGTATTTAATCGTTGCAGGTACTGATCAAATGAAACTATAGATTTTCACGCGCACAAGAAAATAAAAGTGGGACAATAAATTCCAAACAGCACGCGGAAGACGTAATGAAAGTCAAATAGCGGCTCAGCGGACCCTCTGCTCTTTGTAATGGAAAAACGAGTCAGCTAAGACCCGAGCCGAAAAACGAGAGCGAAAAAAGGGAGCAATACCCATGGAACATATGGTTACGCGGATTTTGCGCCTGTATCACTGCCACACTGTCCCCTCCTTTGCGGGGTCGGCTTTTTAATTTTACAATATCCCTATAAAATATTCGAGGTCCCATAACAGTAAAAGCGTGTTTGCTGGGATATGCGTTAAGCCGTGATTTGCGAGCGCGTATCATCGCAGTGGAAGCGGCAGGGCTATGTGTGCGAGAAAATTTTTTTCCAGCTGCGATGATCGTCGAGTCGTCTTTTCATAATCTAAACGCGGCTGTTGTATACAAGAGCGAGTGGGGCGTGGGGATCACCTTAAGAGATTTTGTCGCTTTTTCGCTGCTAACAGGACATAATTGAATAATGAAATGATAGTACGTCCAATATCGTCACACCCCTCGCTTGTCTAATAGTTTACAGATGGAAATATTTTAATTTAATTTATTTTCGCATAAAATTAAAAATACTAGTAACAACTACTAAAACTACTATAATTAATTAATGATGGTTGCTACCATGAGAGTTTTATAGATAAAATGACAATTGACAACTCATGTTTTTTAGCGATGATTATAAAACGTTAGCGTACTGCAAGTTATATTTTTATATAAAATAACTTTATCGATATGGTCATGACCCATTCAATCGATCATATAAGTAATAAAATTAATTCTACAACCCTAAATACAAAAAGTCTATATTTGTAAGTAAATATAATCAGAAGCCTGGCTTCTGATGTCGAGGCACATAAGTAAAAGTAATTGCCCAGCTAAAGATATAGACATTGAATAACAAAAGCTATATCATTGATCCCCCCCAGCACGGCTATAATCCCATGGCGCACGTATCAAAATACAATTTTTCATAAAAATAGTCACGTCCAGTGCGCACCGTTTCCCCAACAGGTTTCTCTACGCCAAAAATCCGATCAAACCTAAAAAAACCGATCGTAAACAATACGCCCTTCCATTGGATTTCTCTTCTCTCCCCCTGAGTATTTCGCCGGGTTTCTACGAAAGAAAAAATCACGTTCTCCCAGACCGGGAGAGAGAGAGAGAGAGAGAGACCCCCAACGATGACGAGGTCGGCTCTTTCGTAACAATGGCCTGCTCTCCCTGCTATAAAATAAGTCAAAGGGTATTTTCTCGGGAGCTTGTTTGATCAGCTAGAAAGAGAGAGGGAGAGAGTTGGAGCGTCGTCTCCCGTTTCACGTAATCCACTCCGATAATATTCGATATCTCGGCGTTCGCGCGAAAGAACGAGAAGGAAGAAAATCAGGCCGGTTTTCTGTAATCGTGCCGAGCGAAAGAGAGAGGGAGATAGGGAGCACAGTAAACACCGCGAGAGCGCGTTACGAGATTTTTCACTCTCGATCCCTTGCATCTCCTCCTCCCTTTTGTTGACTCTCAACAATCAACTTCTCCCCTTACCCTTGACTGTATCGCGTAACCGTGCACCTATACGTGGATGCACATTGAAAACCTGCAATACCACGTCAATACAGGTCTAAGCTTGACTTGCATCGAGGGCCAGTTTATTTAACGAATCAAGTGAAATCCTTTGTAAAGTTTTTTTTTTCTTATTTTCATGCACGTCGCTCAACCCTCATGAGACTATTTCGATGTTGTGCTAACATTATTCTTGGGAAAAAAAAAAAAATCTTTTTAAAATAAAGACAAAGACACGTTATTAACAGAAAAAAAAAATCAATGTTATTAATTACTTTTTTCCAGTAGCACAGTACATCATCAAAATAAATATTTTTTTATTCATTCGCAAATAGTAAAAAGTTGAATGAAAGTACAAAGCTTTTTTCTACCGCCCAAGTCGATGACCCGTAAGAATCCGCGATTGTGTTAAAAAAGAAAAAAAAAAAGAGGAATCTTATCCACACTGAGCTAAAAAAGTTTGAAAAGGGCAAATAAAACGGCGTGGCTCGCCGATGTAATGTCATTCTCGCGTTGATAAATGCGCGCGATAAGCGCGACGCGAGAGACTACCAGGCTCGCGAGCCTATCATTAGGCTCCTGCTCGGCTCTAACGTAATATCCGACGGCTAAATTTTTAATTTTTATTGCTCAAATCGCCGCAGTGGCCTCAAATCTGATCCAAACCTGATATGGTTTGCTCGCTCACTTGGTTCGGCTTTTTATGGTGATTATTATTTCGCGCTAAGTATGCTTACATGGCAATCTGTCGGCACGAGATACGGGGAGATAGCTACAGCTAATGGGGGAAAGGCTAACCACACATATGTCGAAGATTACTTCGATTTTCTTTCGTATAGTCAACAGTGGATACTTATTTTTCGGCCTATCGTTTGCCTAGAGGTTATTTTTGTTTTTATTGCAATTTTTTTTTTTTTTTTTTTTCTAAGAATTGCATGCAAGTCGTGTAGTAACAATAATTACAGGTTTGAAGTCAATATACGTTGTGTTTATTTATATACTCATACGTGAACTTTTCATTTAATAGCGTATACTTCGGGTGACAGCAAATGATTTTTCGCTCTTGCTGGTAGCTGGGGATAGTTTGGGTAATTGAAAGTTATGTAAGTCACTGTTGCACATGTAATATTAAATTTTAATTTCACAGATTTGAATAACACTGTTATTACATCATGATTTTTTTTTGTTTCAGTTTTAATGAGATCAAAACAGGTGGTTGGGATCGTACCTCATTTGACTCATATGGGATAAACTAAAATCGAGAAATAAAATTTTAATGCTTTTATTTTGATAAATTTTTTATCATCTTACATTTTCTTTCAAATAATATAATATACAACAAGTTCTTGAATCGATTTTTTTCATTTAGCTCTGCTCTATAATGCCAAAACTTTCATGAATTAGAGGTGTTTTTGTCGTGTTTGTCTCAACGAAAGGGTGGAGAAAGATTCATCATCTTTTTCTCGAGGTTTTCGCAAGCGCACGGAAGAAAAGCAACGCGTATTATACGGGTGTTGCGTCATTAAAAGCCGAGCTTCAGAGGCTCGGGCTTTCACGTTTTACGATCCTTTTAACGGAAGCGCGCAAGTAATTTGCTTATGCTCGGCGTGCCATAAAAGAACTAACTCTGTTGTGTGTGTTCTCAAACAAAAACCGCTGATGTCGGGTAAAACCGTAAAAATTCGCGGACGTTACTCCGCTGTTCAGAGTCTCAGCTGAGTAAGTGCAAGCCGCTCGTTTGGTTGCCTATTTAGAGTTTGGATAGAGATTTTATGTGGACACTATGTTTCTACTGATTATGATGAGGGCTGTCCTTTTTGGAATCAAACAGATACATTTGGCCACCATACACGATTTGATAATAGAGATAACAATTCCTACAAATACGATAACAAATATACTACGTCGAAACCATCTGTCTGTAAATTAATCCAAATTTTGAGCTCTCGCTCTCTAGAAACCTATAAAAACAGGTGAGTACGACCGATTACGATTTTCAAAAACGATAATAGTAATCATCCAACTGCGTCAACTTTGACAGCGGTGATAAATTTATTTACAAAACATAAAAGAGATAAGGAAAAACTCTGCACCCCTCCGCCCCAAATGCATCGACAAAAAACTCTTCCACCTCGCGTATACCTTCTATTCAATATATGCAGCTGGTGATATACGGACGAATTCTTTACGACCCACTGCGGGGGACCTAGCAGTAAAACAATAACGCGGCCTAGCTCTCTTATCACCTCTCGAGTCTCGAGCAAGTTTTGTAGTGGATGGAAAAAAAGAGAAAGAGACGAGCTTATCTGACGCTCGTTCGGAAGCATCATTTTTCCGCCCAAGATCTTATCGCGCAGCTCGTGCACATGTGTTCCCTGCCCTTCCCTCTTTTTTTTTGGCCCCGGTATTGTATGCATGATACACACGTAAAAAAAAAAAAAAAAATACGAGGGGGAGTTAACGAGTGTGTGTGCGTGTGCACGCATGGAAGCGCAGTGTCATCGGACACCAAAAATAGCTAAAACTCGGATGGTAGGAAGAGAAAGAGAGAGAGACAGAAAGATAAAAAAGAGAGACCGAACAGACACCTGCGCTCGCGCTTGACTCTCGTCCCCTAACCTCCCCCTTTTTTGGGGTTGTCTCTAGCGCATCAAGTGAGCGTTAAAACGCCCACGACATAGCCCCCCGTAGGACACACAGAGACATATTTCAATCTACCTCTTTATGTCTTTCTCTCGTTCCTCTCTCTCGTTTTCGTTCTCTCTTCATCTCTTTCTCAGTGAAACTGGAATTAAATCACCATAAATACTCAACTCATTCAACAAACAAACGACGCAAGTGGATTGCGTACGCGTGGGGCTTCTTTTTTATTTTTGGTGCATGATCTGATGTGGCGAGTTCCACATATTATCTTCTATGGTCTGCCTCTTTTGTACTATTGTTATCAACATGATGTATGTACTCTGAAAGGAGATACTTTTAATTGTTCCTATACTACTCGCAGTTCATATTTTGTGGACCATGTACTTAAGGGAGATGAAAAATAATTGTATCATAAAAAAAGCTAAGAATAAAATTAACAATTTGTGAGTATATGTCTTTAATTTTTATTCTAATTAAAAATTTAGGGAACCGAATCTAATTAAATGATGCGAACTTTTAATGGACGTGGATGTTTTGATTAAATTATATTTGTTTTGATTGCTATTAAAATCAATCAAACGGTTGCAGTATGCTTCCCATTTATAATCGTGGCATTAACGGGATATTATCATGATATTATTAGGTTAATTCCAACAGCTAATGAGCGATTGATGCTCATAACTTTTTGAACTTTAAATTCAGTTTGAAACTCAGATTGATAGTGGCTAGTATTATCAGCTCAGTATACAAACACGTCAGCTGTAGTTTTCAATAATTGATCGTACATTTCATTTCCCCTCGTTTATTCTCGTTCCGTCGATTTTTAATGAGGCACGCAGAAACATTCTTTTCTCGTATTAAAAATTTTTTTTTTTATTTTACGTTAAAGCATACAAACGAACGCACAATAAGCGGTTGAAGTGGATTTATTTTTAAATTCAATTCGCCGAATAATGAGCTATTGTGCGCCGCCAGTCGTCCATCGTACAGTTAGTAAAGTAGACGTATATCTGGAGATGAAACGGGATTCGTAAACAACTCTAAATTGAATGTCCATCTCGTTTAATTTCGCTTCAATAATTACAAAATTAAGCTCCCTTTTCCCCGTTATTCGTCGTAGGCAAAGAAAGAAAGGAGGTTCATTAAAAACGCTGTTTTTTTTTGTTTGGAAAGGAAGTATTAAATTCACTTTTGACAAATTTATTCCAACAACGTAAGTGAAAATGATGAATAATATCTACTATACCCCAAAATTTTAAAGAATAATCAAGCTCTATTAAAATTCAGTCATTAATACATGTCAGAAACGATAGAAGTGATCATTTCTCGAAGCTCCGTGGCAAATTCGCGAAATATAGAAGATCTAGTGTACCTATCCACAGAAGCCGCAGTAGTCGGAGAACTAAGAGAGAAAGAGAGGCATCAGAATCTGAATGAAAGGACATAAATCCCGGCAGCTCTGGTGAATCATCGGATCTACGTAGAGGCGGAGTTCGGAGACACGCAACTTTAATGTACTCGTTAATAGGTGGCCGTTAATCCTGCGAAAGGACGAGGGGCTGCGTGCAGCAACTGTATATACGTACACGTACATGTATAAGCAGGCTGTACACCCTTTGTCCACCACTCGGATTACAGCAAGAATCTTAACGGTTTAGCGTGCGAGGTTCTACTGAACAGTAGGTGCTTCCCAGCAATGTTTATCAACTTGAACATGCGTTAGTTTGTAATTGCATTATGCTTGTTTAATTGAGTAATATTTTACGTATAACTTTGTCTACCATAAGATGAAATATCATTGTTTAATACTACCAATTATATAAATTTAGATCGTTATCTCTTATTATACGTCAATCATTTTTTGTCGTCAATTATCATTGCTTATTCGACTTAATACAAATTTACTTATCATAATCAAACACATACGTTCGTTCATTATATCTCGCCACAGTGAATCATCACTTGGCATTGTCTATCAGGACTCTAATATTTCCAAGTATTATATTTCATTAACAATTTGAATATGGATTAATACTATTGTTATTTTTTTAAACACGCCAGTACTTAAAGTTTCTTGTACTGCCAGTCCGAAGCCTGGATAAAGTGTGACGGAAAAAATAATAATTTTCATTAGTTATGTCAATCTCAGCAAAGTCAACATACACCTTAATCATCACCCGGAAGCCAGTTCGACCGTACGCTTCAATGATATGGGAGCTAACTTGACAAGTTGTCTACTTACAGGAGCCAACTCGATATCTCGGGTTACTGAAAGTGTATTACAAGTAATTATTTATTGCAACTATTGAAATAAATTAATGGAGGTTGGAATGATTAATTTCTGAGCAGAATTTTGTTAATTATTTAAAAGATCGAGTAGAAGCATATTAATGAAAAGCAATTTTTTTTGCTACTAAAAAAAATAAAAAAAGACTAAGAGTAAGAGTGTCCGGGATGAGTAAACAGATAAGGGATATTGTTGGGCCAGATAAATGATGCTAGGTAATATCAACCCTCGGCTAGTGAGCGTCGCCGAGTTTCACTTTGCGAGGAAAATTAAAAACAGTCGGCGGCGGACTTGTCCGCTAATGGCTTGGCATCGTTCATGTCAATATGGGCCATTGCCTTTATTACCATATTAAGCCTCGCTCGCTTATAGTGTCTGTGCCTCTGCGCCATATCGCTTATAAATACCAGCAATCGCCGGGAACGAGGGGGAAATCCCGTTCGCGCTCGATTCCATATCCATCCCTGGTACAGTGGTAGTGCGAGTGCGGGGGACTTCTTTTCGACAATTGGATTTAAAAAGGAGTAGGAGGAGAGAAAAGGGTGAGGATGAGAGGGAGAGAAATTACGAAACGAGTGTGGACGAGACGGGAAATTGGAGGTGGGGGGTCGAAGCTGAGAGCAGAAGCGGCGTCAATTAAGGGTATCTGGATTTTTTAGTGACAAATGCTCGGCTTGTTTTTTACACCCCATCGTTTTTCATGCTCGCTGTACATCCAATTTCAACGATGTTTGTTATGATCATTTGACCATGTAAATTGTACCGAAAACTGAACTTCACGATAACTTTCACGTTGTCTCGAGTTATTCAACTTTGAATTTCACAGATTATATTTTTCAATAAACATAATTAATTCATTGCAACAACGAGTATAAATCAGCTTATATACTTTATAAAAAAAAAATAAAATAAAAAAAAAGAGAGACAGGCATTTTGTACGCATTAGCATCAATTACGTCCCCTGATGTATGTATAATACATTATGAAACACATTCACACACGCAGGCATAAATGCGATTCAAATGCGTGAGCACTTCTAAACACACGTGGGTAGAGCGCAAAAAGGTTCGGCACTCGAGTCTACCAACGGCAGCGTATTATTTCATATTTTCCCACGCGACACGCGCCTTCCTTCCGCTCGCTCATCTCTGTAAACATTTGGAGCGCTTCGACGCCTCGTCGAGTGGCTTCCACGCTGAAAAATTTGGACTTCTCTTCGCCCTATTCGAGAATTGATGTAACTGCCGAACGTATGGGTGAGATATGACTATGGGCGTACGCCATGGAAGAACAACAACACGAGGAGAGGCGCGAAAAATTCGAGCGGACTAATGGAAAGGAGACTGCACGCTGAGAGAGGGAAAGTGGGGGAGCAAAGAGCGCCAACTAGCAGCCCTAAGAAATATCTAATTATCCAGCGCGTGGCACCCTCGACACGTGTGGGAAGCGCTTTTTTTCTGATTCATTTACAGGACGAGAAGTTGGCACACAAAGTTCACCCGCAGAGTTATTTTCTAAAGTCCATCCTCATGAAAAGTACAACAAACGGACGCCCATGGTGTGCATGTACGTATGTGTATGTGTGAAACGTATGCTACTATTACCGTGCCACACACGTACCTTGTGTACCCTAACGTTAGAGAAACGATGGTTTCGGCGGTTTAGTGCAACAACGCCCTTCTAACTTGTGCTTTATCGACAGATTAACTCTTGGCAAGTCGCGTTCCTGTGTGTATGTAAAAGTAATTTTGCCAATTCAGGGTACACCCTTCATTTCAAAGAGATGACAGGAGAACATGTGGTGATGCACTGGTGATATTTTTTTGTCGTTTCACGCTGTTTTAAAGCCAGTCCTTTAGTCGAGAGATAATGTTTTCGTCGTCAGATTTAGGTTAGTAGAGACAGAGATTAATGTCAGTTTGATGCTCTTTACCTGACTCAATGATGTTATTCATTAATGTAACAGGCTTTTTATCTTACAATTAAATATTTGTATCTCGAATTACCATGTTCCTTCTACAAATACTTACACATATTCGAGAGTCACACATTTTTATCATGAAAATATTCTTAAAAAACAAAAATTATTCAGCACTAACCAAGCATATCACTAACGAAAAAAATTCTCCAAATAATACACATTGTGATGAATAATAATCGGATCGTGTTCTTTATATATAACCTATCATTACATGTCTCGATTCGAACACATGCCTAGATGACTTGACAAAAAGATCAACAAAATCAGCATATGGGCCTATCGTTCGTTTTTTTTTTTTTTTTTTTTTTTTTTTTTTGTTGTTGTTAGGAGTCATGAAAGCTTTCGAAAAAGCAAAAAAGGGGGCAAAAGTGTGCTTCTTGCTTAAGCCGTAATAAATGGCCATCGGAGAAAAAAAGGACCCCGCGAAATAATCCATTTCCATTATGCGCTACTCAGCCACAACGGTACCACCCTCTCCCTCTCTCTTCTCTTTCTGTCGACGACACCTCCG
The DNA here is from genome assembly GCF_036245765.1 of Copidosoma floridanum. Lineage (NCBI taxonomy): Eukaryota > Metazoa > Arthropoda > Insecta > Hymenoptera > Encyrtidae > Copidosoma > Copidosoma floridanum. Next base: position 9,117,968 of record NW_028321906.1, on the reverse strand, counting down.
TAATAAAAAGAAGAAAAATCAGTCCGATGGTACATATCCGTCACAAGGGGTGTATATTTTCTAGCGCTAGTGACAGCCGCTCGCCATTGTGTTGCGTCATTCGCACTAACGATCTTATCGTAAAGTGTAACAATGGGCTACTGAGAGGGAGAGATGTATCCTCGATGGAATACCACTTTAGCAGAGTCACCTCGGCCACTGTCTCTTTTCTTTCGGTATATCGATTAATTGAGGGTGTTATGGGAAGAGATGTATATGCGTACGTAGATTTGCGTACACATCTGACTGACTTGCTCTTTACTTTTGAAATGTCTCCTTAAATAATTAAAAATTAAAGATCATTTTTTTCAAATAATACAAATAATTGAAACATAGATGGACACAGAGGATACAACACAGACTAGACATATGTGATACCAAAGGATGTTACAAAACTTTTCGTCGCATCCTACAATTTTCATCCAGAAAATCTTGATACATCAATACAAAACCGAATCTAGACAAGGCTTACGGAAACCTTGCCTAGATAATAGACCTTCTTGCCTGATTTTGCAGAATATAGATATTGCGCAGACTTAACAGAGACCATCCTTTTTTTATTGTTAAATTTTGTTTAACACCTTATTTATATAATCTACCCATGGTTATTTTTTTTTCCATCAACAAACCAATTAATGATGTTAATATTGACAAAAGTGTATTTACAAACTTTTACGGTTTACATCCATTCATTGCGAAAAAAGTTTCAACAATTTTAATTAATCACTGAATAGAAAAACATGAAGAATTCTTCTTTGAAAAACTGAACACCTCTCAGGTACAGATTTTTCAATTAAAAATAAAAAAAGGAAAAAAAATTTCCTAAAAAATGTAACATTTTTTTTCCACTGCTATTGAAGTCAAAATTTTTTTTGAATTTTGAAAAATTGAAAAACAATATTTTACTTTTAATTGACTATCAAATCTGCAGTACATCCCAATGCATGTACACCCACAAAAGGAAAAAAACTCTAACAGCAATGTGTGCAATTTCGCGGTACAGCTGCATCCCTGTATTCGCGAAAAATGGTGTACCAAGCATTGAACGAGGTAGCAGCAAAAAAGAACACTGTAGATACTCGAAAAACAAAAAGACAGACGATACACATATTTCCTGCCTATATACGTACATTATACGGGAACTCTGAAATACAACGTGCCATGTACGATTGCATTGCATATATTTTCGCCTTATACTCTACTTATCCATGCACGCGAGTGCAAATGCAAACATCGAAGAGCAGCGCACTCGATTACTCAATGGGCCACGTTAGGTACTTCCAAGAGTATAATGTATATGCTTATGTATAGCAAGTCCGACTCATTCTCGAGCCGCCTGGGGTATGAGGATTGGAGTGTTTCCCATGCCCGTCAAAACATCCTCGAGCGAGTCCGTCCAACACACACGCACATACATATGTATATACGTACGTACAGTATTTCTTGATGTCGATCATCATCATCTACGTCATCCTCATCGGCATCGTCACCAGGTACTCGACCAGGGCGACAACTATTCCATCCCCTCTTCATCCACCCACACAAGTGTTTCTCTCAGTTAGATGACTCCTAGGCGCTCCCAATATTTACCCAATGCGCATCGGGTCTCGAGTACCGAAGAGTCTCGAGTACCACCTCATCGTCTCGTTTGCCTGTGTATACACGTGTATTATACATGCGTTCGAACACCAGTCGCAACTGAAGTGCTATGCGTGTGCCCAGTCTCGTATATGTATATGTATACACACGTGCATCGTGCGAAAGCGGAGCGGGCCACTCTGTGCGCGCCAATTCCAAAGTGAGGAGTTAATTGATCAGAAGTCTTCAGGCCGCACGTGGCCAACGTACTACGCTTTTTTCGCGCTCGCTCTGCTCCTGCATTGTACACTGAAATAAATAATAAGCCAATCTCGAGGAATACGCGTGCGTGCTTGTCGTACGAGCCATGTTCGATACGTATTCGGTGCGCCTGTCAATACGTATACGTTGGCGTCGGAAAAACTATGGATCTACGATTGATTTTTCATTTAAAAGTCTAGGGCTTAGGTGTGAAGTGCCTCTTAACAAATACATCGTCCGCTCTATATATAAGCAGTCAACGCTAATGTAACTGTCACAATTTTTTTTTTTTTTTTTTTTTTACAATCCAGGCATCCATGAGAGGCAAAACGTGGCTGAGATAATCCTCGATACATTATTACACACAAATTAGTGTCTCTCATTGCTTGTATCGCTTCTCCTTCAGCTATCGTAGTTGAACTCACTAAATCATACTAAGTATATTGATATTAAAAGATAAATAAAAAAGAACAAATATCCACTTGCACACCTACTTGATCCAATTGGTGCAGTAAAGCGAAAAGAGTCTCATCCTTGTATAACTCAATCATGCAGACATACATTTTCACATGAGTCAGCACCGAATAACTAAAACACGCGTTTTTACGAGCCGAGCGCGCAGGCAACCCCCTTTACTTTCGGAGTCTCCCTCTCTCCTCGTACGTATACGTATACATCTCGCACTTCATCCTCGCAGAGCTTCATTCCTCGCTTCACCAGGTTCACATTACACCCTGTAATATAATCCATAACTTCGCACCGCTTCAATCGTAAATTCATATCTCGACGCGCTTTGCCTACTTCCTGCAAACCGAAAAATCGTCCACAAAGCGCTTGTAATCAACTCGTGCGTGTTATACACGTGCCTGTAAATTTGTACGAGTGTACACACTTTGTAACTTGTATATTACACCGGGACAGGACGCACCGCGTGTCCTGACGTGTGTAATACATACACATCCGAGCTGTTGGCAAAAGCACATCCCTTTTCACGTGCCATCGGTTTCATGCTCCGGCACACCCGCACACTCACACATACCTTGGTGTTGGCGTACAGCTGGTGAAAGCAAATGGAGGTGTTAAACTGACTCTGATAATTGCCTCGCAGTCACACGGTAGCAGCGCGAAAGACCGGTAAACGCGAGAGGTGTATATGTAACATATTACAGAGCGCAGACTCCCCGCGGCTGCAGCGCCTATACGTCAGCGAAATTTGTCAAGGGCTCAAAGGGTATTACGATCGTACGCTCGGCCCGGGAGATTGCACATTTTCCACGGCTTCCTCTTTTTTTTTCTTCTTTCAGCGGTGTTCTTTTTTTTTGCATTCCACACTGGTCAGAGGGAAACATCAGTTATTTCATCTCTCTTGTGTCTCCGCATTCACGGACTAGTGATTTCAATTTTGAAATTTTTGGGGCTCAAAAACACGCTGTACTTTGTCGATTTGACACGCCCGTGTATTGCCTTTGCTGAAGTGCAATTATGAAAGTTTGCACTGTATTGCGCAATATGTTGTGCAAAGATGTTATTTATTATTATATTATAAAAACTGCAATGAAATAAAGTATAATGCTACTAGCCACGGTTGTATATAATAGTTTTGTTAATGTGATTAACTTCAAAGGGAATAATTGTGCTTTAAACTATTTTGTTATGGTTGTGTGCTTCAAAATCAAATCACCAAATCAATGGCCAAAAACATATACACATTCACGAGTGACCAAAGGTTCGCAAAGTCTGTCAATCACAAGACTGCACACAAAACATCATGAACTATTTGCCAAATATTCGACCACTAGGATTCTCCCTATGAATAACTCGGCAACCTAAAGATCATGTACGTGTCGAAATCTACAAAAAATGAGTAGTCATTATTTTTAACTTTATCTGACAAATTCATTTGGTACTGTTGCATGCCATACCCTTTGCTATCATCTTAAAAGAAAGTTCCTAGAAAAGACATTAAAAATATTGAAATTCTATATCTTGTCATGAAACTTTTAGCCTAAACTAAATTATTTTGAGACTCCTGAACCGAGAAACATTTTTGAAATAGAGCAGCAATTAATTTCATTGAATTTGTTTTATTATGCTATCACCTTTTTAAGCACTAATTTCCAGGATTAATATAAAGGATGTACTAAAAAATAAATTGAATAAGTCAAATAAAGCTAACAATAATAAAAAAATTTGTAAGATAAGTCTGAGTGACATGTTACGTAGATATCTGGAATTACACTTTCAATTGTCCATATATCTTATAATTTTTTGTAGATTTCAATGTATACATGTGTACGGTAGACATGTATATGGTGCATGTATACAGAGTTAGGAAGCGTATCCGGTTGGTTGCTCGACATTCCGAATTTCGGCGCATAGCTGGACGACACGACCGGCAACAATTCCAGCTATTCTGACGTGTTCTTGCCGTTGGCATTTGACCATTTGGTATAGCTAGAGCAATCACGAGAGAAAAAGAGAGCAAAAACACTACAGAACAGCCTTGACAGCTGATTTCTGCAAACGACGCTGTCACGCGTTAAAGTGTCGTGACATTTTTTGTTTCATTTTCATTTCCATTTTTTCCTAAAAGTTAACACAGAGGGTGTACGAACGAACCATTATCAATATTGACCTTAGCTTTTTGCACAAAAGCCAAAGAAAGAACGTTTAAATTGAAAAACTCTCTCCAACGTATACTTTGTTTTGCCACATCTCTCTTCACTTACCTTCCAGTGCATTTCAATCTTTAAACAATTGTGAAATTTTTCAGCTTCTATAACTAAACGTTTTCTTAACAAGCTAGAAAAAAAGTAGACAATATTTTTATGTTTCAAATAGTTAAATAGTAGTTAAGAATAAAAAAGATTTGAATTTTCTTACTGAAAAAAATTAGAATCCATTTTACTTAATATTAATTAGAAAAACAGTCAAAGATTTTACTACAGTGCTGAAAATGTAAATATGTTTATATGACACTCTAATTAAATTTTTTATTTAATAAAAAAGTAGAAATTATTATTATATCAAAAAACCATGAGCAAAAGAGATAAGTAAAAGAATACATCGAGAAAAAAAAACAATAATATAAAAAAGAACTAGGAAAAATATCGAAAGTATAAGATCAATATTTTACTTTATGTTTTTCATAGGGGATACATTACCCTAGTTTACAGTAAAAATTATATCTGAATGAGATTATTTCATGTAAATGATATAAAAAAATAAAGAACAAACTGGAAAAAAGGAAAGAGTAAGTTATAAAAGAGAAAAGTGAAAAAAATCGATGAATTCCTTATACATTATAGAGGAAATAGAAATAACACATCTGATAATAAGTATTAAAAAAAAAAGTGATAAGAAGAGTAAAGTCATAGTATTAGAATGTAAATTAAATAAACACAAAAAAAATTAGGACTTAGTTAATATTATAATTAGTTGATTATAAAGAACAAGGAAATATCAAATTCAAAGGAGTTACGAATGCTTATTGTAAAGTAATTGATAGGATAAAATAAAACGTATCAATTAAAGCAGTCAAAGTAAAAAAAAGTATCAAAGTAGTCAAGTACAAAGAATGAAGTAGATAGTAATAAAAATGGAAGAAAATCTTACGAAAAGAGTCGGCTACAGATAGGAGATATAAAAAAATGTGGAAGAAAAAAAGGAAGTTTAAAATCTAAGTATTTTTCAATTATCCACAATAGATATGTTTGTAAATAAAATAAAAAATCTAAAAAACAATGACACATGCTATCATTCATGCCATTAAGTAAATAAAGAGCTTGCCATAGACACGCACTCACAAAAAGGAAGCGATGATACAAAATTTCTCGTGAAATTCACGCTCCCCAGAATAAGCTAACTCTATCGCGGCGCGAGCAATTACACCCGTCCATATCAACTGCACGAACAGAATCGAATGCTCAGTCTAGCTGAAATAAATGATGAGACTCTCGCGCAAACACACGTGAGTATATATTTTGCGTGCGGTTGCCTTTGGCAAAATTACGCGACACGTGTGCATAAACACGTCTGGCTCGATTACACTGCAGCATACATGGTCACGAGAGAGCTTTTACACTACATTCCATGCTGCTACTGCCCATGCCGCGGTTGGTCGCGGTGTGGTATGTAATACGCACGAGTGACATTAACGATTTGCCACTACCGCACTAAAAGCTTAGCGCGTACTATTTTCTGCTAATAAACCGAGCAATGAACGATTCTACTTGCAAACATACGCGTGCATTTGCTTATCTGTTTCCAGTAAAGTTAAACAATCTGGAAAAGGACTACTTAGGCTTACCATTTTATTGGGAAGAAATTTTTATCAAAGATGCTACATTTAATTAGATCGTCGATTTTTCAATTGACTCTGGGTTTTTTTTTATGCTTTGCATGAAATACAGGCTCATGAATCTCTTAATTAATTATACCAGTATATCTCTTTAAAATCCAATTTATAGGTACATAAAAATCAACTGTCACAAAAAACTGTTCTGTTTCCCTTGATATATTGAAACTTGTACTCACAAACATTTTGAAACCATACGTAAATTTTGTGACGGATATGTAAATAATCCTACCTTCTTTTATCCAAAGTATAAGTAATAAAAGTAAAAAATATCAGTGTTAACAAAGTATTAACATGACCCTTAGCATTAAACACCATAAAATTTTGGGTTTTCATCTTGACCGTGTACGTAGTTTCCAAGTCACATTTTTTGAATAGCATTCGATCTTGCTTCCCTTCTACCGCCACCCACCTAACTGTTAGTTGGCAATTATCTTTTCATCCTCTTTTTGTTTCCCCCTTTTTTCCTTTCACCTCTTCCGCAAGCTCCCTTTCACATTTCGACTCAGTCGCTGCAAGAGAAAGGATCCCGCTCCCTCTTGCCGCGTAATTGTTAATTAGCGAGATGATATTTCCGAAAGCCCGTAGGAATTCATCCAAACAACTCGAGCCTTGTACTCTTCCTCCGCGCAGCGAGCGATTTACAAGAGTTAACCCTCTTGCGCAATCCTCTCCCGTGTATGCGTATAGTACTCAACGCGGTCAAAGTTATTTCGAGATTTGGCACGCTGACGAAAGGGGAAGGAGGTGCTCGAGGAGAATCCCCGTGATGCGTTCCGCCAGGGGAGTGGTATATACATACGCGGACCCTCTGGTCATACAAGCTGTACGGAAACCTCTTCTCTTTTCTCTGCGAGAGATAGGGTCAGGTATGCGTATTTCAGACCGAGAGCTCGGCTATTGTTACTTATGGCTGACGTGTGGGTTCGTAGCTACAGAATTAAGCCCATCTTGTTCAAATATGTAGTTCAAAGTCTAAGGGACCGGATGATCATTTCGGATCATGAGGGTTTGATGTTTGAAGTTGGTGCAGAGTTCTATAACACATATGCAATCACGAATTTTAACTTTTGTTATTTTCCAACTTCATTAAAAACTCTTTTCTAACTTCATTAAAAAAAAAAAAAAAAAAAAGAAAGTTTTTGATGATTTTTTAAAATATTTATGAGGAGTTCGATTTGAATATTACGTAGAAAAGTGAGTGGTATTGACAAAGAGCACGAGTATCTGTCAACCCCACGTCTACATTGTATTGCTGAATAAAGCTTTTTGGAAAATAACATGTAGCAAGAAATATACAATAATGTATTTTGCTATCGTTACATTTAACACCAAATTTTTAATAATAGTACTACGTCCATCAAAAATAAGACTACTAATAACTAATTAAGAAACACCATTGACAATATTTGCGTACAAGGGCAGTTCGAAACAGGAGACAGGGAAAACAGAGCCTGGAAATTATATGTTCAGCCATAACCGCTAGAGTGCTCTTACCGGCAATTGCGTTTTTCTCTTCCGAAACTCCGTCTTCCTCATTAGGAAAAAGGACTGTCACTCTCGTAGTATGGAGAAAAGCGAAGAGTCGGAAGAGAGAGGGAAAAAGGGTTGACAACATGACGACGACGACGAGAGAGGAAGGGAGGGAGTGGCAAAGTTGCCGAGGTAGCGATCGCGCGCGCGATGGAACCGTCAAAATGGTAATTGTTTTTAATCACTCTTCGAAAGGGTGAGGGAAAAGGGCGATTTTCAGGCTGGAAGGGTTACCGAGGCAACGGGAGAGAGTTACTGGGAGAAAAAGGGGGGGAGGCATCCGAGACCAGTGCGGTTAACCGGCAGCCCTTTTTCCGTCCCCCTCTCATTCATTTTCCGAGTTTTTCTTTCCTTTTTTTGTATACATGTTACTGCGTGAGCGTTGGAGTTTTCTCATTTCTTTTTCATTTTCAACCCACACAAAATGTCAACACGCTCACAGGGTGGAAGTGTACCTACACCGAGAGGAGAAGTGTATGACAACAAAAGCGTGCTTTTCGGGGTTTGAGACTTTCTCAGATTCATTTATTTTTTACGAACTGTAAACATTTATGGCTGTGGCTCGTAACCTTATTGACTGTTCCTTCGATTCCAGGGATGCGAGTTTTGCCTGACTCAACGTTGTATCTTACCAGCTTTTCTATGCTCGAAACAATTTTTTTTATTAACATGGAATAATTAAAATTCACTACAAATATGTCTAATACTTGACTCCAGGAAAAATATGCGGCTAAAATGAAAATTTAATGCATGGTGGAAGCACTCGACCTTGGAGAGCGAATTTACTGCCGTGTCTCGTAATTTGACAATTTGCCTATAGATGAACTTTTTAGCCAAGGGAAGGCCGCCGTGGCGAGCGCACACGTACCTAACAATCGCGCATACCGTTGCTGTCTGTATTAAAATTCAGAATGTGTGTTCAAAATGCTTTCATAATTAAAAATATTGCTAGCAGCCGGCGTACACACAAACGGAATGCTGATCGTGTGAGACGAGGGAGTAGTCCCTACATCGAGGGAGAAGTTTCAATTAAACGGAAGTCAAGTGACTGGCAGCTCGATTTTTTTTTAATTTTTTTTTTATTAAGTGTCAAAGGGTGAAATTGAAACCTGTGTTTAAAACGAGAATGTGCGATAACAACAAAAATATTGTAGGTTTATTCGTATATTGAAAGGTTGTGATTATTTAGTGCCGTTACATTTTTCGTGTTTGGTAAAGGTTGAACCTGGATTGACATTTTGTCAAAAGATTTTTCTATTTGCAGAACAAATAGAGAGCAGCAAGTTAATTTAACCTGTGACAACGTGCAAATCGTGGATATTAAATGTTTTTCGTTTGTTTGTGTAGATCACAATAGTTGTCACAATAATTGTAACCAAAATAAAAGGAAACAGTTTTGGTAAATATTTTTCCGCCTCCAGATATCACATGTAAATAAAAATGCAACAGTCGAAAAGTCAATGCACATTATTTACAGTACAAATATTAAATGTCTATTCCAGACGAATACAAAAAAAATGTTGTGTCGCTTTTAATTTACGAGAATTTTTTTTCGAATCGAGGTGGTAAAAACTCGTTTATAAAAAAAAGTTTAATAAACGCCTATCGCTTTACCGTTATAAACCGCCTGATTCAAGGGGTGAGATTTTTTTCATCCGCTTAGGTGTAACCTGCAGTGCTGCTACTGTTACACACTCCCTATTACCTGCCGGAGGGGTGTGCACACTTCATCTTTTTTTTTCTTTTCCCTCGCAACGCGACCTAAATCTTTATGGTCGTGCTTTGACACGCGGAGAAGATGAATGCGACAATACTGTGCAGCCTGTTGATCTGCAGCAACGTTGACAGGTACGAAAATAAAAAAAGGTATCGACAAAAAGCGTACTTTTTCACAAGGGGACACACAAGACTTTTTTCTTCAGAGGCTGTAAAGTAGCGTACATTATGGGGACGATTCGACAAACACAGCAACGAGCAATATACTGCACGTACATTTTCGAGAAAAATAGATTTTTAGTTGACTTTAGGTCGTGAAATAACAAAATTATCACGTCATAAACGCAGTCGAAATATTGACATGGCTTATATGTTTTTTTTTTTTAAAGCAGCAAAAAATACTTAATTTAAAGCACCCTCGGATCCGATTCTTATTTACTTCTCTCATAAAAGAGACTTCGAATATACCATTGAATCCCCTTATACTCATATAAATTTGTAAAGAAAAGAAACATGTACATAATATTCCAAAGCAGCATAAAAGGAGCGCTTCACTCCATTAGTCCAGGTAATTTTGAGCATCACAGAAGACGGAGTTCAACCGCGTGCAGGAGTAATACGCGTAATTGCGTATTTCCCTTAATCTTAAAGGCAAGACGAAACCGCGAACTGATTGAAATCCTCTGATAGTATTGCGGGGAGCCTTACATTCAATAAAGTCTAATTTCACATCAAAGGGAGATGGGCGCGCTCCAAAAGCTTCGTATTGAATACAAATCGTATTATATACGCGACATCCGCGACTCGGCATGTGTACAGCTCCTTGGAAAAAATTACTAATATATGAGCTGTAGGCGCTTCGAAATCAATTGCACATCATATATCGCAACAACAAATCACTCGGAACAAAAAATATAAACTCCAACTGTCTACCCCCGAAATTTCATATATTATTCAAGCACCCGACCGACCCGATTCCCCTAATATTCCAAGAAACAGCGTTATTCAAATTCCCCCGTAAGCTTTCGGAAAAACTCACAACATCCTTGCAAATAGACTACACTGCAAATAAAGAAGGACCGGTCCAGGAGCAAAAAAATTCGCGAGGCACTCGATCCCCGCACGCGCCGCGTGCGATATCCGAAATTTATTCAGTGACTGCCGGCGTTTACCCCGAGGCACCCCCTCTCCCATCCTCCTTTTTTTATGAAAATCAGATTGCCAAGGACGTGCGGTATGGAGAGGATCTCTCGACAGTAGCAGCCGAAGGATCACAGAGAATGCTTTATATATGCGTGCACGTACATACGTTATTCTCTATGAATATCACAGTGGCGTCGTCGTCCTAGTCGCAGCCATGCGACGGAAGCAGCCCCTGCGTATGGTTATGTACGTTCACGGCAAGAGAAGGGAAATACACACTCAGCCGACGGCGGTGATCTTTTCGCCCGTACATGCGTGTATACATTCGCAAACAGACATTTAATTTCACATGCAAACATTATACACGTGAGGGATGGCACTGCCATGGTGTCTCTCGCTCTGCATCATCTCTCCAAAAGCGTAGAAGATAGGGAGGGGGACAAACTTTTTTTAATACCTAGTAGTAGCAGTAGTAGTTTATTAATGCGTCGTTGTATCTGGGGCTGACTGTCGTTCGGAGTAGTGCGCGACCGCAAACAATGCATCAATCGTGCGGACTCGAGCAAACAGAGCGCGCTATATAGACGCATGAATGATAAAAAAGGCCTGTTTCGCGCGAGCCTGATGGAGTGATCAAGTGCAGTGGTACATTGAAATTTTCGGCGACTGCGGGAGATTTGATGGAGTGCGCACTGCAGCCGTCACGGTATTTTTATGAAATTTTAATTCCTATATTTCGAGAGCTCTGCGCTTATATATGTTTGTGCAATGATGGGAGAGCGAGCTTTTCTTTTTATTGAAAAAGTTGAGCTCGTGCGGATTGAGTTTGAATGATGAAGTTTAATACTTCTTAAATACAACGTTTGATTTTTTTTTTTTTTTTTGAACATGGAAAAATTAAAACACGAGATATCTGATAAATAGTAGAAAAATCCCAACCATTTACGAAAAAAGAAGAGCAACTCAAGGGTTGTAAAAGCCAGCATGAAAAACAGTGCGATTCGTATTCAGTGAGTAAGGAGATTCTCTACTGCATTTCAGAAGGAAAAAAAGCTGTAAATAGAGACACGCGTCGTCGACAACGAATTCGCATTGCTCTCACGTTTGGCAGTCGTTTCGCCACACCGACTCGATCATCATTTCCGAAACGCAATTTCCGAGCACGAAAAACGATTTGTCAGGTCAAAAAAGATACTTTCGCGCTTCAATGCGGTACGTCGGCAATCGAGGGTTGAGATTCGTGTTTTTGTGAGTATCGTATGTACGCTAGCGATAGATTTTACGTATAAAGCGTAGTATGACAAAAATTTCACGAAAGATTGGTTGTCTGACATTTTTATTAATGATGATACTGTGAGTGAGAGAAAATTGTAGACTTCTATCGAAGATATAAATGAAATATTAAAGAAAAAAAATTAATATCTATACACAATTGTAGATTCTATGTGATACAATTATTGTAAGCCTGTAAGATCGTGAAACCTCATTTTCAAGAATATTTAGAAATTGATTTTTTAACAAGATTAACATACGATACTTCAAAACCTCCATTCTGAAAAAAGAAAGTTTTTTCTAAGACAATACTCTTTCATACTTCACCAATATTACATCCAAACAATAAAAACGATCAGCCACCATTTCAATGCCGATCCCTACGCATATGTATACGAATATGCTTCTTCTAGAAATGTAAATTATCCGCAGGAGCTTCATTTTTTCTCTCTCCGAAATAGAGAGACAAAGTCGGAATAAATTGAGCAGTATATACGAGATACGCTAGTACAGGCAGTGGGAGGGATATTGCGCGCGAGAGATGACATTCAAATTTCGGCAGCGTGCGAAGATGACATTTTTGTGAATGTACAATGCGACGCTTCCAAGGCGGACCCTCAAACGCACACATGCCAGCTTGTTCTTCGTACATCAGGCGTAATTGGCTCTCGTATTCAGATGTATTGGAGAATTCAATTCCACCCCCGTTCTGACGTATAAGACTCGAGGCTTTCCAACTTTTTCGTATACACAGCCTGATATTTCATTTCGTGCTTTTTCATGTAGTTTTCCATAGCACCGTGCTATCAGTGAAATAGCTTATTCGAATATGTAGATCCGTGATGTGAGAAAGTCCTTTATTGTGAATTTAAATATTATCACGACGAATTTCACACGAATAAAACTGCTTTTTCTAATGCAAATACAATGCTACGCTCGCACAAGGCATTAACCGCATTTCCAGAAATCGAAAAAAACCCTTGTTATTCCACATGTACACTTTCTTTTTACATATATTAAAGATAAATATGGCCATACACTTGTTCGTATATATACTGTATGCATCCTCGTCCCAGTCATATAAAAAACGAGTACGTATCCAAATATTTTCGTTGTCACGTGCTCCCCCAAAATTATTGTTCACCTTACAACTCCTTCACCCATTGACTTGACGAGCTCTTTCACTTTTTCCTTGTTGTTTTACCACAGAAAATTGTAAGCCCTTACATCTACAGGCGAAAGCGACACAATCGTCCACACATCACATTCGTAGAGAGGCGTAAATAAAGATTGGCAGGGTCCACGTGTCGCCATCGGCTTTTCATGCGTTTCCCATCGAGATAAACAAAAGGCGAGTAAGAAAACTTGTTTTCCCCTCGGAAATACTGACACATCAGGCATCGAAGCACGTGCTCCCCAATTATGTGCTTCTTAACTCGTCCGCAAAGAGACTCGTCACATCAAACACACACGTACATGACAAGTCTCACGGTACTTAACACCGGATGACAGTGCGACCATGCTTATACAAGCGCACAAAAGAGAGACACAGTACTTCAACACCTACACTACAGACATAGATATCCATGGAGGCGAGTTCAACATGAGAAACTGACCACTGGTCAGATGTTGATCCGACGAGCTAGCATATTTAGGTACGGCTGGGTAGAGCCAAAAAGGTTTTTACCTTTGTCGCAAAAGCAGAGAGCTGTGCTGTCGCTCACCCCTTTTCCTCTAATGCGAAGAGGTGTAGCTCATTGATCCGACGCTATTCTCTCTTTTTCGAGAGTAGCGGTCAAGCGGTGACAGAGAGAGAAAGTATACCCTCATTGTATCGTTGAGACGTGAACTGTGGACGTTTTTGTATACGAGAGATCTGAGAGAAAGGGGGTAAGGGCATCACGAGAGCGGTCAGCGAGAATTAGGCACACTCCACGTGATTGCCGTGGAAAAGGGATTGGGCACGCATCACGTTTATATATAAATGCACCGGACCTCGTTAGAGCTCCTTTGGGGACGTGGTTGAGCATTGCGAAAAATTAGACGGAATTTTTTGAGACCCTATATCCGGTGTACGCTAGCTGGGAAGTGAGGGCTTTAGAGCCGTTAGAGAAAAGGGGTTGTGATACTTGACAGCGGTGTGGCATGAACACATTGTGTTGTATCGTTAAAGCGATCAAAATCTTTGAAACATGTATGGATGTGAATACAACGTTATTTTAAAACTGATGTGAAAATAACAATTTTATTGCCAGTATTCCTAATATTGAATAACAAAAATAAACATTTTGGCCTCTGGAAAACGGATTTCGAAGAGTGTATCACTCGAATGATACTATAGGTCTTCATACTCAAGGCATAGCATGTTTTATTAATTTAAGACAAACATTGTAATTTTTTTTTTTTTTACGTTTGATGGCTAAATTTCTTTTTTAAACTAATTACTATGAACTTTCACAATGGCCCAACTAAATATGGCTCTATCGTTTAATAGTGCTTAGCAGTATAAAAATAAATATAACATCCATTTGTATCGACAAATAATCAACTAAAACTCGCAATATATGGAGTATGAGGATCAATGGGATCGGTTTGACAGTACTCTCTTTTATCGTGGTGGAATGCCAGAAATCACTTCCCAAAGTTTCATCAAAATCCGTTTCTCGGAGGTCATACTCTCTTCTGCTGAATGACAGAAGATATTTTCATTTCTGATATTAGACAAAGTGAAACTCCCTGGCTACCAGTCTTGATATTTGGCAAGAGGGAGGGGGGTTTGAGTATCACTCGATTCTTCTTTTTCCTTCCAGATGAAACACGAAACAGAAAAGAAACGACCAAAAATCTCAGCTTTCGACCCCTCCTCTCTAATGTCCAGTCCATAAGGATATCTCGTCATTACTCGAAAGGAGAAAAAAAAACAGAGAGCCCTGCGGGACAACGGCACTCTCACCACCTCTTCTTGTGTCTCTCGACATGCGAGCACCAAATTGACCAGCAGTATCAACCATAAAGACACACAAGAGGACGCCGACAGACGTATACATACCGTTATCAAAGTTCCCTTTCTTCTTTTTTATACTAGACGAAGAAAGAGAGGGAAAGAATGAGAGAGAGAGAGTGAGAGAGAAAAAAAAAGGAAGACTCGCAAAGACCACTGCGGGAAAGAAATCTGGACGGGGACAAGGAGGCGGGGATTTGAGGATCGGCTTACCCTCAATTTTATCCCAATCATTTTGAAACCCGAGACACGCCGCGTCTACTCTTCCTCTCAAAAACTCGGTGTCCCCCTCGTATATAAACACGTACGTATGTCCTCCCTCCCTCCCCCCACACCCTTTTCCTTTCAAATAGTAGTCGCGGATGTCCTCTCATGTGCGATATCATATTGATATACATAAAAAGTAGATGTCCACGAGCATGAGAAGGAGGAGGAGGAGGGATAGGCCGCTCGACAAAAACACAAGAGGAAGAGCAAGGGAGAGAGCGAAGGCGAATGTATACGTATATGTGCACGCGGTTTCCAGCGCTTGATAAATTGTGTTGACTGTCAGAATTTTCGGGGACCAATTTTTCACTCCCATTTCGAGGGTTGTTATGTATATGAATGTATACGTGTACTCTCCTCACCGTTTTATATACACTACAGGGGAGAGGAGAGAGAAAACAGCGGTGGTAGCAACAGTAGCTCAGTACATTTTTCAGCCAGTCGTACGGAACGAACGCGTCTTGTTTCTCTTCTTGGCATTGTCGCGTATTCATTTTTTTACTGCTTCAATGAGAAAAAAAAAAATCAATTAAATAAACAAAGAATTACCAAAGAAGTTTAAAAAATTCAGTCTGTTACAAGATTGATCATGATGGTCACACTTGCGAAAAAATTAGTGTAAAATGAAAAACTATTTAGTGTAACTTAATGAAAATTCAGGCCTTGTTGAATAAATTTATGCAAGTAAAATATTTATTGGTATCATTAATTTTTGTGATGATCTCATGTTGATTAAAAAAATAAATTTTTGTATAAAAAATGTGTTGAGAAAACAAAAATGCTCGATGACTATGTACATTTTAAAACATATAAAAAAAATGTCAACTCCTTTACATCTGCATGACAATACACTCAGCAAAACAGACACAGCTTTTATCTCCATACAATTCATGGTTTGATGAAGTGTAGTTAATTCCTGTAATTGAATTTACACAAAGAAAACATTAAAATAACTTCGATGCCACTCTGCGGCACGTCTAACCGTGAATTTACCCGCATACCCAACAACAACAGCCCAAGTCATATATGCGCGTGATTAATGACGTTTGGTGACTCATAAAATGGTTGCCCAAAAAAAAAAAAAAAAAAAGAGAAAGAAAAAGGGAGAAGAAACATTAGGCGCAACCCTCTCGCACTGACGAGCGAAAAAACACATTTCGGCAAAACTCTCGATAAACGGTAGGCTGTGCGCCACTCGAGCTAAAAAAAACTCCTCACGCGTGACGCTTGCGTATGATTAATAATGTCGGTGACAGTGCAGATCGTTGAGGAACGATTGATCACAAATCTTATATGATTCACATTTTTTTTTTATCCCCGCCATTGAGGTGGATCGGCTTTTTTTGTACAAGTCTAAAAAAAAATCGCGAATCATAGATCGATGAATTTGAAATAAAAGAATGTACGATCGTTCAAATGATCGATCATCCCTGAGCGAGCCACGGCGTCCACAAATTTGAAATATTTTTTACTGAAGCATCCATGAAATGTATTATATCTACATTAATGATAAAGTTGTAGGAGCTTACCTGTTATAAAGACGATTTGATAACAAGTTCACGAATATTGCATATCGTGGTAATCCCAGTTATACGAATAAAATAAACAGCTTACGCAAATGAGTATAGATAATAACCAAGTTGTAAAATACAGTAGCTCCAAAAAAAAGAGTAAATGCCCACAGGTACATTCACGCACGTTCTGTTCACATCAGCATGAGATAAAGAAGCTTCCGAACGAGCATCGCCTATCCGCAGCATCTTTTCGATTACGCAGAGAGTCTGGGATGGAAAAAAAAATAATAATCTCCGCGTAGCCCCCGCTAAAGTGCGCGTGTTTATGTCGACCACCGAGTCGATACACCGAGCGTACCTAATTTTTTCCTTCCCGCCCCTTCGTGTTCACTGCACGTAATGGTGTGCAAGCGCGCTCGCTTCGTTACGCCTGACACGAGTATATTACGTTTTAAGCGAGAGCGTGAAACTTGTGTGTGTTTTTTGATGCTATCGCTGGTGTTGCGGTGGAAAAAAAGTTGTATTATGCACAGGTTACCGGTCGGTGAGTGAGTTTGTATCATTTTTTTGTCCCTGTTGTCTGTCGCGAGGGGTGCAACTCGTGTCCGCTGTTTGTTTGAAAGTCTCTGATTTGAAGTTCCTTTTCAACACTACGTTTGAACCGAAAACGACCGAATTTCGCATGGAAATCGTAATTTTTCCTTCGGACACTCGTTGGCTCTTAAAACGATAACAGAAAACATTTATTGATTGTTCATCAAACATAGATTGATTGCTGGACATTGAAAGTATCGGCGTTAATGTGAGGTGCGTGATGATAAATAAGAGTTGTTGAGCTTACTGTCAATCGTCATTTATATCCATCGATCCTCGGACGGAAGCAAAGATCCCCGTTACTATAATTGTCATTAATAATCATTTTATCGGACGAGAGAAAACACTCAAATGAAATAAAATAACAAAAGCTCGGCGACTGTTCAGTGAGCATTGTAAATGTATGATCGCAATAGCGAGACTTGACAGCATCATCAGTTAAAGGCCCTGCATGTAGTTTTTCGAGTGCAATGTTTGGGCAGGAGTCAAACGCCGGAGCACCTAGTCCTATACATGTATTCCTCGGTAAAGTGAGCAGTAGATATCGAATATTCATTATCGCCAATCGGAGCCTCATTTTTCACACTCGGACACGGCGTGAGTATACGTAGTAAGAAGAGAAGCGAGAATCGCTCGTTAATGAGTGGCGGTTACCGGTCACACCGTAAGTCTACGCCTCACGCCACGGGTGGCCATCACCACACCGAGAAAAACAGGGCGGGAGAAAGAAAAGAACTGGCCGGCGTTCGCGCAGGGGTCTGTGTCCATGAGAGCGGACGAGAGAGAAGTGGTATCTCTGCTGATTCTTGAAACGAACCCCTCAAACTCTGACGAGTGTACGCAGGGACACGTGACTGCAGCTTTTGTGTTAGGAAACGAGGGGTGGGTCGCGTTTTATGGTCGAGAAGGGTAGACTTGGACGCTGGTAGGCGCTTATGTTTTGACCGATCGCGTAGCACTGTATTTGGAGATGATCATCATGGTGATGAGCGTACTTTTTGGAAACCGGTTGCCTTCCGCTTTTTTTCCCTTATTTTTTGATTTTTAAGTTCAGCTGATACTCGCTCTGCAACTTAGTGTGTTGTAAAAATGTCATACAGATAAGTTAGAAGTTTATGAAATTTTAGTTTGGTTTTTGTCAGAAAAGACAGAATTACAAATGATTGTTTGAAAATAGTAGAAAAAAGAAAGATCAGATGCATAGAGTGCTTGATACTTACGAATTCGTTGTATTATAAAAGACTGTATCAAGCAGAGCTTGGGCCACAGAAAATACATTTCACGAGCAATGCCGAACGTCCAGCGCATGGGAGCGGTCAAAAGTTTGCCAGGCCGTATTGTCATTCACGATTCACTCACGTCGCGTACGTGTGCGAGTACAGTGCATTGTTTTATTCGCTCGCGAGCGGCACAAAAGAATATCGCCCACGCACTCTCGCTCGATTTTTTTTTTGTTCACTCGAGTGACCGAAGAGTGGCACGTATTTTTGTAGTTTTCAATTTAAACCCCGGGGGTGGTTGTATTCTCTCGCGTGGGCACGCTGGAAGCATTATAAACGCAATTTCCGGTCAAGGCCTGTGAAAAAAAAAACTCGTCACGAGTATGCTTACGGCACTGGGGCTTTCTTTTTATTTTCCTTCCTCGCTATTTTTTCTGTTTAATGTGTATTTGTCGACTTATTTTTTCCGAGTGGTATTTCGAGACGACTAGGAAAACCAAAAATCTTTAGAATAATATTAAAAAATAAACACTGTATACTTGTTGGCCAAATCAAATTTTATGTACGTTGTTAACTGAGTAAAATATAAAATGCATATTATGCATGAGTGTTGCATAGAGTACCTATTCGGCACTTATTAGAAAATAAAGACACCTAATGGTTCAGCACAACTTTGACAACAAATTCTTTTTCTTTTTCAACTCCATTGTGAAATTTGCATTCGGAACAAATAAAGGGCTTTTTGATGATAAATAAATTAAACAGCATATCCTAAAAATACTTCAGTATCTCGGTGAAATTGAACAATAGCCACGATTTTTTTCAACACACGTGATACACGTATCTCTACTTCTCGTTAACAACATATTAAACACGAGCTTCCGCATCCGGTAGCAACATCGACATAAGTCGTCGGTCGTTTTACACGAGCATTATACAGCCTCGGAAAAGCTTCCCTCGTTCACGAGCACGCAACATTCGAGGCGGCGTCACTATACAACATCGCCCGCGTACACGTGTACACATGCACGTGCACTTGAGAACAGCTCTTCAGAGCGCACTAGACGTAATTAAATTTTTCCCGAAGCTCCTTTTTTCCAGACCCACGCGTGCAAACGACCCTGCGATGTGGTATTTCGTCGCGTGAGCGCCGGCTATTTGGGGGATACTTTCGGACCGTAGACGTCGCACAAACACTTACATCAAGGCTCATATCGTGAATTTTTTGTAGGTACCGAGCAACACCTGCTCAATATCTTTTTTTTAGACCTGGGCCGTATTTCATAGGAAAATAATTTAGGTGGGAAAAGGTGGTAGTGGACGTTGGAGATACAGTCCATGGGAAAATTCTGGATAGTAAAAAATAATTTTATAATGATTCAGTTTTTACGTGCAATGAAACCTAATTTTATTGATTTTTTAAGTACATAATTTGCACAAAAAATCAATAATTTTTGTTGGCAAAACTGATAACCCTGTTTACACAATTACCACGAGTAGAAGAAAAATCAACGGGTTGTCGTTTTGTTTAGCTTACCAAGAATAAGAATGGAAAAAAATCCAGAAGCTCGCAAGCTAACAAATCGTAACTGCATGAGCACGTCGATAGCTGGAATTATAAGCGAACATTCTATCGTCTCAGTCACGCGGAGTACGCAACATCTAATCTCCATTACGATTAAGACAATGAATCGACATAAAGGACTCGTTGGAATATAGGTACATCGTTAAAAAAAAAAGAAAGAGGGAAAAATTAATAGACGTAGGCAATGTACGGTAGTGCTAGCCGTCGGCTCGTATACACTTGCAAGCAGGTATCGAGGCTAAAGGCCGCCCATAAACATGTAGGTATACCTTGACTGTATCAGAAAAGAGAGAGAAAGACGCAGCTGTATGGAGGCAACGTAGCAGAGTGACTTATGGACATCGTGGGTGTGCCCCTCTCTCTCTCTCTCGGATAAGCTCGACCTGCTCGACGGCTGGCGAAGGTACAGGGACAACATAAAACAACTGAGCGCAAAGTTACAAGCACAAAGTCCCACATGGTCAGGTGTCACGTATGTGTGCTGCGAGCGAATACGTAAGAGTCCGACGACGTGTAGATATAATGGGTTTGTCGCCATCGATATCTCCCAGTGCAGTATATGTGTGTACACACTATGCGCCGCAATTCGTCGATTGGCCGTAAATCTTCTCCGCCAGCGCTGTTTCTAGCGTGTACGTGTGTGCGAATGCGATTAAAAAGGAAGGCTCTTTGCTTTTCTTTTTTTTTTTCTCTTGTTCTAGGCTGCCAAGGGTCTTTATCATACATAGCGAGAGCGTAACGAGGGTATTTTTTAATTAGCAGGGATAGGTCTTAACAAGCCACCGCCGCCGTTGAGGGAGTATAAATTCGCGTTTTATTGCCGTATGATGGTTGAACCGCTAAAACCTGCCGAGAGATTTAATTGTTCGAGCGAATATCCTCGCTTATCGAACTCTTTCGCTTTCAATGGGTTATTATCGCTGTTATTTATTTTTTCCTTTCGTTCTTTTGCACTGTTCGTCCTCGTTACGTCGGATTACTGTCAAAACAATGCCTCTGGTTAAAACGGCCTTTTCAGCGGTTTTATTGTGTTTTTTTTTTATTTTTCAATATACATGTCAATTTTTATGGTAGAAATTTGAACTCATTGTGAATTTACGAATAAATAAAAATTGCTTATTAAATAAACTAATAAAGAAAGGAATTTTTATAACAAAAAATAAATTTTTTTTTCAAAGATTATCCAAGTAACATATTCAAAAGAAAGTAAAGTGATCATCAGAGTACACTGAGTATCGTCTACATTAATAGTCAAGAACTCGTTGTGTTTTTCCTATTCACAATGAAGAATACCGTATACCCACTTGGAAATTTTTTCAACTGAAAACTGATCGACTAGCTAAAACTCAATTCGAACATCCTCCCAAGTTTATCGAATCAAATGAGGCGTAAACAATGGCTGACAGGAGACCATTATTGGTCTCGAAATCGACCCTGTGGCAATACATAGATTCAAAAATTAATTTAAAATGCATGGAAGGGCAACGAATGCTTGTCGGATATACCCAAGAGGCCCTTTGTACCTCGACGACCGTCTTGTGTATAATACATTACGTCCATCCTCGTCGATTCAATGATTAACGGCCAGCTAGCCCGTGATCGAGATCTCAGACGCCTAATGCAATGGACAGGCCGAACGCAAGAACTTTATACTAATTATTGTACGGAGTTGTGAAAACTTTCGTTCGTACCTCAGAAGTGAACTTGTACAACTTTAATTGGTCGGAAGATGGACTGCTTGATGTTTGATTCAAGAAAATCCAAGAGGTACATCAAGTTGAACTTTCGTATGTGAGAAAAGAGACTGTTTTTACTTGAGCAATATATGCGTTTGGATCAATCACTTTAGGCCGTTGCATTACCTCCAACACCCAGGAAGTGTAAAAAAAAAAATGACTGCTCATGTATTTTTTCCATTTTTTATTACCGTTCGATGCGAAAGGAATGGGATCTTGGTTTTGAACAATAACCTCCGAAATGTCGATACTCGTTCGCACAAAAATTAAAAAGAACTTCCTTTCTCTCTCTCCCTCTTCGTGTTCTAGATCATCCGGTGAACCGCATTTCCCATCATTAGGGGGATCCATAACTGACGCATGTGCGCAGGCTGCTAAGCTGAAAAAAAAATATCAAAGTTGCATGAATGTGCGTACGCTTAATTTCATCGATTTATTCGAGAATACCTTTACACGTGCTTCATCGCATTCTCAAGTATATATACCTATATGTCGGGGACCTGTGTGGTAGGGACACTATATTATTTGTAAGTAATGTATGGGAAGGAGGGTTCCTCATCAATATTTACATATTGTTTTTTTTTCTGGTCTTCCTTTTCTCTACATTGTTTTGATGAAACTACTAATCACAGTCTTGTATAAAATTTCATACATAAATTAGAACTAATTAATTGCTGGACAAAATAACTCCTTCGTGAAATTAAAATTTTAGTTCTCCTTCAACTTTATTTTGTTTGATTTACTTTTTCGATTTTACAATACTTGTTTCAAGTTGCAAAATAATACGAACCATATGTAGATCACGTATTTTTATTTTTTATAAACAACAACAATAATAGTGCCTCAAAGTTGATTCATCTATTTCAGAAGCAAACATTTGTCGCGGACAATCTACATACGCACGAAATTCCAATTCTCACGAATCACAAAGTGACTCACGACCCCTGTACTTATTTCATAAGCCTCTCGCGCGCTGCTACCATTCTCGGTTCGTCTGATCCGCCTGCGCACCTATTTCTCAACGGAGAAAAGAAAGCGTTTGCCCTCCCCCCCCCCAACGACAGAGAGCCGCATTCTTGTCCACGGAATCATTATAAACACATGTCGTCGTCATTACCTATTTACCTTAGGCGCCAGATAGAATCCCTCCTAGCAGCTTTACGACGAGGGGATATATTTTTTTAGGCAATCACCTCGTCCACACAAAAGGTAGCACGAGGGAGGGGGGAATTTCAAATCAACAAAGCCCCCGCAACTCTTTTGAGAGCCATCGTCTCAAGAAAAAAAAAAGTGAATGAGGGTGAAGGTGCGTTTAATCTTCCTCTCGTTAAACAGAAGAAAAAAAAACATGTGTATAAGAAAGACCCGCACGACTGAATGGATGATAAAGAAGAGGCGCTAGATCGATATCAAAGATATACTGCCGAGCGCACCACTTGTATTTCCAGGTGGATGTGCGTGTACTTACACGGTGCCGCTGCCCGTGTGAACATTTTTTTTCGGCTCTCTTTCCATCTCACCATCAGCACGAAGGAGATGCTTTCGGTTACTCGTTGGAATAATGTTGCACGAAATCATCCGGCATTTTTGTCTTTGTTTGCAGTAGTCGAGCGTCCTCGATATTTTTATCTGAGCTCAGAGTTGGCGATGAGTCACCGCGATGGTACGAATGATTTTTTTTTTTTTTTTTTTTAAGATGAATGGGTGCTCTGGGGTTTCAAAAAGAGCGTGCTATTTGGGCGTTTTTTCAAACGATTTCTAATTTCCATGTATTACTTGCGTAGTAAAATAGATGAATGGATTTGATTGATTTTTATTACAGCTCTAATGTTCTTTGGAGATATTATACTGAAACCGCTGATGTATATCGTACGAGCAATAAAATTTTTAATTAAAACTGAAAAAAAAAAAAATTCGTTGAATTAGTGATAAATTATTACTTTAATTTTTTATTATTGTCAAATTTGTGCTAGTCACTAATTATAATAATGTGCTAATCAGTGCGACATTGGTAATAGTTTTCTCAAAATTCATTGACCTACACCATCACTAATCTATACGTGGAACTCTATTTTTCTACCCTGTACAAACATTATTCATTTACTAACCAATATTATTCTGCTTGTTAAGCTACTTATAAACCTCGAAGTAGATTATTATCAGTTCGATCAACCGATGTATAAATAAATAGCTATATGATTTTGGAATTTGATCAGTAGAGTACGGAATATAAAAAGTGCCTAGAATGGAATAAAATATCAATAAAAATCAGTGACATTCGGATAAGCTGTGTAAATGTATCATGCGAACATAGATTCCAATAATATTAACAGAGTCTAAAAATTGTAAGAAGCTCACCTTTAAGTGTATTCTTGAATCTGATCCTACCACTCGGGTGATACATTTGCTCTTTCTAATGCTCTCCAACACGCGTTGTTAGCTTTGTAGATCATCTTTTTATTTGTTAAAAGCTAAAATACTGTCAGTAGCAGCAGCACCGACCTTGCGATGACTACAAAAAAAAGTCACCGTGTATGCACCACTGCACAATTAGATATATCCATTCTCAATTCATAGCATTATTACGGTCGCTTAAGACCCGTGAGGGATTAACCTCCTTATGCTAGCATCTTTTTTTTTGCTGAATCCGGGTAAGTACTCTTTCATTCTTTCAAAGATGATGTGAGAAAATTCATGCCAATACTCCCACGATTGCATCCTTTCAACGAAATTCAAATAAAATTTCTACCACTGACCTACTGTTCATAATGTACTCATGATTTATAATTTTTCAAGAACTGAATTTTTGACTATCCAGGCTAAAATTTCATTATGGTTAGTAAAAAATATTTCACAGTAAAAACTAGGTCAAAAAATAATTTTGTTGATAATAATGTACAACATGACTGTCACAAAGCTTGAGAAAATTTTAATCTTGCCTTTTTTTTCGAGACAAAATTAACATAAGATTTTTGTCAAAAAACCTCCAGACAAAATAACAAGTGTCAAATAAAAAAACGAGACAAGACCAAAGTACTTCACATTATTTTGCTAAAATTTTGGTTTTGTTAAAAAATAATGTATAAGTGAGTAAAAAGAAGTCAACAACTTAAAAAAAAATTCAGAGTTTTTTTTATTCAATCAACAAAGTCAATATTCTGCAGGGCTCGATGAAAATTTTGAAATGTTTGTAAGACTTTGCGAGAGTCTCAAAAAATTGTTAAGTTTTTTAAGACTTACGGAGATTTGCAAAGACTTTGAATCATATTCATAGTATGTTTTTTTACAAAGGGGGAAACAGAACTTCCACGCGTACGTGTTATAACACTCAAGGTGAAGCCGAACAACTGATAAATAACTCTTGCTGTTCATAAATAAGATTCTTGCTTCAACCAAGCCACAAAAACATCTCTGGGCTAATGGAGTCCCAAGAGCAGGGAAAATAATTAAATCGTATCCCGCAAGCCATCAGAACAAAGACGGCAGTCCGTTTATTCGTTTGGCCCATCTCTGTCCTGCCCCCCTGACTTTACAGTGTCTTGCCACCGACAAATCTCATCAGCAGACTTAAAAGCTCTTCTTGCTCGACTCACTTTCTCGCTCTTTCTCCCTCTATCCCTGACCCATAACAATGGCAATTGAACATAGCGCAGCATCAACTCTACACTCTTACCCCCGTGTGCCCCATCTACTCTTTCTACCCCCGGTATAACTCTTTTTACGAACTCTTGCCTCGTAATTTGATTTCGAATACTTCGCCAAAAATGAAAAATCTAAGTAGAAGAAGACACAGAGCACTATCCTTATTTTTGTAGGGAACAAAAAAAAAGAATCAAATGAATGTCACGTTGCTATTTTTTTTTCTTCATCCCCTTCGTTCGACATTATTACCTCCCCAAACGTGAAGAAAAATAGAGGCAATAGCAGCGCGAATGTATACATACAACAAGTTTTCGTAATATCTTTAAAAGCCACTCGACAAGAGAGGTCCATTTTTCAGGAAGCCCGAGCGAGCGTCGCGGGAAAATGTGCGTTTTATGGTTTTATAATGTGAAAGGAGTGGCTGTAGTAGCAGCCACTGACCAAAAGAAGGAAGCAAAGGGGACAGGGTACCGAAGAGGGTCGAGTCTGGCGTAACACATGGCCTTTTTCTTCGCGGGGCTTTGCACACACAGAAAGGGAGACTGCACAGGCTGACCAGCGCCACCATAGCAGGGTAATGAGCCGTCTCACCGTGCGTATCTCCATCTCTCATTCCCCGTCCACTTTTCATCCGATAAAATCCATATCGCGGCAACGATAATGATTCCAAGGGTGGCCAGCGGCACTTGGTTCGCCCTTTTTTTTTCGTTGGTTGGTTGGTTAGTTGGTTATCTTACATGCGCATCTCCGTGTGTGTCATTTGGACTGTTTTTTTGTTAGGGGATGTTTGCAGGTCCTTTTTCAGTGTTTTTCCACCCCTCGGCAGCGATTCTTCATATGGACATGACAACGCGCCTTCGAGGGGGCTACAACCTTAATGTACCGGACACGAGGACGTTGGCCACTTTTTTTCCATTTTACAACGCGAGAAGAGGGGTAATGTGTCACGGAAGAAGAACGAGTGCGAGATTTCGGCTGGATTTCCCATTTTTTCCAGCACGCGATTAGATCGAGCTGGTATACATTATATGCGTACGATAGCGGGTGAGTTACACTTTTTGTATGAAAATAATGATGATCTAGCGGTTATTTATCAAGCCTAATGCGACACGGACGACTGTTGCACTAGCGATTTGCTGTATTTCTAATAAATCTCTCGTGTACCGATACACGATAATCGACTCACATTATGTTTCTTCTTTAGCGTGAAATTTACGACCATCGGTGTGTATCGGTGAATCTAATCTTTACCTCCTGAAAAACCATTGTTTGTCCAAAAGCTCACTTTTTACAAAATATCACAGATCTCGTTTTTTTTCGTCGATTCGTCAGAGCAGAGGTGCAGGTTACGATACATTTTTCTTCTGTGAAAACTCACTCCTCATTTCGCTGAAAACCAATACCCAACGGACCAACCGCACGTGTCCAATTACTCCTACCTACCCCATACTGCAGCAACAAAACAACAACAACCAGCAAAGAGTCATAAAGTCCTTTTGTTATCTAAATATGCCTCGCTCGGTGGTTACGTTAACGAGCGCCAAGCTTTCAAAGAGTGACGGGAGCACAGCATATATACACGCGCGGGGCACTCCCGTGTATATAAATCAACGAAATACGCTGGAGCTTCGTGGGAGAGTCGCATCATCACACGTATATAGCCGAGCGCGAGCTTCCATGTTTGGATGTGTGTTCTATTTTCGTAGAAGCCACTGCTCCGCGTTTTCCTCGGGCACCACCACTCGGATGTGTGCACCTGTTATATATTTAGAGGCAAAGCAGGCCGAAGCCACCTTGTCATATACGAGTGCCCTCTTTTTATCGCGTACCCGAGTACGCGCAAGTTTATTTCAGATCGCATGGGAACGCTCAAGCTCTCTCAATGCGCGTACACTTACCGTTTAGCAGGTGCCTGATGTTTGAGCTTTTTTACACTGTTGCATCGCTTTTTTTCATTTTTGTTTTGTGCAAGCCCTATAAATAACCCAATGGTTGCAAAATGAACACGATGGAGCGAGGGTAAGGGAGGCAATTAGCCGAGCAGAGGTTCGCGCTGCGTGACAGCTATTTTTTTTTGCTTGCGCGCACGAGTTGAGGCTGATGGCCTGTGTATCTGCTATAATTACAGATTGGGGTTCACTCGTGCAAAAAAAAAAAAAGAAAGTAGCATGTTATAATGTGTTAGATTGTTTGATTTCATCGAGGTATCGCACCTAATAGTTTTTTTGTATACTTACTGACAAAAAAAAAATAGAGAACATTACTCTTTTGGGTGCATGATATGTGTCGCTTGTAACAAACAAGTACATTCGTAAAGTGAGGATAACTAAAAAAAAAAAAAAACGTACCCCGATGCTGCATGAATCACAAAGTTTCAAGCCCTACTTCCGGCATGAAAATCGATCATATCATTCTACAGCAGTGTGTGCAAGCTCTCGGTTGCACAGCTGAGTTACAAAGTACTCGTACATGCGGCATCACACCGCATACTTGAGCACAAACTTTGGAGGGTGAAGAAAAGAGAAGGAGGGAAAGTGCGAAGTTTCAACAGGTGCTTCCAAACTCGGCTGAACAAAGGGCACATATCCAGCGCGTTCACGTATGCAGGTATGCATGTAAAGGGCCAACGGGGTGGCAAGAAGCCACTCGTATCTCTCTCGTGCACAAGTTGCCGCAACAAACACACTATTACAATGGCACACACTCAGACACATGCCTACAGTACAAAAGCGTACGTGCCCGTATACTTCTTTTGGCGACTTTTTCTGCATCGCTCGCTGCAACTGCTGAAGAGTCGTTGTCTCGCTAACGATCGATCTTTGTCTTCTCTCAGGATGAGTATATTCTTTTCTCGAGGATATGCCATAGCACTTGGGAATTTAAAGAAGCGGAAGGGCTTAATTTGCGGTGCCGAATAGCATGCGGCTAAATATGCTGGTCATTGAGTAGGTCGCGCGAAAAAATGCAGAGTTCTGGTCTCTTTTTTTTTTAGATCTGAACAGGCTCAGATAAGTAGTAGTTTGAGAGCAAATTGCGTTCAATGAGATTTTTCTAAAAAAATAATGGGTAACTTTTCGATGATCAGGGTAGGTTGCCGTAAGAGTCTGAATACATGTTACAAATTAAATATAAGCGAAAAAAATTTTGCATTTTTAAACATTAATACTAAATAGCTTACAACTCAAATATTAACGAATCCTTTTGATGTTTTTCTAGTTTTAAAATCGTGGTGATACCTCATGAAATTTTTTAAAAATTCTTAAACTGGTATACACATTTCCAGCATTTCTATTAACACATCTAAGACAATCACAAGCTCATTTACCATGAATAGTCGAACCACACTTCCTCAAAGGCTTTTTTGGTAACGTAATAAATTTAGAAATCTAAATTTCTATTCGTTGTGAGAATCATCTCTGGCATAGAAAAAGTCAAGTTTTGCACATGAAATATTGTATTTTTGAAAAAAAAAAATTTTTATACCTAAGTATTGTTAAAAACAAGTATTAGCCACTTATACGATAGGGCACGGAAACAAGCGATACCTATGCTTTATTTCAACAAAAATTTTGAATAACTAGATTTTTTTACACTAATCTTTCAACATTATAGATTTTTTTCATAATAAATCATTTTATTCTCGTGTATTTCTGAAAATAATGGTTAACAATATGACAAAGCATAGATACAAAACTGATACGTGAACATAGATTCCTTAATCCAGCTTCGAGTGAAAGAAAGAGAGAGAGAGAGAGGAAGCTAGAATCCACTTCTAAATCAACCCACCCATTCTTCGTCACACTCGACCAGATAAGACTGTCACAAGCTTCTTATAGGCTCTTGTTTAACAGCCAGTAACGATACACAGAAAATAATAAAAACACAAAAGAAAAGTAAAAAAAGTACGCACAAGAGTTGACCATCCACCAGATACGGGAGGGGAAAAACAAAGTTCTGCTTGATACAAAGACATTACATGTTTCAGTCGTCATCAGTCGTCGACAATAGGGGGATGATATTTTTTCTAATGAACTAAGATGAGTGGCCACTTCAGTGCCAATTGTGCTTCTATATTCTTTTTTTTTTCTATTTATTCTGGCACACCAATACTTGACTCTTATTATTTTAAAGCTGCTAAGAGAAGAGAAAGAAAAAATTCTGTAGAAGAGACGATCAATATGTGTCGAGCGAGTATACTTCCCATCTTCTTCTCTCTCTTTCTTTCTTTCTATGAAGAGCACTGCTGACTTGACGCGTATACACAGCTTTTCTACGCTATGCGTCAAAGAGAGAACCTGGAACGAAAAGATAAGCCAGACAATTAATTTTAAGGAGTCCGCAAGGAGCAGAACTTTTTTTTGTCCAGGATGTGCATTGATTTTTTACACACCCGTAAGATATTTGGATGTACGCATTTGAAATAATAAAACATTGAAAATCGATAATATCTGATTGTATTGCAATTTTATCTTTATTGAATAGTTTTTCTACTACAAGCTTAACGCTGCAAGTAAACACCTTCAATTGATACTTCTATACAAAATTTCAGAAAATTTATATGGTATGAACTGACAATTGACAGTCATAAAAACACATTAGTAAAAATACATGTTGTCACCTATTAGCACTCAAAATATGACCTTGTGGTACGAAGAAAATGGATCCAGTCCAACTTGGACTATCTGTCTTAATACTCGTACTTTCCACATAGATTACGTCTAGATCACAATAAAGCAAGTTTATAGAGTCAGTCCTGGGACTAAGTTTTAAGCCTTGATTAACGGATTTAATTATAGGAATTGTCCGCTCACCCCATCCTCTATTAGTGCCGGTTGTTACGTTACCCACGCATGCTTCCACGTACAACATGAGTCGTCAGCGCTAGAGTTGTAACATACACGTGAGTACACATGTGTGAGCTTACCTGCTTGAATACATTCAAACGTAGATGCATGGATGTACGCCAAACTCGTATAAACTAGTTCTACACCTACAGTACCACGGATATTTAACGAGTAACCCTTGTAAATTCCTCAGCAAAACTTTCTCGTGCAAGAATTGAGTAAATAAATAAGTTAACAAATGTGCCAGTATTTCTGGATCCTATGCTAGAGCCGTAACATTTTTTTACGCTGTTGCAATTATTCTATTTTCCAAAGTGACACTGTTACTTAGTAACTGCGTTATTTAAAATAAAAAGATGCCGTAAAGGGCCGTAAGAATGTACTTAACTACTAAATAAAACATCAGAAAGCCTAAATCCGAAAAGAAAACACACCCATCCGATCAGACAGACCATTGCAACCAACAATAAAAATTATTCGAGGATGTCCCCTCAGAAAGGGAGTCCTCATCCCCAAAAGCGAAATTTCCAATCCTTTTTCCACGCTCGTTACAAAAGAACCATTAAACGAAGCCGTGGCAGCAAAGATAATCGAAGGCTGTAATTAAAACATTCTCGTAGAGCCGCGTGAAGCAATCCTGTAGTGAACTTTACCAGTAAAGCTTTGTCATTCCATGGTCTTTGGTGTGGCTTAAGTGACAAAAACAATCAATCAAAAGTCCACGTATGTGTGTACACTCGATCCCGATAGTCGAGAATCATGAGAAATACTTTTAGCTAAGGCCGGTAGTATTTCGCGACAATCAAGCCCAGAAAAACCATTAAGGCTTCCTATCATTTGTCACAATCAAGGGATAACCGCGCGTACCCTCGGAAACGCACTTATGTGCGCACATATACGATTAATACCGTGTTTCACGGTTCTCTGAGAATTCGACGCATCTGGAATCTGAGCGTATTAACTTTAAATGTACCCCAATGTGACATGCCATACACGCACACAGGCTATACTGTAGGCTTCTTGGAGTGTGGTGTATTATATCGATCTGGAGGAAAACATCAGCGCTTGAATACCACCACGGCTAAACATTTTCATCGTTAATAATAATCAAACAAACAAAAAATCGAGTTCTTTGATGTTGGCGATAGACTTTAGTATTCTCTGAGAAAGATTAGACAATCTGCAAAATAGCTTAGCCTTTTTTTATTGAATTGCTTATATAAAAACTAGCATTGTGTCAAAGCTACACTCTACTGGGAAAATCTTTTTGACCAAAGTAAATTATTAAAAAGTATCCGAAAGAAAGCCAACCATAAAAAAAGTAGGATATGTCCTGTCCTACATATCCTATTCTTGATTTATGTGTTTACAATAGCATAACAGCAAAAATATTAGTTTACCACAAGAACTATAGTTTCCACCAAATATGTATCGTGTAACTCTCTAAATAATTCAACTCACTACTATCACTATCCATCTATCTATAAGGACCCATTAAAATTCTACCACACTACGAGAGTCTTAGCTCTCAGCCATCCTCTGTAGCAGAGATGGAACCAGAGAGAGAGAGAGAGAAAGAGAGAGGCGGAATCAATATGCCAGCCGAAATTGAGCATCGTGTCTGTCAATTTCAGTTAGGCCAGCCGAGACGATCGAGGACCCTTTCTCGCCGAGTTCGTTACTCATTTGCATCTAAAGTCTCCGAGATGGCCGTACGGACGCAACCAGCATCTTGAGCCGCAGTCCTCTCATCCAACACCTATACAGATATCGGTTACTGGTAGCCAAAAGGTCCCTTGGACTTCCGGTAAATTAAATCACGGCCAATCTAACGTTGCGCCAACGGCATCTTCTGGCCAAAATTTTGCATACGAATGCCAAAGGAACGCACGAGTAGCACTGATGGTGGTTCTCCTCTTCTTCAGGAGCGCTCGTGCGATGTATACAAGGACGACCTCAAGATGATGCTAATCAGAGAAGGGACCCCGTAGGGTTGGCGTTGTTGTTGTTGTTGTTGTTGACTAGCATGTTGTCGTCGGTAGGCTCGGACGAGGTGGCTCTCATGCTTCGTTTGCTTTAATACCCCAGAGTCGAGCGACGCGAAGACACGTTGTAAACGCGTTTGAGGACAAGGCTTCTATCACTTAACTATAGGCGCAGGGTGCTCTAATAGAGGAACAGGGATGTGTTATGTATGCATGGGCTAGATGTTAGATTAAAGCTAGCATTTAGGAACGAATGTATTGGTTAACCCTTGAAAGTTCTAATCTATGGTTTTTTAACGGTTTTTTCGAAATTTTATTGTTACTCTTATTCTGTTATTGGAATCAATCGCTTTTAGTTAGTTGTTGAATCAAAAAAAATAAAAAAGAAGCAACTATTCTCATTCGAATTATCAAGAGCTATTTTAGTGAGAGTAGGTTTCAATGATTCATTCATTCTTGGATAGTGTAACATGGCCACTTTTCCTCGTCAAAAAAGAAATTAAAGCGCATGGAGATTAATTGGTAACGGGTGGGTAGATGTACGTTGCTAGCACATCACATGGTTTCAATGGCTTGTCCATATGCGTCAAACATAGAGACTAACATGACAGCAAGCGCCCACGCTACCCCTTTCTCGCGTCAAAAGTATTGTCCCGGAGCTTCGAATCAAATAAGCGGCGTTCGATGGCAGTAGCTTCTCGTTTTCGCGAGTATGATGCACAGGACCCTTTGATTAAAAATTTTCGCGTGGTTAGGCTTCCGATAATGATCTTTTCCAACCCCTTTTGGCTTATCTGGTCTGGTCTGGCTCCGCTTCACGCAGACTATGGCCTATAAAGCAATTGTACTTACTCAGTCAGCGTACATTTGCTCACGCGTGTACGTACATGCTGTCGCAAATGGCTCGGTGTCAAACTGAACTACTTTCTCTATAGATCCCTTTAAACATCCCTTTATCTCTTGCACCCTAGTTCCGTATGAAAGTACAATGTTTGCGTACACTTGCTCGGTATTTGGATGTTTGGCTACTATTTCTTTTTAACAATGGTGTTCATAGGAAAGTATGTACATTGCGATGATCTTTGAGATCGATTATTTATTCATAGTTTTATTAAATTACAAAAGGTAAATGTCATGTATTTATTTTGTCATTAATTTCATATTTTAT
The DNA here is from genome assembly GCF_036245765.1 of Copidosoma floridanum. Lineage (NCBI taxonomy): Eukaryota > Metazoa > Arthropoda > Insecta > Hymenoptera > Encyrtidae > Copidosoma > Copidosoma floridanum. Next base: position 9,084,513 of record NW_028321906.1, on the reverse strand, counting down.
TACTCTATATATTTCATCAGTTTCACTAAATAAACTTCAGTAAACGTTGTTCCTTTTAACTTCAGCTTATATGCTAGCCATCGTAAATTTCTTTTGCACTTCATTATTATGTACTAAGAGAGAATACAGGTTAATCAACTCAATCGTCAATAATTATGTTTAATATAGTAAAATTTAGGGAAATCGTGTTCATCACAAGTTATCAATCTCAAACAATCAAAGTTAATTGCTTTGATATTATTTACTTGTCAACTGGGATTCCTTTTGTAGTAAAACATTTTTTATTCGCAAAAAAATCGTGCTCGTCTTGTTACTCTGCTTCAAAATTGCGTTTCAAATGCAAACTCCCTCGAGAGATTCACGACAGCATCTTATTATCGTACTCGGAAATCTCGTGATTATTAATTAATATCACGCCGGGGGAATAGAACGCACTCACCCTGAACGCGTTCTTATCCATTTCGCGGCTCCATGACTTCACTGCATTTCAAGCATAAAGAGAGTCTTGCTGCTTCTATACTGGTGGGTCCGACGAAATTTGTAATAAACCTAACGACCCTCGTGATCTTTCGCGCGCTCGCGTTTTGGACACTTGACAAATCGGTATAATTGCCATTCCTAGTGGGCACGGGAAATTAATTGCAGAGCCAAAGAGAGGGGGGGCGGGAGGAGTCGCGTTATGGGCGCATATTATTGCGGATCGATAGCAGCAGTGGCGGCTTATACTGGCTTTTAAAAGTGAACGAAGGGCTGGCTCGGCGCGCACTTGCCAAACAAAAGAGTTGGCCGGGCTCCGCATGCTTTAAGAAGATTTAACCTTTTTTGAATAACAGCTGGAGGGGAAGTTTTGGCTTTTTTTGTCGGCTTATTTTTTGGCTCATGAATACAACGACTGAATAATATTACTTTCAGTTGAAAATAAAAGATGCCTGAATTTTGTTCAAGTTGATGAGCATGCATTGATTTTTGCGATACTTATTGTTACCTGTAGCTCATGTCCTAATGCATATTTGCAAAAGTATAAATTTTTGTGGCAACTGATGAAATAAATTGTAGTACAATATCTTCTTATAAAGTTCTCAATTTGATATTCAAACATATTCAATAAATATTACTTACTTTGTAGGTATCCATTTGCCTCTTCACAGAGTTTTATCTTCCAAGTTTATTTTAAAACGAAGCAAGAGAAAATAAACAGTACCTCTCAAACATCCTCGGGGCACAATCTCACGAAAAAAGGGTACAGCCGTGCTTTTATCTGTAACATCAAACATACAAGTTTACTTTACATTTATGGCGATAACTGAAAGAGCAAATTTCTTTTGATCTCAGCAAATTTTATGTATCTTTAAGTATCACAATTCCATAGGTAAACTCTTCGTGTTAAACTAATCGCAAATGTTACTCAATAAAAAAATATTCTTCCACTTGTGCATTTTTCATTGAAACTTTTTAAAAAACTACGTTTTTGCTTAAGTGTAAACAAAAGTGACTGTCAACATGGAACAATACAAAGCTTTGCATGCGTAATCAATTTTTCACATAGACAGAAGCAAAGTCGTTTTAGTTTGACTAATGACTTCCGGAGATTAGACACGCTATTTCACTCGCCCGTACGAGGATCTAAGTGTTTCGTCAAGGGCAGAAAAAAAAAAAAAAAAAAAAAAAAAAGGTAACGATCAAACAACGATGCACCGCTCAAAAGCGTAAGAAAAAAATTAAAGAGCAAGCGTAACGCGCGGCCAACGACTTTCAAGAATGAAGCGACGGCACCCTGTTTGCTTAACGAAAGACAGATTTCGGTGCGATCGATCAAACAACCTCGTGGCTACCTGTTCCTGCAGACATGTAAATCTCGAGTCAAATAGAAATGACATCGTTGATCTTCGATAACAAATGATGTGCCGCGGAGAACGAGAGAAAAAAAAAACAGAGAGAGATAGAGTCGAGCCAAAAGAGGAAGAAAGGAAGAAAGAAAGAGTTAAGGGGGAAGAAAATAGCCAGGCGGTTTGGTCTCTGGTTAATTATTCAAGCCAAAAGGGGTCGTAAGCAGATTGGTCTCACCCCTGCACAGCCCTTCTTTTTCGTACGCTTACACGCAATGACTGACTGGCTGAGGGTGATTAGAAGGTGAGACTCTGGCACAGTATAGTCAAGGGGATGGTATGTAGGCATGTATACATGTATACGTATACGCAGGGAGCTCGAATTATTAGACACCCTAAGCAGCCATTAGTTATTAGCTAGCTGCTGCTCGTAATTGTAAAAGGTTATATGACTTAAGCCTTCGTCTAATTGTCGCGTGATGTAGTCAGGGATTCGAGCAACGTGATTCATTTCGGATATCATTTAACTTTTTGAATTAACGGAGCAGTGAATGTCCACCCTGGGAATATACATCGTAGTGTAACTCATAATATCTTCTTTTATCCAATTTAACGTGGTGGGGTCACATTTCATAGCTACCTACACCTATAAGCCTCAATTTAAAATGTATTTCTGGATATTTATTATCAAAACATACTCTGTAAAGGGAGTACTGTCATTATTTTGAAAGGAGTGTCTATCGAGCCTTGTTCCTAGTATCAAGGGTTAAGTTTTGGTTGTATAAATAAAGTTGGTGTAATTATTAAGCATATCTTAAAAAATAGATCGAGTCTTGGAATACTTAAGCCTATAACAACCGCAATAAATGTTTTTCCATCCTCTTTGATAAATATTGGTAGTTTTTATACCCCAAAAATAAAGAGCACACCACAAGCCTTATTTTATTTATCGATATAAAAATTTCTAAAACGTCTTCTAGAAATTTTTCACAACGCATGCACGACTAGATGCGAAATTTCGTGCCCATTCAGCACATGTGTGCATGTTATATTCTGTGCAACAGGATACACTCTTCCGTAAAAAAATTCTTCATTCGATATCCAGCTTCCACCCTTTTTTTCCTTTTTCATTCCGTTTCGTAGTCCAGAAGCAGAAGCAGTCCGGCGCCACATACTCACCGACGCACACTCGCATGTGCACTCGCACAGGGAACAGATGATTCTCCGTACGAGTGAATTGCATCCGTCGTCGTAGAAATTTAATTCCACGTCCGCACCAATAATTCGAAACGTATACGCACGCTCGCATGGCGTGATGGAAGCAGCGGAACAAAGAACGGTACCGAGAAAATTGCCAGAGAGGGCGATGGGACATTGTCGTTAACTTTTACGAGGCTATTAACGTGCGCCGCGTCTTTCTTACTCTTTGCTGCGTCAAAAGAAAACTGGACTGAACTGGGCAGAGGGAAAGAGTAGCCTAGCGAAGGAGCTTCTTCTTCTTCTTTTCCTTCTCTTCTGCTGTGAAATTAGCGATGCTCCTGCCAACATGATCATTTCCTTCGATGTGAGCTGCCTTTCGTAATGTGCACACAATCATTGTCCCATAGCTTTGGAATACAGAGTTTCCGTGATTTCCATGCCCAAAGATAAAATTTCTATTGAGTATGAGGAAAAAAGGCAGTACAATATTAAGACCAATCAAAACTATCTTTGATGATGATTTACATGAAACTTACAATAAAAAATCTCTAGTACTCGTCACCGGGGAATTGTTATGCTGCCAAAAAACAGTCTTTGTAAAAAATAATAAAAGACAAAACGAAAGCAAATGCGTCTCATCAATAGTCGTTTTTACTGTCTCTTTTCCACATTCTCCGTTCCATACCTATTTACACGACAAGAGAGCGCGACAGAAACCATCGTGACCCAGCAGCCACGCTCATTGTCATCGCGAGACATAATTTGTGACCGCCCGTATCATCCCCAAGGCGAACGCCCATTTTACTCTTTTTTTTTTTTTTCTCTCCCTCTCCACTCTTCACTGCCTCGCCATTCTTCCCGTGAGCTGCTACTAAGGCCTTGTAACCATACCGGTGGCTGTAATCGAAAACGCTACGAGCGCTGTCGCATAAATACATACAACATGCCCGGTGTGAATTACAAGAGACTCGGAGCTCACAGCCCAACAAAAGCTCCCGAAGTCGCGAATAAAAGAATCGGAATGGAGAGCAAGCGGAAAAGATGATGGTACAGAAAAAAAGGTGCAAGAGAGACGGGAGCGAAGGGAGCCTTCGTTTCGGGACTTGACACGCGTATCTAAAACACACGAGCTGAGGGTCACGTGTCAGGCTTTAGCCGCTAGTTCTCCTCAACAAAGGGTCACGTGACACGAGCTGCCCCTCACTTCCTCTGTGCCAAGTAAAGGGTTGGAATTTTCCGGACAACCGAGCAACCCCTTCGCTACATTTTCTGCACCCGTTTGACGGATCGGTCCGCTAAGTCTAACCGATGGTCCGGTGAGCGCTGACGCGAACGCTTCGGTTTAATTATAAGATATTATTCTCGAATCACGCCCCACTAATCATCGGCACGAGATTTAATGCCTTTTTAAAAGGAGATCAGCGGCGCCGCTCTCGTTCGGAAAAAAAAGGTGGTGTGCGCGTACGGGCTCTATGGAGCCCGTATTTTATGACGGTGTCGGGTTACCATGTATACGCGCACGCGTGCACGAGCCAATCATTGTAATCATGGGTTGTTTTACGCAGAGCTACAGTGCTCGAGTGTATACTCCTATAGGTGTGTTTTTTGGTAAGAATAGTAATAAATCGACTTACAGCTTTTGTTATTTATACGTTTCAGCAAACATTTTTTCACAATGTTTGCTGTGTTCACTTGTGAAAATTCCTCAAAATTGACAATTTCATTTAATATGTGTTCACTACACCCAGCATATACATAAATATCAGTTAAAAACTTGCATTATTGCAGTTGATTTTTAGTTCAGTAATTTCTAAAGGGAAGGATTCATATTTCAAATTAAATTATGTAATATTTATATTAATACATTGTACAAAACTGTCAACTATAAAATTTGAAAGATTTCGATTTTCGTCGTCCATTGCAAAACGATATTTTTGCCGAGCCTACATCATTAGGATCTCCCTTCAACCACTAAACCAACCATCACAATCGCTTTATCTTGGCTTCGCCTAAAATAAATAATTTTTAATGGATAGCGTATTGTTGGCATGTTATGTTTTAAATAAACCACCACAGTGACCATAATTTATGGTTCACCCTAAATTATAATATATTTGTGGGTATTTATTTCCGACTTTTTCCAAATAAGATCCGAGACTACAATTTAAAAGTCGCGAACTAATAAATTTTCGATGCTCGTGGAGGACAAGTTGCACCACCCCCAGACATATCCATTCGAGCGTACGTTTTAATCACGAACAAAAGAGAGACGACGAGCGGCGGTGTTAATCCGGCCTGTAAATTAAAACCCAAAACAGACCATTATCGCGGGATTTTGAGTGTCAAAGGCCTTCCGGTATATTTACGGCCGCTATAATTGTGACTCCCAACACCCCATGAATCTCAGCTCGGCGACCCCTCCTCGAGGATCTATCTATACGCGCGGGTCTTTCTCTTCGACACCTCTCGCGTAATTGTCGTAAGATTTTTCAGTTGTTCGGCTCCGGCAAAGCGGAAAGTTTCTCCAAACGGGGAACAACTGGGGGAAAAAAAAGGCAAGAGAGATGTGTTCCAACACGAGCGCTCGCGCTTACAATGAAAGTCACCGCACCGTGGTTCTTTAAGGGTGTGATGGATGTCTGAGGTAATCCTCAACCCAATATAGGATTTGTGAGCTGTATATATAGATAGGAGAGGCAGTCTCTGATGATCTTTTACCTCCTGCTTTAAAGCGAGAAGGGGATGGGAGTCGAGCCTAAAACTTCGAAATCGAGTCGAGTCAATAAAGTCTCTGAGGAGAGGAAGAGAGAGAAAGAGAATGTGCCTGTGTCTGCGTCTAATTAACATCGTGTCGAGCGGTGTGTATATATATCTACGAGCTTGCCATTTTCCGAACATCATTAGAGAGGGGGAGCCTGTATGGTATACACACAGGCGTGTCAGACGGGGGTTACTGTTTATTTATCTCGAGTGAATGATGATGACGCCAGCGAGCGAACGCGTTTATGCTCTCGCTTCGTGTGTATGTGTATTCATACATGTACGCGTACAGTCAAGGTAAATGCTACATGGACTAAATTGGAATCGAGGAGCCAAGGCACTGAAGGGGTGCAAGGGGTGAAAGGATCGGCCGGAGAGATAAGAGTGCTGATGGTTCTGTCTGCTGATGCTCCTTTTTTTTTGGTGTATGTTTGTGTACGTGTTTTTTTTTAATGAGAGGCAAGCGCGCGGTAGCCCCTTCTGAATTATATTGCGCGAAGCCCCATGTGTTGGAACTTTGGCGATGGCTCGTTACCGGGACTAGTGGAGAGACGAGCGGGCTTCGATAACCGACAGATATGGCAATTTATAACACCAACTAAGAGCTTATGGCTTTTGACTAATTTCACCCTACTGCTGGCTTGGGTGGTTTTTTCTACTTGTTTTGTACGTTTATTCGTGTGGGGACATTCTAGTGGGTTTGCCGAGAATTGTGTTTTATCATTAGATGAGAATTAAAAAAAAAAATTCAATTAAATGCTTTGAATTACTTGCCGATTAATAATTTTTTTTATTACATTATTTTTTCACATAATATTTTTCTCTTTCGTTATTATTTATACGTGTTTCACTTAACTGAAAAAATAAATTTTACGTTTAAACTTTTTTTTTAATATTTTGTCACAAAACTATCACAAATTAAATAAAAAGTCACTACAGAGCCATTTATTATATTATGAAAAAAAAACTAAATAAAACTTGGAATTTAACTTTTTTTCAATCAACTATCGATACCTCAGAGAAGTATAAAAAAGAGCAGAACTAAATCCCAGGATTACAACTTTTTCGTTTCACCAAAAAGATTTCATCATAACGCTTCAAGATCAGAAGCACATTGAATTCTGCCTTTGGAATATAACATTGCTAAAGTAAAATGATAGCTTTTCCAAAAGAGAATTGAGTACACCGAGTTCGATAATACTCTGGCTTAGAGAATCTTGTAGAGTGGAAATAACATCTGTACGTTGAAAACTTTTCATTTTTAAGAATTTTTCTCCACAAAATTTGATCAAATACGTAGCTTACGTTATAAACAACTTCAATCAATAGTAACAGAACAATCAGCCCCAAAAAAATCATCGGAAAAATTTAACACGATTTCATATCTCTTGAATCTTGATTTATGAAGTTTCTTATTTTTTTTTATTACTTGCATTGCAGGACACACAGTAAACAGTACAGTTTTAAATAACTGATCATACTCATGAATATTCAAACGAAGAGGATCGTAACGAAAACTCCACATCAAATTACTTGGAAATTTAAAGTGCCCCGGTATAACGAGCGCTTTCTTACATCAATTAAATTTATTAAGAACATTAATCCATGTGCATGTAAATTTCTTAAGGAAGAAGAAGAAGAAGCCTATACGCGCAAACTCCCATTATAACACCCGACGCGCTAATATCATTGGCGCGCAACACTGCCACCACCCAACGAAGCGCACGCAATCAATCGCACGGAATAATTCTCTCTTCCTCTCGTCCCAAAGAAGCTCGCCTTAAAGCGAATAGAACCTCCTCGTCTCCGAGAAGTATCTCCTCCAGGACTTCCTCCACAGCAGCCAATGTCCGGCTTAGGCTCCGAAGACGCATTTGTCAGCTCATTGTTCGGTTAAGACGGTCCAAGCGTCGGTTTAATGTCCTGCGATTCCTGGCCACCGCCTGTATAACGACCGCAGTACTTGGCCTGGATTATTATTCTCAGATGTACGCATACGCGCGCCAGAGCTAGGCGGCTCTGACCCTCCGCCGAGAACGAGGGGTCGTTTCGACTGCCTTGAAACTCTTGCGCGCAAGAAATGTCTAGGATGCTGTAAGATTCCAGGAATGAGAGTGCGGCCGAAAATGGCTATTCGAGGGTGTGTAAGTCTCAGTTACAGCGTATGCTCTCGCAAAGTGGTGCTACGAGAAACTTCGGAGGTGACCCCCGCGGTCGTCTAGAAGTGCTGAGATTATTGTTTCAAGCGTTAAATCTTTCGTAGGTATGTGAAACTTACTTTTAAGCTTGGGATTTGTAACCTTTATTAATCGTTTTTCGATTATTTAATACACGAGATATTTTGCTTTCATTAGTTAAGTTAGTTGCATTTTGTATGGGATTTATTTAAAACGTAATCAATATACAACTGTCTTTCCATTACATCACTGCATATCGTACGTAACAATCCTATTCCGATGGAAGAAACTGCCACCTGCACGGGCAGCGAAAGCGCGACGTTGACGCACAAGCAAGCCGAAACAAGATAGGCAGGATCATTTTTCTCGAAGCACCGGCCACATGTGCTCCTGGGTGGACACAACAAATACTGCATCCGACAGTTGCGTCGCACGTATCTCTCCCAACGAAATAAGTAAAGAGGGTAGGACGAGAGAGAAAAATGTCAATCAGCCAGAGAGGGCTGGGAATAAAGCGCGCTATCTCGCGGGCTATTTGTCTTCGCCTCTCGCCCACAAACAGTTGCTTATGAGGGTGATAGCTGTAGAGAGGTAGAGAGAGAGAGAGAGAGAGAGAGAGAGAAAGAGAAAAGTCCGAGAGAACAGCACGAGAGCGGCGTCCCTCGGAGACATCATCAGGGAAATTGGATGAGGCATTTTTCATCCCTCCCGGAAATATTTGGCTTGCTCGTGGTTTAATAATTCGCACCGAGTATTAGACTTGCGTACGTGGATATGATGGAAAAGGGGCGAGACGATGACTGATCGCACGTGAGCTTCAATCGTGTGTTCTTTATTGTGGACCATTCGGGCTCTGATGTTTTTTTTATTTATCGCACGCATTTGTGCACCAAAAGGGAACCGGTAACAGTATATACGTTTGCTCTGAGAATTCATGTGAGTTTTATTTGGTGGATTTGTCTCTGGATTATTGCAAATTCTTTGCTATCGCAAGATACGTGTAGCTGTGCACTCGAGGAAAATACCCCTAGTCGATTTGTGCCATTAATCATTCGCACAGTGAAACAAATTCATAAATTTGCATGAAAAAATATAGCAACCTCCATTCAATAGCCCCAAAGTCACCAGAGCTCGTAATCATCAGGGACAGGCAACTCGAAATCTACCCTTCACAAAGCGATGCACAGTAGCAGAAGGCGCAGCTATAACTCATCGCGCTTGAGATAACGTCGGACGACGCATACGCGTGGAGCAATTACTTACACCGCTATCGACGACGCCCACTGTCTTGGCACCCCTACGGCTCCTTTCGTCGCGATATTAGCGCCCTATTTTGATTATAATTAAGTTTTGGAGGTGGAACAGTAGGAGCTGTATTTTTTTTAATACAAAAAAAAGCAGGTCTTAAACAATTGACAAGCGGCAGCTGTGTTAAAGACGGAAAACGGAAGAAGCACTTTTCAGCTTGGACAAATTATTTCGTAAGTACCCCTAATTGGGCTTTCGAAATTTATGGAAAGAGATAAATGTATTTCAAGATCGATTACCATGAAAATTAAGCGGTATCTTCGTTTTAAGAGGAAACGAGCGTCTCATCGCTGCTAGCTCGTTTACGAGATATCAGCATCACACCAAAAGCGTTCGTTGGATAAGCAGTACGTGAAGGTATACACAGAGAGAAGAATAAGAAGAAGAAAAGGAGAAGAAGGAGGAAAACGTCGTAAAACGTAAGATACATTCGAGTGTGAAATATTTCAGCCTAATCCAGCAATATCATAAAGAACAAGCTCTCGAGAGCACCCACTCGCGAGTCTCGCGCAGTGCAAAGTCGTAACCGAGCATTAGGGCTTGTTTACAAAAGGTCCACCTCCCCCTTTTCTCTCTCCCGCGTGCGCCTCGATCCTCTTTCGTTGCACACTTTGCAGTCGTCGTCACCGCCGTTGATTCGAAAACCACCACCTGGGGTCCACCTCCCTTATTATCAACAATCGTAAAATTCCAAATTGAAAGTTTCTCTATGTACGAGGGACAAAGGGGCTCTCTACAAGCGTCACTTTTGCATGTACTACAACACTGGTGAAAAGCGGGGGGGTGGGAAAACCGTTCAATTTTTCCTTCCGGGCAACGCAGAAGAGTGTTTTTTTCGTTTCGCCGAGCGGATGCGTAAAGGTTTTTATGCCCGAGGATAGAGACGGCGAGCGCTAAGCGTCGTAAAAATAGATCGTCGCGCGGGACTATTTTTTATGGGTGCCAAGGCCAATTTTGTAAAATGGAGCTCCCCGGTAAGCTTAGGGTAGGCGCGGCTTTGTTTTCCTGTTCCCCCGCTTTGCTTTTGTTTTATACGTGAACACGTTGCGAGTTAGCAGAGAGGCTGATGGATTTACTTTGCGATGACGTTGTCGGATTCGAGGAGTTGGGATGGTGTAACGTTCAATGGGCAGTTTATACGAGCAAGAACCTCCCGGGGCTTTGTTCTGTTTTTTTTTCGATGCGAGTGTACAAATTTGGTACATACTGTCTCACTTGCGAGCGAAAAAAAAAATTATCTCTGGTGTTGATTAAAAATAAAAGAGTTGGTATATACATAAGCATTGCACCACATTGTTTGCAAAGATGAATAACATGAGTCACCTCCTCCTGTTACCTTCCGTAAGAAAAAAAAAAAAAAAAAAAAAAAAAAAAAAAGATCGATACTCCCTACTCGTGCATTGGGGCCAAAAATTAAGATTGTCCTTTATCTTCTGATTAAATGCTAGACAGCATCTCGACAGTCACCCTCGCATTTTCCAGCATCAATCTGTAGCGGGAGCACAAATCGGACCTCACGCTTACACAGTACCTTCTCTTTCTGTAGCTAATCAATCACAGTCACTATCGAGCATACAACGTGCTCTATAGACGTCTTTATTTCGTTGTATTATTCTTGGCGTTGAGATATCTTCGTCGGTTTTAAGAATAAATTTACTACCCTGGATTCATACATCTTCGATAAAAATGTACAAATGAACAAATTAATTTGATATTTAGGTAGAAAATTAAGTAGTTTCAATAATTTGGAGTTTTAAACAACTTTTGCTTAATAATTACTTTGGGCTAAATCTCAGATTGAACATTGCCTTCAAGCAGTTGTAAGTACTAATAGGTCTTAAGATTACCAACGCCAACATGTTTTTGTGTAACTTTTGTTTCACGTACATTTCTATTTTTAATTAAGATAAATTTTGATAGAATAGTAATTATTGCTAAACTGTAGTTTAAAAATTAAAGTAACTGTCAACTATGTGCTACGCTAAGTTACTGCATCAACCGTTAATTTAGTAATAAAATTAAAAACACACACCACCTTAATTGACTGCTAATTTGGTCTTTATGGACCTTATAAATTAGTCGACCAAAAGTAGGATATATACAGAAAATAATAATAATAATAATAAAAATAATAATAATAATAATAATAAAATATATTCAACAAGCAATATAAATACTTTATAATTTTACAAAAATGTGGATATTTAGTGGCTTGCCAATAAATGTAAGACTCATTCTCTGATCACAGCAAATGACTTTCGTACCTGTTGATTGTATCATCTATCCAGTTAAGAAAACTTGATACCCTCGTATAGACGTCTGGATATCCTTTACCACATGGTATACCAAATGAAACGATACCTATTTGTTGTCCATCTACAACGAGAGGGCCTCCGGAATCAGACTGGAAATAAATCAGTAATTTTTATTAATTTTCAGTACCGAAACGTCCCAAGCTAGTGAGCCAAGTGTTAACTTTTGGTTCGTTAATGACAGTGTAAAATACCTATAGACAAGTATACATACTGCAAGAGCCTCATCGTAAGACAAAAGCGATAAAAAATTCAATTAAACAAATCTAATGTAATTAATGATTTTTATAATATAATTCTGGCATGCTTAAGTCGTCGTTTTGAATTTCAAAAATTGTGAAGTTGATTTATATAAAAAACTTACTTGGCAGCTACCTTCTCCCTCCTTGGTAAAGGTACAGACGTGTGATTCTCTTATGGGTATCATATTTTCCCAAAATTTTATGCATTCCTTTTGATTGATGACCTTGAGAGAAATCTCTTGCAGATTGTTAGGGAATTCTCCTCCATTCTATTGCGAAATTATTATCTTTTAGAACGATTCAGGGATTAAGTAAATAATTTGAAAATATTTTGTCGTTACCGAAAGTCTGCCCCATCCAGTCAAATCAGCTGAGCGATCGTCTAGACTGAAATCTTCTTTTGCCAGACTAATATATTTTATTTTTTCACCAATCGTGATGTCGCGATCCACGCGAATTAATCCTATGTCATTTACTATTTGTTTGTCATCGAAATTTTCATGATAAACGACGTATTCGGAATTGTAAATTTGTTCATCTCCTCCTTTGAGCAAGTTTGAACCAGCAGCAATAGCAACATAATTTTGATCAACGAATCTTCAAAAACAGACATAAAGTTATTCGTGTTTGTAGCTTTTAATTGTATAGAATATCTAAGTTTAAATCTTCAAAAATACAGTCAAAATTAAAATAAGTAAACACATACGTGTATGAATAAAAATAGTTGAAGTAAAGAAAATGATTCACTTTATAAGTTAAATCAGATCTTATAAAAGTACTTACGCTTTAATACAATGCGCAGCCGTTAATACCCAGCGCTTATTTAAAATCGATCCACCGCAAAAGTGTTGCATTGATTGTGGGTCCCTCAGAGATACTTGGTATGGATATTTACCGTCGGGAGCATCTGTCCCTCCCATAATTCTTGGAGCAGCTGTAACACATGATTCACTTCTATATCATTCAAATTTTGACGTTTCATACGTGTAATAGACTACGACACTAAATTTAAAACACAACCATTCAAATTCAAATAATTTTTCAAAATTTTTTTAAAAAATGTCATTTGATTTTTTTATTTTATTTGTATCAAACTTAAGTTAGAGTTAAAACTAAGAATTAACTTACCACGCGATGCTGTAGTAAGGCACAGAAAAACCACTACAATTAATAGCTTCATTATTACTAATGATCCGAAGTAGGTTTGACAAAAGAATAAGACTACTATAAAATTTAATACTTATTTATACCTACATTAGCTATTATCTTGATTTCATAAATATGTCACAAATACATATAACTGCTCACATAAATTTGATAAGAAAGTATAAAAATAAAAGAAATCAGATTTTGAATCGACATTATTTCAAGATTTAATTGAAACTGTACAAAGGTCTTACTTCTAAGCACTGTTATAGGTGCATGATAAAAAGTAATTACTACAAAAGCTTACTGAATGCTCTACATCTTTTCATACAAACATAATGTAGATCTTGACATGTTTTTTTCGTTTTCATCTCATTCTGGTAATGTCAAGACTTTTGATAACAAATTGAAGATTTATCAGGTGAATGTTAAACACCTTAATATACAGATGAAAAAAGTTGTAAAATTTGTACTTTACTAATGTCACGGAACATTAGTTTATACTTTTAATTAAATAAATAAATAAATCGACTTATAAAAAAGAAGTACTCTAGCTTTGGGAGTATCGATCAGTTGTATTTATTCGTAATAGAATAAACTGGAAGATGCTATCAGGAAGATGCCGAGATATTGACAAGTACAGTTGTAAAGATAAATTGAGTACAGTCATGTTCAAAAAAATATCAAGTTTACGTTTACACCTTTGTTATACCTGTCCATGTGGAACATTCGTACGCAAAGTATGCACCGTATATTTCTTACGTAATGAATTTAATGATAAAAAAAATCACAAATTAATATAGTATAAGATTGATAGACAACATTTACGTGGCAGAATTTCATGCAATCAGGTACCTTGTACACAATATATTTTAGTATGGATGAAAAAATAAAATTCAAATTCACATCAAGAGCAGCGATGTGGGAGTGTTTTTTCCTCGTCGAATAAAGCGCCATTTATCACGTTCTCGCATCACGCGACTCTGGGAGCTCCATGAATTTCAATACGTATAAAAATCACCCCGTACAGGTCGCCTCCGTCGCCACCTCAATTCTATCCCGACACGGAAATTGCATTCGCACCCGAGGCTCCCGCTAAATTCGTGCTTCATGCGGCAGCTCATTCTTTAGAAGGAAGAAAAAAAGGGTATGACGGATTTTCGTGGCATTTTAAGCCCAAGCACGTGCACGTTCAGCTCAGCCGAGGGGTTATCGGGAAAAAATTAACGTTGATATAGGAGAAAATTGCACTAGCTGACACGTTGAGTTTTTAGAGCCTCGACTAGTAGAGTCTCGTGATAAGAGTAAACAAAAAATTATTTATTTATTTATTATTTGGCTACTACTATAGGAATTGGACGAAAATTTTGTTATTGTTTATAAAATAATCTAACCACTAGACGACTCAAACATCATGGACTACCAAATGAACCTAGACGAACGAGAAAATTATTATTTTTACTCTCACCCCCTCACCTCAACTCTAACGCATGGCATAGTGTCAACTCACCCACGTGTACACGCATACAGTTATTTTTTTCACGAACCAGACGGACAGTGGCCATCCGTCACTGTCTGAAATGCAGTCTTAAGAATCAAAATCCTCCAAAGCCTCCATCGCCAAAAAGGGAAGGGAGAGAGACCGCTATGAAATCAAACGCTGATGCACACAATGCACTGGACTAACCCCACCCTTGCAACAGAAGCTCTCTTCTCGAGGCACGTGCCGTTATCTATAGGTTTGCTATTGTATGTACGATGGACACATGCCGCGCTCAATTCTATAAATATACGTGTGTATACCTATAGATACATTCGCGCGTACTCTCTCCTGGGTCATCGTCCGTCGTATATCGAGTCCGAGCTGATGTATTATACACATACACGTACAAAGCAAATAGTAACAGCAGCAAAGACGCCTAGATGGAAAATTAATTGAAGCCCGTTGCTGCAGTTGCGTAAATTTGTTTCTCATTTTGTATTCAGTGTAGCCAGAGAGACAGAATAGAGGGATTTAGTACTTCGTGTGGGCAGGGGTCGTGGCTGGCTCTTCTAAGTGTGATTTGATAGAGGGATCGTCGATCACGCGGTATTTGTTTAAGTGCACTCTGACCGATGGGTAGATATTGGCTTTTGTACGAGATCTCGGCTTTTGTGGATGAATATGGGAATCCCAAAACGATGCGATTTGTTCTGGAAGGTATCATTAATCGCGATGGTTTTCACTGGAAAAATATTTGAAAACGAAATTATAATCAGGAAAAAGACATAGAAATAAAAACGAGCTTAGCAAATATTTTTCCATTTTATTAACTTCAACAAGCATTGGTATTTCCGTCACTGAACTGTGACAGCTGGTGTATTGTCAACACGTTGTTTTACACGTAAGGCATGAGCATCACTCAATTCCAGTTTAATATTTTTCAAATCACGTAAAAATACAGTTCGTTAGGTCTTTAAGAAAATTAACCATTTGGATAAAAAATGACAACATAACAATAACAATAGTATGTATCAAAACAATCCCCTTTCCGAATCCCAAGCATCGACATTTATTTTCACACCCCCAACAATTAAAAAGCAATGATACTTGATCATATGCGTGCGTAAACATTTTTGGCAAAGTAGCAGCACTTGTAATTATCGTCAAACATATGCCATCCGCTCGTAGAACCGATTCCCGTAAATCGAGGAGGCTTCCAAAATTCCACACGTGCGCTCAAGTCATACGATTCCACCAACACAGGGATGCAACATAATTCAAAGCTCGGGTCCATAATATTCCAACGGCGATATGATGTACAGTAGCCGTGTACCGCATGCCATTACCAATATTACCGATCACTGACGAATGCACTTGGATACAGCAGTGCCACAGCAGCCGACCCACCTTCCTCTGCTGTACAGCAATTAATAATTACCACAGTCTCCCTCATCTCGCATTACTCATTTGCGGCACGTATATATACTACAGCTTGCGCGCGTACACGTGCTGCTGCAACTACTGCCATTGCTCCAGACTTCCGGCTGGACCTTAGTTACGAGTCTGCGGTTTTAGACTTAATTCACGAACCCGCCTCGACGACGACGACGACGATGCTTAGCGCTACTGGTGATGACAACAACCATAGGCGTACGTGTAATCGCTTGTACGTTACATCGTGCGCTCCGCCAGCCTGTGAAATCTTATTGACTACAGAGCCTAGTGACGCCCGAGAGTTAGGAGCTCGTGATTCAGGAAGGCTTTGACGTTTTCATTTGGCATTCGCTCGCCTAATTGCTTGCCGTGAGAAGCAAAGTGGATGCCAAGGAATTACAGCGCCGCTTCGTGTGATCTTTACTACCTTGGATTAAACAATAAGACGTTACCGATACTGTCACTTATCTTCGATAATTTGTTTTTTCATATTTTTCTAACAATCATTTCAAACCACGATATGACTAACTCATCGTCTTCAATAAGCTTGACTAAGCCCTCGCTAAGGGTATGAACCTTACAATCACCATAATCCCAGGCACCACTGCTCCACCACCACCACCACGAAAGTGCACTTTGTTTGAGACGCAGATATCAAAAAGGATAACGATGAGGCTAACCGCGAGCGAAGAGACGAAACGCAGCTGTCGCCTGATAGCCAAATACAGGAGAATCGCGGCGATGACAACCAACCGCAGCCTCAGATACAACAGCCCGCACTGGCTGGTAACATTCTCCGGTGACTACGTTTTACAACGATGTCTCCTGTTGAAAATTCCTCCGAAAACCGCGCCCATGAATGTACAAATGTAAGTAGTGGTGATTTAGGATGCGCGTACGCGTTCGAGGACGTTTGAGGATCGAAGAAGAGGATCAAAGCTGTTTGCCTTACGACTAGAAGGCAGGATTTCGTCAAAGTTTTATGTCGCGGTCAGTGTTTACGGGGTCAGATTTTAGCACCCAAGACCAGCATACTTAAAGAAGAGCGGAGCTTGAAGACTGGTCGGTATCGAAGATGGGATGCGAGTCGCCCCCTCACTCTTCTCTTTACAATTCACGTGATTTATTACGTAATATCCCTGTTTTGGCATTTATGAATTTTTAGTTTAGTGTTGGATACATTCTATTAGATTTTTTGATAATTCACATGGAGCTGAACTTAAATCATTATAGGTAACATCGTATTGGATCATTTCACATTTAATAAAAACCATGGTCAGAAAACATTAGATTAATCATACAAAGCAGTACTTATGCGGCTTATATTATAAATGACAATAGCAATGAGTTGATTTGGAATACAAAAAATAAAAGCCACAAGTGCAGTCAAAAGAGACGCCTCGAACTATTCTCCCTTTTTACAGGGATCAGATCGTGAACCTGTTGACATCGTCGTCAGTTCGCATTTGCACAAACGCAGGATTGAGCATTACAGCGAGCCTTTGAAATTCATCTCGTCCGATCCTTGTTCACCACTGCCTACGCCTCACTCCATTCGTTCACTTTTCTCTTCGAATTAAATCGCAGCCGAACGAAGTGCTCCTCGCTCTCTCTCTCTCTCTCCCTTTCTTTCATCGAGACTCTTGAAGCTCTTCTGGTGACATTTTGCGTTCCACTTATCTTTACGAGGCGTAATCCTCCACCCCGATCCTTGTCTCGCTGTTGATCGACGAACGATGATTTTCATCGAGTGCCAGAGAAAAAAAAAAGTAGAGGACCCAGGCTCAGATTGAGAGGGACAGAAGGTTTGCTTGCGAGCGCCTCGGTATCACTTCGTTGCGATGCGTCTCCAAGTGTTCTCCAGTCTTTTTGGCGAAATAAAAGCTCGAAGTGGGTCGGGGCACTGTGTGTGCTCATGTCACTCTGACGCTTCAAGGCTTTCATTTGATTCTACGCTGCGTTTAAGTTCTATTTTATGAAGATTGTAATGAAATTTTATCTAATATTCTTCAACTTTTGTGTAATTTATTGTTGTTGAGTTGAATTTGTATTTTTCACGTGACGAGAATGTTTTTTCTCTATAAAATTATATCTTTCAATTTCAGTATCTTCGTAATTTCTAAATATTTCATTTTCCAAATTCTCTTTTTCCTTGCTGTTTTTCCATTTTTATTACACGGAGTTCATAAAAAAAAAATTAGAAAAATTCAGAAAAACTCAAATCGAAACATAATGTACACTGGAATACTTTTCTGTCAAAGAATAAATTTAAAAATAAAAAGAGACTTGAGGCAACAAAAAGTATCAAAGGGTGAAAAATACGCAGTAGCTCTGAGAGCCCTACATAATTTGTAAGTAGCGAATGACTCCAAAGACTTTGATTTTCAGCTTAAACGGTTCGCTCTTCATTGTGTTCTAATTAGCTCTTGAGACGCACAGCCTACGCGTACACCAAATGCAAGGTACGCCTGCCTGCAGCTTTTTAAATTATCTCTTTGTACAAGTCGCATACCGTCCCTTTGTTTCTCCAATCGATGCCACTTCAACCCGTTCTTTTCATCCTTGGTATGGTTTAAGAAGTACAATAGATTGGTTTTCAAATAAATGTATATGTATGCACGATTGAATTTCTATTCAAAGTCAATCGAAACGTATCCCCGTGAAATAATACTGGTTTAAATTTCAACTCATTGCAAAAACTTCCTTAAAGAAACATTTTGTCAATTTACTCTAGTGCACAATGCACTGCAGTACCGTTGGCATGGCATAAGTCACAAATAAAAATATCATCTTAAACAAGAATGACTCACGACTGCGTTCAAAAATTTTTTTCTTTCAGCCCGGCTTGTACTTGCTCCCGCTCTATTTACCAGACCGCTAATTCCTCCCTCGATCCCCAGCCCCTGCCCAGATTTACTCTTTCATTATTCGTCCCGTTCCAGCCTTCGCAAGTGAAATGCATTTGATCTATGTTAAAAAACGCACTCGCTTCAGGGCCCACCCTCTCCACCCACCCTTCCCTCGACCGACCTCGACGCAACAGCTCCATGTGCAGGCAGCAAATAAAAAAAAAGCCGGAAAGAGGGAGCAGTGCAGATGAGAGAGAAAAAAAATCCGCTCTCGAGCCATGCACAATTTGCCCGTGCAAGCACGTGGATTTCGTTTGAAAATCTAATCGCCTCGCGAAAACCCACCCCCTTCGTTTGACGAGTTCGCTAAATCCTTCCAACTTTTACTCCGTTCCAATGTTTCGTACTTGCTTTGCGGACCCTATCCTCCTTTTTTCGAACCCCCACTTCTTTCTGCTTTCTCTCTTTTCTGCTCGGTGGATACAAGTACTTTTCGAGTTTTAAACCTGAGGCCTGCTTTCTCCATACAACTAACCCTTTTTTTCTGATGGTTGGCCAATCTGGGCTCTCTTTTTATATTTCGTGTCGTGGGATCGGTAAAGAACGTATGCATGTGTACTGCTCTTTAGTGCACCACTGTGCCTGGATCGACTAAGCGAGTGCACACAATGGGGGCTTATACACGTGCACTACAAGTGCGTGGACAGTTATTATTTTCCAAGTCCATCACAAAACAAGTGGTGGATATATGATGCGATTTTTTGGTACAAACTAAGCTTGGTTGGTAATAAGATAATTTAAGGCAGCAGCGATGATCAAGTGTTGTTAGAATTCACAGAACGAATTTGAATAGAAAATACATTGTACGTGGAATATACACATACCGATCGTTATATTATTCCGAATATGTGTCTACGCGCATACTAGGCGAAAGCACGTATTATTTGTCATCGATCCCGTGTATTCCGCTCTTCGGTAATCTGACAGATGAATAATTGAGCGCGAGCGGAGAGGACCGCGATAAGAATAATACAAATCGCAGAGATGAAAATAGAGCTGGCGACGAACGAGAGAAACAGGAGAGAGAGAGAGAGAGAGAGAAAGGAAAAGTAAACGAGAGAAAGGCACGTGTCCGCCGGCGCCGCTGACGGGCTTTGAGTTTGATAAATGATGAACACTTTATTCCGCGAGGGGGTGTGAGCGCGACAGCAGCAGCGATGTAATCAAGCATTGCATTATATAACCGAGTGGCTTTTGCGCGCGCGTGTGTGTGTATATATTGAAATTGAAGCTAGAAGGGAGAAAGAGAGGTGGGAGTGTCAGCAGGCTGTCAAATGATTATTTTCCAATGCGGGGATGTGCATGCGCGCTCGCGAGAAAATCTAGCTTCGATTACGTGAATTCAGAGCTACTTGGTAAAATAACGCGTAGTCAGAGAGGGGATGTCAAGTTTCTCGAAATGGAGAGCTTGATTGAATGATTTAGATCTCTGACAAAAGCTCGTTTTTTTTTTGTTTTTTTTGTTTTTTTCGTTTAACATGACTTGGCTGGAATTTTATTTACGATTAACCATACTTACCAAATTTTACCACATTGAGATTTAGACACTAGACCATCTAAAATATTCGCAGAGGCTTAACGATATTGAACTGCGGCTCGTGGACTAACGTGTGAGCGAAATTTTTCTTTGGAGAAAAGTTTTAATCTTAATAAACGAGGGCAATCAACGCGAAAACGCCAGCTGACGGGGGCGTCGGGCGATATCACCCCTCCCTCGATCTCACGTCTCTCTCTCTCTCGCTGTCCATTCGCCTGCGTAAAATACGCGACCCATGCAAATGACGCTCGCTGGCTCGGCTCTTCAAAGAATTTACATAGCCAGTGGCTGGGAGCAGGCGCAAGGGGCACTCGAAAATCTCTGGCGGGTCTTTTGTCCGGCGTGGAATGTCCATCAAGTTTTTGTCCGGCCGAAAGTTGTCCGAGAAAGTAAATAGGAGAGTCAAATGACCAACAGCGTCAGCAGCGGGGCTTAAGGTGGTGCTCTTCTTTGTTCTGCTTTTATTTGCTGATTGCGTTCAGATTGTTTCGTGATTTAGCATAAATGTTTGATTGGATTGGAGGAGCTCTACCTCTTCCTCCGGCACCCCCTGCGAGTGTGTTTGCCCAAAGTGTATTGGACCAAGTGTGTTCGTGGATGGACGGGAAAAGAGAGGGACGGAGAACTTCGTTATTTAATTATACGGTGGGTTAATTTATTCAGAGAGAGTCCGATTCAACGCGCCGACTGTAAGGGAAAACGATTAACCGGTTGGTCGTCGCTAGAGAGAGAGAGGGAAAGCTTAATAGACCATTGAAGGTAAATTATAGTGGACGTGATAACGATTGGCTACGCTTCTTTTGTTTGGCTTTCATTTATTTCAGAGAGCTGCTTTGAAGATAGTCAATAGCTTTACTGCCCATTGGCCATTCGACGCTCGGTTCGCTTTTGTCCCTCGCGAAAACTCATTTGAAACCGTTTATTCCTCGATAAGTGCAAAACCCGTTTTAGATGAGATGAATTTTTTAAATCTGCGAATTTTGATTTGCGGTGATGTTCGATAAACAATCCGAAATCCGATCTATTGGGGCTTGGGAGAAAATCGATTTCAATCGGGTTATCTCACAGTATATACACACCACTCTGTCGTTACACGCGCACAGAGACTTTGAGCTTGAGCCTGAGGACGGCACTGCGAGTAGCCCTGAATTACAGCCATAGCTTTAAACAATGGGGACCGGCCCTATACGCGTCTCCAGATAATCCTCCGAAGAATAGGCAACAGTAACACTTGCAGTCCCTTCGGCCATTCGCATTTGGGAGATGCTCGCTCGTTCCCTCAACTCTCCCTCCCTCTCTCCTCCTTCCTCTATACTACCCTTACAGTATTTATCCTTAACTCTATACCTTATATCCACAGTTTTCATTAGTCTTTTTTTAGATGGTAGAGTTTGGTTATTATTCTTACAACTTGAAGCTCAAAGGAAATTTTTTTAATCGTACCTAATCATACATAATTTCGGCAACTGATCATAAAAATGGAGAAATAAAAATTTCACTGCATGTCATTATAATTATGAAAAAAAACATCAAACTCAAAACTAAATACCTCTGAGCAACCACAAAAGACGTTCTCCTATCTTGAGCGTCTCACTCTGCTACTTCCCATCAGCATAAATAATTTCAAAGCTACTCGAAAGCCCCCCCGGGCCTATTGTGTTTGCCATGCATAGCTACCTACAAGTCCTCCTCTAATCATCAAAGACTAGCCCTCCTTATGTTCCTCTCCTAGCCCTCGCGTACTCAATGTCTGTATACATAAGGTTTCACGTGTTCTGGATGGCTCGCATTAACACCTATTTACCAGCGCTCCTATTTCGACTGCTATTTCCATGCAGCCTTCACTCCTAAGACAATCTTCTCTCTGTGTGTCTGTTTCTCATACCAGTCGCTCTAAGTAGACTGTCCACACAAAGCTTGCAGAGGTACAGTAGTATTAGTATTAGGACGTAAAGGTGGTAGTGGAGGAACGGGTGGTTTCAATGCGTATAGGCAGGCCAGGAGATTACGCTACTGGTGCGCGTCTCGGATTACGCTTAATCTCACGCTCAACTTCCACTCGATCTGATAACACGAAACTCTCGCACAGCCGGGCGTTGCTTACTAATATTTTTTAATCAACAACTTTTCTAGCTGCATAAAAACATTTAACCAATGCAACAAAAGATGCACCGAGTTTTAATTCAGTATATTTTTATTGGTGTTCATGGAATATATTTATGTTATAATGCTATAACAAAAAAATTAATTAAAAGATAAACTTTGGTTTGACTCAAGTCAAAAAAATTTGGCGTACTTCATTTAATAACTCAAAAAGTATTTAAAATCGTTTTGATCCATTAGTCCCTTGATCTCTTTGATCAAATCGAGAGACTAAGACGAGAAAACGAAAAAAAATAAAATAAAAAAACTTGGTCTTTTTGTTGAAAGCGCATCGTTGTAGAAAGCCATCAGGTAGGATAAAGTAAATTTGACTCCATCCACTTTTTCTTTCACGTTTGAAGAGGTTGAGCCAGCAGTTTTATTTTTGCGTAAAAAAAGAGGGAAGAAGACCAGAGCACTTTTTGTTATCAGAGTGGACGCAAGCCGAGCTGTACTGAAGTTCACAAAGTGATCGATCGATGTTCTTTCTAAACTTGTATCGAGCTTTTTTTCTTGTTTGCAAGAGATTCAACATTTACTTGATTCCAAAACAAATCCAAATAAATATTGGATTTTTTATGAAAATTAAAGTATTGGTAAAACAATTAAAACAACAAGCTTCTGATGGTATTGCATAATTTTTCAACTAAAACACTCAATTGAACAATATTAAACAAAAACATTTCAAGTTAGAAAAAATGCGTTAGAAAAGATATTCTTATGATGATTTATTTTAATTGAGAATTTCTCATTCACAACAAAAGCCATTAAAATCGTTTCAATATTAATATCAGTTTGCAATGATCATCCGAACTGTTATTACATTAAAATACGACGAATGCAGTGCCAGAAAGTAGATTCGCATCGAAGGCTCATTTTCTACCAATTAATTACTCTCTGCGCAAAAATGAGTCGTCGATAGGCACATCCAATGCGATTGGTCCAACAAAATCTCTCTCCCTCTTTCGCAATCATCTTTGCGTGTGTATGTTTCACCAAACGCGCGTACACGTAACCAAATTTAGGTGTAATCGCAAGCTCTTCCATCATTCACGCATCCCTGCACCTTCGTACCTATCCCTCTCTCGGTTTTCTACGTACATTCATCCACCCTCTGTACGCATGATTACCAGCGTCCACTACTGTGTCCTTTTTTTATTTTCTCGTCTGTCTGTCTGTCTATCTGTCGACGCGACTGGACCTTCGCATGTGGCAGTGAACGAGAACCGAGCCATGTAAAAAAAAAAAAAGAACGGTCGAATCGTTTTCCCCCAATGCGCTCTTTTTTCAATGCCACTCGCTTTTTATGCCAACCGACAGTAAAAAAAATGCTGTACGACCCAATTCGGAGCCGGACAGTAGCAGAAAGCAGTCGGGAGGGCGGTAGCCTGTTGACGCGTGCGACGAAAAGTGACTTTTTCCGCTCGACTTGTTTGAGGAATTAGATAGATTACCGGCGCAAGAGAAGAAGAGAAGGGCCAGGGGGTCGGAGCGTGCCAATGCGAGATCATCAATGGAAATTGGTCCACGAGGACTCAGGGTGACCGCTTGTTTGTCCGATTCTCCCGGAGGGGAAAAAAAAGTAAAAACTTAGACGTAAAAGGGCAGAGGAGATAAGGTTTTATTGCGTATTCAAGCTGACAAATTTTCCGCTATTTTTCAAAGTGGATGGCTTTTTCCACGTTGTTTCGTTTGAGGATATACTCAAGTAAATACAATTTTCAAAAAAAATTCTTAATCATATGAATTACACTCTTAAGCAATTCAATAAAACAAAAGTATGTTAACTGCTGGGATTTTCAAAAGAGCAAGAAACTTTCCTAGTCATTAAAAAACATTTTTACTACGAATATCTTCCTTACGTAACACTATCTTATGTTTAAGTTTTTTATTCCAAACAAAAAAGTTCTTTCAAACACAAGTCATAAATAATAAAGATCGTCAATGTTAAAAATCAACGCATTAAAGTACCGCAACACGCTTTTTTGTGTGAATCGACATCGGACTAATGGCAACTATCATTCTTGAACATACATACCTTCACATTAACATCTGGAATTTTTCGAGCAATCTACCGATTCCCCGCAACTAAAAGAAATTCTATGAGATGATTCAAATGCACAGGGACGTCAAAAGAATCAGGAAAATCGTTCCATTAGCCTTGCTATGCTCTGACCACAATATCCTGATAATTTATTTATCCAAGCGTTTGACAAACGGAAGACCGATCGATCGTTAAGTGTTCGAAAAAGCCAAAAATATAGCGAGATAAAAAAACGAGGCTCAGTTCCGTAAGCGCTTTTTGTAACGCGGTTCATAACCATTTGAATGAGCCTATCAATCACAGCGACGTGCGCTTATTTTTCCTAGTAAGCTAGTACGATGTCGATGTGACGTCACCGTAGTCATTTTTGACCCTTCAGTAATCTCCACCATGACAACTGAGGGGCAACGAGAAAAGAGAAAGGATACGTGTGTATGTATACGTATTCGGTTAGAAAGAAAAATTGTGTTAAAGTAATGATTGTGCTTTCAACATAAATTAATTTATTTATTTACTTGGTTATTGCATTATTAATAAGCTTTATTGATTTTGAGTAGCATGTGAAAGTTTGATTGCAGCAAGTAGTAGCCTCAACTACTTTTCACTGCAAAGTTGTATAGTACTTTTAAATTGTTGTAACAATTGGGGGAAGGGGTCCAAATCATCGACAATTTCCATAATCAATTGAATAAAAAAAAACATAGCAAAATTATAGATTATGAGCACGTGTAGTACACATAGTTTATTATAATGTACAATTATGTTATCACACTATCACACAAATACACTGCTTAACATTCAAATAAGTGTACGTATATCTAATTGTAAATTACATTTATAAATTTATTAGATGATAATTTTCGAAAAGTGAATATACCAATAAAAACAAATACAGTTAATTAAGTCTGTATTGAAAATTGTGACAGTGCCAATATTTTACTACTCGTATAACTGCACTAATGACTTTTTGATGAGTGTCGAAGATAGAACAATGCACTTTGTTAGTAAGGTACATATTGGTATTCACTTATCATATTGACGTACTCCCTCTGTACATGCGGAATTAAAAACCTTCAGTAGAATATAAAATTTATTGCAGAAATTATTGATACATCAATCAAAAAATAATTTATGCAGAAATCATATAGACGACTGTGTCATTGTTGACAACTGAGACATTTACAGTTCATGATCTGTTACAAACCGTTTCTATTGAATTTTAATTAATCGCATGAATAAAATCTACAAAAATATTAAACAACTAATATTACAATCACTAACATATTGAAGCAATGGAATAGTCGATGTTACAACAATCCCCTGAGAGCTACGAGTATTTACAATGCGTGAAATCGATCATTTGATCGAGTGCAACGCTATACGCATCCACAAATTTCCACGCGGGTGCTGCTCTTTCTTTTTCCCCGATCAAATTTTCCCACTGCTCAGAAAAGCCACTATCTAACTAATTATATATTCCGAGGGTGTCTCGGCCGATCAGTCAATGTTTCCGGCAAGGCCGCACACCCTGTCCCAACGACAATAGCCAGATACAGAAAGAGCTTATCTATCAAGTCGATTCTTTTCTCGTAACGCCCCACACTTCGGGTCACAGGAGGAGCGGGGCCAAAGAAAAGAGCATCTCTTTTAATTCGAGAGCCGACCGGATGAGAAGAGGAAGATCTGCGGCGATGAAAAATTAAGAGGCATCTCCTCTGCTAATTTCCGGCTGGCTCAACCCTCCCTACGGACAAAGAGCGGGGGCCAAAGGGTGGCTTGCTGTCGCGCATTAATTGTATCCACTCACCGGTCACGGGCCAGGCGAACATTTGTATATGTCGCGCGCGTTAACGGTGGCACGACGTCTCTTATCTCGCGGATTTTCCGTCCGGATGTTAATGAGCGCGCCAGTAGCTCTTCTTCGGCTGTACACGCTCCAGGGGTGGGCGATAAAACCCAGAGTCGTTTTTTCCCCACCGTCCGTCTTTTCGCTGTTGCTCTGCTTTTTCCTCGTCCTTTGTCTTCTTGGCGCTTCTGCCTGTCAACGCACCGTCTCTTCATTAATCTCGAACGCAGTGCTGATGCTCTTACGGCCTTTGCAGAGACAATAGAGACAGAGAGAAAAAGAAAGGTCAAGAAATGTGCCCGTGATTTCATTAGTCCAAAAAGTTTTTAGTCCTGCATGCGGAGTTAATGTTTTAATTGATGATACTTGAAAAACGGTATGTCGTCGAGTCCTACAGAGTTTGAGTGCGATTGCTTTATCTTTCTACAGAAACGAGTCCCCCTGGATCTTTTTACACCACCTATTAGCAGTTTACTTGGTTAACCGTTGAACTGTTCAGTTTATGAAAAAAAAAGAGAATCATTCATAAACCACTGTAAAAATAAGCCCATGTTCGGCTACAACCGTACGAAAATTATGTAGAAACGGGATCATCTCGTCAACGATAATAAATTATTGATTTCATAGCAACTGACCCCTTGGTAGATAGTTCAGACACTACCTTTACAGTGCTCATCGTCACTAGTGAAGCGTCGACCCATACAAACATACATCAGTAAACAACACAAAGGTTTCCAAAAGAGAGGTGGACCTTACAGTGGGTTATAGATTTTTTTAATTTTTGGCGTCGTTTTTTCCAGCTGACCGCATTCGCGTCAAAGAGATCGCACGAGAATGGATGACAATGGCACGTCTATTATCATGCACGAGTATTATTAGAGCCATATACATAGCGGTCTTGGCCATTCCGTCCTTTGAGTAGAAGCCGATGTATGAGCATATTTGAACTCCTGGACGTACGTACAGACAAACATTCATGAATCCACACACACGCATGCCAACATATAGAGAGAGATAGACAGTACGAACACTGGTACAAGATACGCACATACACACACACGCACAGCCAATGGTATGCGTTGGAGGTGTTTGAATTTAATCAACTCGTTCATGCGCGCTGGTACAGAAGCCCTTTCCCTCGCTGTCTCTGCTTTCGCGATTAACATCAAATGCCATTATCGGCTCGAATGAGCGTCACCTCCTGACCGCATCTCGAATTTTTTCACTTTGTCCATCCCCTCCTACGTTGGACAAAAACAATCATCACAACTGATGCTGTTGCTTGCTCGGTGGCCGGTAGGCTGGATGTTCCTTTCAGTGCCCACGCGATCCTCTCCCCCTTCTTTGGCGGGGAATCAGGAGAGTAGATCAAAGCTCGGCGGTGCCACGCTGCAGGAACGTTAATTAATACCTACCTCTTTCTCTTCCTCCCTTCCTCGGACCTCAACTCTCTCTCTCTCTCTCTGATCTGAATACGACATCGGTGAGTCTCTCGCGCGCGGCAATGCTCCTTTTGTTCGGTATGACTCAAAGTGGAGTCGCGAAATGGGAGTCTCCCGGATATTTGTGTCGATCGAGAGTTCTCAACGTTACGTTTGACCGAGCGTTTTGTCATCCTCTTTTTATTGTTTCCGATCCGAAAAAGCTGGAATTAACGATGACGATGCTCCGTTTCAGAAAAGTTCAAAGGGTTGTTCAACGAAACGGTAACGAGCTCTGCGACCCACGTTTTGATCAACGTAGCTTTTTTCGTCAGTTGAGGCCAACTGTTGAAGTTTGGAACCAAATGAGTCAAAGTTATCGTAATTGCGTGGATAAATAAAATATATGTGTGTTCTTGATGTATGGGACTTGTAGGGCAGTAGGGTGGCAATATTTTTTCTTCCTAAACGACTAAAATTATTATTTCTGGAAAAAGAGAAGCAAAGAGGGGAGTCTGATACGAATTTCAAAAAATCCAGGCTAAAGGCGGGCACGTGGACTGACGGATGGTGGTTGAAAGTTTTTTTAGCCCGCGCAATCTAAAAACTGTCAGGCCGGTTGATCGATGTGTTGCTGTTTTGATGCGTCTATCATAATGCATAGGCCCTGAGAAAGCGCACGCTGGAGCCCCCCAGGAGACAAATCTATCGCCCCCTCGTCAAAGCGTGTCGGTACGCACGTCATCCCTCGAGGAATTCGAAAACGCTCGTGTGAACGTGATATTTAAAACGAGACAAGCATCGGTGTTCGAATATCTCCTAAACTGTTTGGTGGGCTAACGCCAGACTATTGTTATTGCGTAAGAAAGAGGGGTAACAATTGGTTTATAACGCATTAGTTTTTTTTTTTTTTTTTTTTAATACCTATCACGTTGCTTCCTTATTAAGTATTTTTAATGCGAGTAATATTTCCTAACAACGCTTTAAAATCAACAAAAATTCCAATAAAAGTATACCAAATTATCTGCTGATGTGACTGTCACAATTATTTGATGTTTGTGGGTTCTGTATGATTTTATAAACATTTTTTCACACAAGTGCCAATAATACCGCTACACGTAATTTCAACAATGCCACAAAGAAAATTTTACTATTCTCCATAAATGCGAAAATATTATGGTAACTCTATTGGTCAATCAGGGAGTAGGTCTGTCCCCTTCTTGTCTGTATCTCTCAATTGGATCATCGTTAACGTATATAGGATTTACTGGAGAAAAAACTGACCGTAGCATAACCCCAAAGTGGATCAGAGACTCGGTTTGCCTAGACTTGGCTTTACAACTACTCTGTCTAATGATATTTTCATTGGATAAGAAAATAGATTCTGATGAGATACAAAATGCAAATCCAAACAGATGTTTTACATTATCTTTTATAGCAAGAAGTAATTTTGTATTAAATTATATTTTTCCAAATATTTTCGGTTAAAATCTGATATTAATAATATTAACAATAGCTGAGAAGAAAAAAAGAATACCACTGCAAAAACCGGATGGAAAAAAGGGATTTCAGAAACAACACAGAAAATTCTATGACGATGTAATCGAAAAGTCGGCGAGATGATCCTCATGAATAATTTATGCCAGGGCGTACGTACGAACCGACATTTACAAATCGCATGCGTATCAATTCATCAGTAATCTATCCGTTCCGGTACGATTACCTTTCCATGTTCCTCACTAGTTATTGAAAAAGTGGAAAAATTTTATGTGGTTACAATTTAATTAACAAAGTTTTACACAAAATTCTATGATTTATAAATATCACTTGTAAGTAAAATATTTTTGCTGATCTTCATATTGGATTTAATAGCTTGCAACAACATATTATTACATGCAAAGAGACACACAATGATAGCATATTAAACAAATAAGCTAGACAAAAAAGGATTCACACGGATACCAATATAAGGTGTACAACAGTGGCTCCAAACTACCGAGAGCACAATATTAGAATACTCTTGAGTGAATTTAAAAGGATTGCTAAAGCATTGGAGAAGGAAGAAGATATGCTGGGGCCTAAAGTTGTACATACGGTGGGAACATAGATAATACACGGGAGGAAGAGGTGCACAAAAGTTTCAAGAGCAGAGATGAGAGAGAAGATCGGCTTCCGGTGCTTCATCTTGCAAATAGAGTCAAGATTCCGGCAGTCGACCAGAAGTAAGTATATGGGTACGTCGGGAGAAAGAATCTCCCGCGCCGCCGCCGTCTTTGGGTGGAAGAAATGAGCTGCAAAAATTGCCGCGAGGCCCTCCCAATGGATTCGAATAATTTTCTATATCCTTCTTTTGATCCTTTCTTCTCTCTCGACTCCAAAGTATTAAGTTCTCTTTAGGCTGGGATTTACTTTCCGAACAAAAGGCTCTAGTTTTCTCCTTACACTCATTTGGTCCGAGATTTTTAAGAGCACGAATTCTAATAAAAGAAATGAGCATCCAATTTTATCACATTCACATCAGTTTCACAGTCTCCAAGATATGCTTTATGTGATTATGAAGTAACAAGTAAGAATACGTTTTAACGTATTTACTATATTTGTGTAATTTACAGTATGGATCAAAAAGTACAAATCCTAAGTAAAGCGATAAACAGAATCATAAAGATACCAATGTGAATCCAATATCACCAGCACCCTCATTACGGCAGAAGTAAAACGTGTGACGTTATACAGTCAATCCCGGTAAGGGAAGCAACTATTGATCAGAAGAAGCGAGGAAAAAGGCCAAAATCGCGACTAATGATGGGCTTAGGCACGCGCGCCGAGGCTAATGACATCGCACTTGCGTCCCCAGAATAGAGTGGAACATCCTTAATGGATCTCTTTCCACTTTTACCGGTCTCTCTATCTCTATTTCTCTTCTGTCCAACACCAACAGCTCGATGTCGTTTGTAACGTTATACATCGGGTTCCATCTCTCATTCTCTCTGGATTAATTACCAACAGAGTTGCATTTTCGCGAGGAACTTGCAAACAGCAGTTTACGGAAGGATAGCTCGGAAAAACTGTTGCTGAGTATGTGCCGTCGAAAACGGATACGTGGAAGGGAAGGGAGATTAATAACGATACTCCATCATGCTGCTCTATGCCGTAGCCGGTGCTGGTGTTGCGATCCGACCCACGGATTTCTGGTATTATAAGGGTATAACATGTTTTATATACACATATTTTTCAAATATATCTCTCTGGTATTGTTAAATTATACGAGATTTTTCGTTTGGCTTTGTTCTCTTCGAATAGCTATCTCATATACAGTTAGTCTGCTATTGATTATGTTGTCTGCATTATTCGATTGGTTATCTATTTATGATTATAATCTCCCAGAAAGGTGGCTTTTTTTGGAAAAAATGTTTCATAAAGATACACAAGGATCCAAATATACCACCTAAAAAATACAAGCATGATAATCAGTTATGACAGATAATAGCTCCTATATTATTTTATCATAATAATTATTGATACGTTCCAAAACATGCATTGTTACTCCACGTATTGAACCACGCAGTGATATTACTCATGCTCGAATCATACATCTAATACACATTGTTTATCAATATAATTTACTGCCTCACGATCGCACATTCGATGAATTATTTTGTAAGCAAATAACGTTCATAAGTCTCGTAAGCACATATAAGTAGCTTCACTTGGAGCAGCCGAGTTTCGTTCTGTCCCGAGGGAGGTTGATCACGATAAATAAATCATCGGTCTTACTTACTGGAATTTCCATGCGCATGCACATGTTCTGCGAGATGCGCGCTCAAGGTGGATTTAGCCAGCCAAACGTGAGGATTAGGTGAGGTAAAATTGACAAAAGACAAGTTTGTCTACTAGAAGCAGAAGAAATTTGTAATGCTTTGCTGCCTGCTTCTCTTCGTGTCGGGAAAATTTATGTGGCTCTTACGGCAGCACTGGTGGTGTACATACGTGTAATAAGCAGTCTGCTGCGCTCACTGAAGATTCCTTGGGCGCAACGATATGAATGTATGCATCCCAATGAAATGGTACTTATTTTTCATTAGTTTTTAAATCGAAAATTATCAATTTATTGGTTTTACATTAACATGAGGGGAAAAGTTATAAGAATTATGAATTTAAAGAGGACAGGTAAATCAATATTTGAATCAACAGATAATCTTTATTGAGATTAAAAACTTCTAAACAGTATTGTTGGAGTGATCTTAATAGAGATACTCCAGTTTTTTATCTGGACAGATATTCAAAAATAAAATGAACGCAGAATTCACTGTATGTCAGCTTGAAACAGCCACGTCGTTCTCAAAGTAAATGGATTTGAAAAATTCACCAAGCAAAAAAAAGTAAATGGAGCGAGGATGTCTATTCTTTCGTTACGAAAAAAAATTTGATACAAGCATTATTGCATGCGAACAAAAAGCTTGGACAACGAAAGTCGTCACAAAAAGTGTGTTGGTCCATTTGAAAATAATTTTGCCCATTAAAATACATTTTATTCATAGAAAGTACGTATTATTCAAATAAAGACAACATATAGTTGTATACATACAATAAACGCTTGACAAATATTAATTCCAAAGTAAGTATGCTTATTGAAAATTTAAACAAATATGCTGCAGCGCAGAAACAAAAATGAAAAAATAACCTAGTTTTCAGTGCCATTCACCTTCCCGTATTCCCTGATGATTTCATCAAATGTAACGTAGATATGTATGCAATCCAGGCGCAAAAAAGGCTTTCCACAACGTGTCGTAAGAAGAAACAGACGAGCAAATTTTCATCGATACGTCTCCAGCAGACACGCGACTAATCTTTATTAATTTATTCGACCATGGAAATAGCAATTAACTCGGACATCGATGACAGCAGCAGACATTCAACCCGCAGGCACTACTATACTATACCACGTGTACATCGAGTAGAGGATTATGGTGACCAACGAAAGCCTCAGGCTACCTCTCCTTTTGCGCTGCCACGTCGCTTCGCTGCTCGTCCCTTTCAACTATCTTTTCCACCAATATTTTAGCGAAACTCATTTATCCATTTACCTAACGTTTTAAAATTACAGAGGATTGGATTTCGCATTAACTTACTCTTAAGTTGTAACTATGATTTAATGATAACGCACAAGTAATAATATTATCTATTGGAATTTGTTTGATGAAATTACGTGACAGGAAAAAATCACACATTAAAAGAAAAATTTTTCTAAAGACAAAATCTCAAGTGATACCTAGTCAAGTCCCCTTTTATTTCAAACTCAAGCACATTTAATCCACGACTCTTTCTCACCCTGGTATCCTGTAATGAGGGTTGACGTGTCCTTAATTTCTTTTTCTATCTCGAAAAGGTTAGATCAGGACTTACACTACCTTCCACACAAACACTCTCGTGCGTTCCTGAATCCATCCCCTTCCACTTGGCAATTCTAATTAAGTGCAAACTATCATGCGCCTACTGGGTCATGTAATCAACGAGACGACTGTAGACAATAATCTAAACGATTCACGACATGGTACTGCTGAGGAAGCCATTATTTAATAAAATCAGAGGATTCAGGCAAGACACGTCAACAAATGCATACGAAAAAGTAGTCCCTCTTTAACAAACAAAATGCATGTATTGGTGACTATCACTCTGTCTACAAGCATGTTCGTGTACCACCACAGCGTATATCTACGTAATCGCGTACAGGGAGATAAGTGTCGATGGGCCGGCCATCCGAATGACAACGTCAGCGAGCATCGCAAAAGGGGTTGCGTGACGCAATCAGCATTAAAACGTAACGCCCGACGGTTACGAGGATTAGGAACAAAGTCGGCGCCGATGCCAAGCCCGCCTTTTCGAGTAATTACGTGCAGGCGTAGGATGGCTTACGATGAGAGCTGCTGTCAATGGTTATAGCAGGAGCAGGGCAACGAGGCTAGGAGCGTTTTCGCGAAAATATACTTGCGTGACTACGGTTTCGTTGAGATCTACGTCGAGTTCTGTTGGTGCTTTTGTTTTGGGCCGCTATTGGGCCGAATTACGCAATGTCATATAGCTCTAAAATTGTGAGAGAGCTTTTTGAAGCTGCCTGGCTGTAAAACAATAAAGACTCTGCTTGTTGATCCTCTTGCTCTTACAACACTTAAAACAAAATTTCACAAATAAGTTGAAGAATCAATGTTACTGCTGATAATGGATTTAGTGTTATAATTGATTGGTTTTCAAAACACGATTTATTCGATTGCCAAGTCCAAATTGCTCAAATATCCAAGGATGAGTGATTAACTACAAAAATCCCGGTATAATTTTTATAGTCATAAAATAACGTATTACTTGGCGTATGTCTGACTATATACGCGTTGTACTACTTTTTTTTGTCACATCGACACTTGATGAAATTTATGTCATAAAATTGATTCCATAATATTTTGCATTAACCATAATACAATTGAAGACATGATATTTGACAAAAATTTACTAATCTATAGGTAAAGTACAAGCAAAGCAAAACAATGAAATTGCAGTAATAACAAGAAAAACCAAATACCTTTTTGGAATCAAAGCAGAAAAAAATTTTAAGTATAATCATCTCCCAGTGAAATATCATAATCGTTATAAAAAATGACGGTAACTTATCGTGCATTTTTTAGCCTATCGAGCAGTACACACATGCACAGATTTGCACACTTATACATTTAAGAAATACGTATCACATCTAATTTATGTCTAAAAGCAAGTATCGTACTCTCAAACATTTAAGTTCTGAAGGCTTACACTTTTTCTCTATGGTAAAAATATGAGGCACGATCATAGAGTAGTCATCTCTGATAATAGATATTCGCAGTTGCTTTTGTATTCATATAAAAGGTTGGACGACTACATGCATTGTTAGGGGTGATATGGAGAGGTACGTAGTGTGGTCGTTTTGCGCGTGAGAGCCGAATATTTTCCTTCTATTCGGGATTAATGGCTCGTATGTGTTTTATAGGGAGCGAAGACTGTTTGTAGCTACTATCTAATGCAGAGAGAAAGAGAAAAGTGACCGCTGTCCAGAGCCCGGGTGATATATGCCGTACCAACGGAAGTTTAAAAGTAAAACAAGTTTTGACCCTTGGGGGTTGCCGACTACTGTGTATATATTTCGTCTCATTTTTTTTTTTTTTTTTTTTTTTTTCTTTCGTAGTATTGTAGTTGCTCATCTGACTTGACTTTATTTATGACCGATTTCATTATGTTATAGCTAAATGCGCTAGCGTTGCATCCCTTTTTGCATGAAATTAATCATTTTCAAATTATTTACATTTCCAATAAAAATCTAGAAATTTCCCAGCAGAAAACGTTTGTGTGAAAAATTTCAAAAAACTATGAATAACCATTAATATTACCTAATTTTTACAGTGTTTTTTTTTATACATTATTTACTAGTTATTTATTTAAATGGTAACTTTTTACGCTAAAAAAAGTGTATTGTGGCTTCACCTCTTGACAGACAAGGTCAGCAATCGCTGTCCCAAAGTAATAAATCACTAGAGCATCGCATCCTATGATTAAAAGCAGCCACGTATCAGCCATCCAAATCCATTTAACAAGCCGAGAAAATTGCTTCTTCACTTTGCTTAGATACACCAGGAGAAAAAAAAAGATCCCGTAGGATATCGCGTGGCTAAGCGGTAGCTCGTAGTGATGTAACGCTCATGTCGTACGCACCACGGCATCATATTCCCGGCTATAAAAGGCAGCGCCCTCGGGCCTAGCTAGTCCGTCTCCTCCTCTTCGAATAAAATTGATATTATTAACCACGTCGTAAAGTAGTGGGCTCGGCACTTGGTCAGTACACATGTATCCATCGGAAGCTTGTCGTGCCACTGACAATAATCCCGCTGTAAACATCCGTCCGTAACGACGCGATGTTTACTCGCTCTGTCAAGTCAGCTCTCTCTCTCTCTCTCTCTTTCTCTCTAGCGCGCGCTTCCTTTCAATTTTCCATCGGTGAATCCGTACACAAAGCTAGCGTGTGCTCTGCGCAAGGAAAAGAAACGGGAGCGCCAGGGGCTCTTTTAAATTGGCGACTTTTCGGTCAACAATCGACTCTTCCGGGGGTGAGGCAGCGTTCGCTCTTTTCTCTTCTTTTTCTCATGCTCGGGCGTGTACGTGTGTGCCGGGTGCACGAGCCCATCCGCAGCGGGACACCCTACGGCTACACTATAATGGCTGAGCTTGGGAGCTGCTTGGGAGAACCTGAAAAGGAACCACCCTCATTTTTTTGCTGATAGAAATTCGACGAAGGATCTTCAAAGGAAAACTCGAGTCGAGATCCGTATACTCCTTCGCTTTCTACCCCTTCAATTTTTTCTCCCTCTCTTCGTCCGCACGTGTTCTGGCCTTTACTACTACTGTAGCTTTGACTTCGATCGAAGTCGTCAACGAAGAGGCGAGCTCTTTTTAACGAAAAAAAATAAAAGAGGGAAGGTGCGCGCCGTTTTCACTTGGCTATGCACTTTCTTGGCGCGAAAAGGGGGGAGCGTGCAAAAAAAGAACCACACTCTTGTCGCTGTAGGAGCGAGGGGTTTTCCTCTTCAATGTCTTCGTTTGCTCCGACGAGCCGGCAGTTTGACAGTTTCTTTTTTCGCGACGCGGTGAAGCTTTTTCTCGTTGGACATTTTTTACTTTGGTTGTTGCGAGTTGGAAATAAAATTATTGCGATAGTCATTGGCGAGTCGAAAAGACTCTATTGATTCGATTCTTTTATTTTATTGAGTCGAATATTTATACTCAATTAAGCACTTGAATAAATAAAAATAGGAGATGGTCGTACATTAATGGAGTTTACTTATCTTAACAATAAGACTAAACAGCATCTCTGTTTCCATTATGCCCTTGAAGATTAGACTATTGCTTAACAGTGAAATTAAAAAAAAAAAAAAAAACATTTTCTTGGATTAAAAAATATTATGCTAACTATGTTTCGAACTAAAGTTATTATTGTAGTCAGTCACTCAATATTCAAGCAACACGAAATCACTCATATTTTTTTCTAAAAAAAAAATCAACTTGATTCCACGGTAAATATTCCAACAGCCTGACTCCCTTAAATCTACAATCAGTCTCACCTCAGTGTATCTACTTGTTCCGCAACCTCCAATTCTCAGCTCCACGCAATCATAGTGCGTGCACTTGGCCGCAAAAGCTAGAATTATACCATGCAGCACAAGGTCCATCATCACGGGTGCGGTAGCAACAAACATTAGCATGTAAATAGGCTTCCTCTACCGCGCAATCGTCTCTGGGGTCGGCCAACGTAATTGAATGTGGCGTTAAACAAATAAATAATGTGTCGCGCAGTCACCATAGTCGCCGTCGCGGTTGGGAAAGGCATCCGCACTTCGATTATAAAAGCCGACTCGACGCAATCTTCCTTCCCCGTATTCTTCTTGCGCCGCCGCCGCCGAGCTACGAAAAAGAATTACCGCTAATTTGCGGTCACCGCGGTCTGCGTGGCCCCCGAAAGGGCTACCGACTATCGTGTGTGACTGCTACTGTGTGTATACATGCGGCCAGGCCCACTTCCCTCAACCCTTTTTGCGGCCAAAGAGAGAGAGAGAGAGAGAAAGTGCCACCAAGGGAGATTATAATTAATTGCCGACACCGAGAAAACACGTGTGGTCCGCAGGTGAGAGCCCCTATGCACTTAATTTTCAACCTCTCATGATGAAATTAAGTTGAGTGAGTTTTCTTCGTTTTTTTCACCTCAGTTTGCCAAACAAATTGTTCTGGCATTGTGTTTTTAAAATAACCCCGTTACATTATGAAAAAGAAAGCGCGTGACAAGTAGTGAATTAATTTAAATTTAAATTTTTGAGTTTTCTCTGATGATTGTCATGAAAATATGTAACATTTGAAATTAATCAAAATTTTTCTCACAATAAATACAAGATTTTGTCTAAATTAGTTTTAGAAAATCAAAAAATTTAGTAAATATTACTTATGTACATATTGAAGAATGACCCACAATTTTTTTTCTTCTTTTAGCAACTGCTTGCTACCAAGAAACGTTACTTGCAATCGTATTAAGTTTACTGCTACTACAAAACTATAAATAAAACTTTAAATCACAAATTCTTTTTGAAAATTTCAAATTCACGCTTTTATGCAAACAACAATTGTTTGTACAAAAATAATTCACGATAAAAAAAACAGCGTTTCTTATTTATTCAGACTAACAGACAATTGTACGAATATTTTATTATTATCTTTCCGCACTGAATACATACGCACTCCTATACTCTCATCTAACATATAATAGGTGAACATTCAAATGTATTCATGAATACTAGAGTGAATTAAAAAAAAAAGACAGCGCATACTTAATTTTTGTTTTCACGCTTCTGCAGTGTTTCAATTTACTCAAAAGAATAATTTATGTCTCGCTGCTCTCAGTCTCCCTCAAGACCCTAATAACTCACCAAACAGCCACCAACGAACCGACGAGCCAGTGTAGTCATGATGAAGATAATTAATTTTTTTGCAACGATATTGCTATACCACCGCTCTCGTCATGATTTATGAACATATGAATAAATTAGCACCTCAAAATACCTGACAGTTGATAGCATTAAACAGTGTGCGCCGGTGTTGAGAGATGAAAAAATTACAGTCCGCCCAAGGCAGCCAATCATAGCGAAATATGAGGAATTGCTGTCTGACGCAGACAAATACTTTTCGAGG
Organism: Copidosoma floridanum; assembly: GCF_036245765.1. Taxonomy (NCBI): domain Eukaryota; kingdom Metazoa; phylum Arthropoda; class Insecta; order Hymenoptera; family Encyrtidae; genus Copidosoma; species Copidosoma floridanum. The sequence goes on along the minus strand of NW_028321906.1, from coordinate 9,045,977 downwards.
CCTTGTAATGTATTTAATGTATATTATTGAATCGTGTTGTTTGTTTTTGAGACAAATGGTATATTATGTAACGAGTGCTCAAGTCCAAAATTGAAATCACGCATAAAATCCATTTGGCTTAAAAACTTGGCTACACTTACTTGCGCGAAATTGATCTTCTTTATCAGCATCACTTCTGCTCAAGAAAGTTCAGCGGTGGATCCATGAGTGTAAATCTCGTACAAAGGCGACACGCAAACACGGCTTTACATATAATATATCTTCGGAGCGACGGCGACAGTGGAATCCTGTCTTCCCAGCTTATTTCTACATTCTTTATACTGTTTTTCAATCTCTTACCGTGAGGTTGTAAGCCGAGGGTTGAAAGTCAAGAAAAGTCGAGTAATCTTCGTGGCTGGCTGGATAACTGGCGTAACGACATTGAATTAGAAAAGTTTTCAGCTTTCTAATGTCTCCTAACCAACCACTTTATGACTCGACAAGTAGTATAATAGAAATTGGGGTGGTGGTATTGATACAATTAATTTTAACAATATTTTTATAAATTTTAAGATCGAAATCGTAAGTTAAAGCAGCATCAACTAAAAAACAAAAGTTTAAAAGGAAAAATATAATGATGAACCAAAAAAAATGGTAGTTTTTGTCACACGAGCACCTTCAACGCCGGTTATTGTAATACGATTACAAAGAGCAAAAATAAATAAATTTTTTTGCTTCTAAAGTACAAAAATAATTTATTTATATAAATGAAACTTTGAGAGTTTTGTCAAAACAAATGACTTACAATAAAAACAAAATAATTCAAATTTAAAAAAACGTCTTTGTAAAGATAAAGGCAGCCTCCGATAATTAGCTGAGGAGCGTAGTAAAATGAAAAAAGGTATTCCACAGGGCAGTATAATTACGAGCACACACAAGGTACGGAAAGAGGTACCTTTCCCCTTCCGTTCTTTTGGCACGTACGGTGCGAAACATAAACCGGATCGTAAAACATAAAACGGGAAATGCAACGTGCCGTGACAGATGCCGTTTATTAAGCCAGAGCCAGCCCCGGCATGCGATATGACTAGCTGCATAATAATCGGCACATCTACAGAATTACATTACCGGCGAGCTCTGGTTAGCAGTGTTCTTTTTCGCACTTTTATACTCATTTGGATTGAAAAAATTTACTACCAAAAATTTATAATAGCACAATTTACACAACTTCGAAGAGTCGTAAATTAATGTTTTCTATTGTTAAAAAAAAAAAAAAATAATGATAAAACTGTTGAAAACAAAGAAATCAAAAAAATAAAACAAACAAAAAAATAATGTAAAAAATGTGCAGGCAGAACCTAAAAAAAGATTGAAGAAACAAGTGTACAAAAAGAAGGGAAACACAGCAAAATAAAGGGACAAGAGAGGACGGACGGATGGGATGCGAAAAGAGTTAATCAGAGCACAGGCAGCCTCTTCTCGTAAAATATTTTTAATACTCCATCCATCAGACAAGCCTCATATTGCTCGTGTGCGTAACTAGTTTTACCTTTGCACATCTCTCGCGTACCTTGCTGCATCAAACCTTTTGTTTCGCTCACAGTTCCCAAAAAAAAGGGGGACTTTTTCACCCTACATTTTTTATCGATGTAATTTCGAGAGGTACGCGCGTGTCAATTCTCTCTCCTTCTCTCCGTTTTTTTCCTTTTTTTTCAATCTATTTCACACCTCGCGGGCTCGATTTACCAGCGCGAAATTGCAGGCGAAAATTGCAAAAGTCGTCTGAGTGTAAAAATAAAGGGCTTGCATAGCGATGTAACGGCGAACCAAGCTTTATTGTAGCTCGGTGATTAATAATTCTGTCCAGCGGACGCGACACGCTGGAAATTTTTTGTTTCTCTTCTCTTTCGGACAGGAGGGAACACATCGTTGTAACATTGTTTTCCGGTGGAAAGGACCTTTTTCGTTTAACGTGTAATTATTGATTTTAAAATTGAAAGAATCTTCAATGTTGGCATCCCGTTACATCATGTGTATACGATAAAAGCGGCGTTTTCCAATTTCCAAGCCTTCCAAAAATTTACAAAAGCTTTTACAGTGACTTTATCGTGAAACGTTAATTTTATGAACCATACGGCTTACACAAGCGCACTTTTCAAAAATGCATTATTCTCTCTGGTCATGCTGCCGATGTCGATGTACTAATGAAACCAGTAGTGAGTAACGCATCACATTATTTATCTTGTGATAAACAACGCTTTGTGATTATTAACGCGTAATTCATCAAGAACCTGTGGCAGAGTCACATTCTGAAAATCTGTCAGTGAAAAATCCAGCGTATTTCACTCAACGTTGAAAAAAACAATTGTATGTTTTGATTTGAAGTTAGTATGAAAAAAATCACACAAGCGGAGAACCAACTGCTTGATATCAATGAAAAAAAGATAAATACATTAAATGGTTATTTAACACGTGCATCCAGCGTGATATAGATATGTTTTCATGGTTGTTAATAAAACTAATTTGAGTCAGTTTTATTTGAATGATTATAAAAACACTATTGCGCTGTAAGGGAGGGATCATCAGTCACCTTTGCATCGTAATCATAAAATATTGTTGAAAACCAATTCGAAGAGAGACTCATTATCGCTTGCTCTTATGCACTGACACCCACTAATTTTTTTTCAAAATCAATAGCTTATAGTTCAATGAACTGTTCGAATTAAAAAAAAAAAAAAAAAAAAAAAAAAAAAAAAGAGCTTACGTATTAGTATACAGTTACGATTGAATAAAAAGCAATAAGCATTTAGTTCAACAAAAGTTTATTGTAATATATGCATCGCAGCAGAGCTTGAGAATCCATAAGTGGATGAAAAGATACATCACCATCCGTCGTCATCCCATTTTCAACGACTCCCCCATACGTAATCCAAATCGACAAACCATTACAAGCGAATTCATTATACGAACTTCACACTTTTCACAACACGTATCCATTAGAACGAAGGGTAAAGAAAAGGGAGAAAAGAGAAAAAAAAGACGAGACGAGGAGGGCTTAATCCTCGCTCGATGCCCGGCAAAAAAAAAGAAGGGGGGTGAGACGATGCCTATAAATCCTCCGCACCGGTCACACGACGACGATCACCCCTCGTCTCTCTGCGTACTCTTACTCGCTTGCCCTCGCATTGAATAAACATTGGTCATTTGAAAATCAATGGGGACAATCCTTCTTATATTACATAATCCATTATGCCGCATGCATGGAGGGAACACTGCCATGGACTTAAGATGCCCGTGATCGAGGAGGCACAACCGAGAGATATCATAGCGTAGATCCTGCCAAGCGGGAGTAAGATGATGGGTGGGTGAGACGTGTATATGTATACATGTGTGGGTACTCTTCTCTCAAGCACAAGTGCACTAAATCGATCCATTGTCGGCGTGACCCGATTTGGCATACGTGTAGGTGCAGGTATAGCGTCACCAAACAAAGGACCGTTTTGACGTCCCAGCTGCACATATATACATACACCAGTACCTCAGAGAGGGACTCGTGGACCCTTGTAGGAGTAGTTGCTTTTCAATGATCAGTCAACCTCAATCCCTTTATTCTTCCTTCTCTTCTTTCTTCATCTAGTCAAGTCTTTTATGTTTCTCTGTGCTCGAGGAAAGCTGAGAAGGAACCCCAACGCATCGAAATGTATGCTGGAACAGGCGTTGGGTTGTTACCACTTTTTTTCTAACCGGTTTTTGACTATTGTCCGGCTCTAATGTCCATGCGTGTGTGGTGCTTTTTTCGAAGAGAACCAAGAGGGTGTAATGTGGCCGGAAAATATATAAAAGAGGATGCCATGGACTGCTTGGCTTGATTAGAGTCTTTTTTTGTCTTCTCGAGGCTCTTTCGTGGCTTTGTTTCAAAGTGTCATGGATCCACTTGTCAAAATTACGACAAAAAACTTTCTCGACCAATCAGAGTTGGAATAGAATTTTATGGTTCATTACCCGTAGAGAGACAGGTATCAATATTAATGAATAACTTGGCTCTTATAATACCCTTCACCTCAGTCAACATCGCATCATACACGGCATGCGTTCTAAGCATGATAATCCGAAAATGAATCATTAAAGCATATTATAAGGCTCATAAAATTCGATGCGTAAGGATATACATGACCATCAATATTTGTCAAAATATATGCTGAGAGAAATAAAGACAACAAAGAAGAGGGAACGATCGAAAAATATACTTAAACTTTTTTTTAAAGTATGTGCAAGCTCGCTCGCACACACATCGCACGGGAATGTGCGATCTTATTAAGTACCTTACACTACTGTCGTACACAAATCATAAACGCTCACAAACTACAACAGCAGATCATTATCTCTGGGAAGCAGAAAGGATAAAAAATACCTTCAAATGGTTTCTGAACGGGAATATTTTTTTAACGATCGAAGCGCACGATGTCGCTGTCATGTGTTTTTATTGTCGTCATGACTGTATACGCATACCCAAAAGGTGAGACACCCAAAGGTGACGAAGAGAAAAGTTGTGGTCTGCTGATACAGCGGTACCGGTCTTTCTGTCCGCAAGCCGCGATGACTACAGATTTTTTCGTTCTCCCCATATCGAAGTAGTAGTTCTCGACACTGGGCCCGAGGGACTGTTGTGATCGCCCCGGTCGAATACTCATCAGTGGCAAACGCTATTTCTCCTACCAAAGGCACAATGAACGCCCAAATATTAAAAAAAAAAAAAAAAAAAAAACGCCCAAAGTAGAAAAAATCACTAGAATACTTGGTTGGTGGCAAAGAATCACAATCTTTAGTCTTTTATATCGATTTTAAAATTTTTCATTTACTATTTTTCATATATATTCGCTGAAATCGCTGTAATATTCACACAGTGCTAGAATTATACATACTATGATGTAAACAAAACTTTACAAGTATAAAACTGTTGATGATAATGATTTATCACTTCTGAGATCACCACTTAGGAGCTTAGAAACCTGGCACGGTTTGTATATATACTTGATTCAAACATGTAGCAAGGAGAACACTGCTACTCGAGAATATAGTCCTCCTATAGATGACGAGTAGGTATCTAGTGAAGACCCCTGGGTATCGAATTCATGGATAGCCATCCTTGATTTTTTGGTTTAATTAAAAGTCATGATGTGCAAATCGTCACAATATTCGTCGATTTTGATGGAGAAATTTCTAGTCCCTTTAATTGAAAGCACTTTTTCGTCAAGTCGAGTGGCACACAGCTGTATATTTCAATTTTAATTCATTAGTCTTTAGTCCATTTTGCTCCGTCGGTTCCAAGCGATTCTAATGAACACGTAAGATTTTTTTTCGTTTGAAATTTTATAACCTTGCCAGTAAGCAAAACGTAACGAAAAGGAGCACGTAAACACATGTCACTCTGGTCCTGCATAGCGTTAGATTTTTTATGGAATTAAATGCGCTGTCGTACTAGTACACGCACTCTGCATTGATTTTTAAGGAGTAACGACCTGATTTATAGTTTTCTTTTTTCCTTCTTTAAATGGCTTGAGTATGGTATTCGAGCGGAAGTGACCGTGAAGGTCTTGAAAGAGTACAAGCAAAGTTTCTGTAACGATTTTGGTTTGTGGTTAGAATACCTCGTAACATAATTTTATGAACACATAAAAAGGCGAACTTTACTCGATATGATAATGTGTGATAAATCTTTGAACCCTTGGTGAATTTTTGAACTTTGAAATATTACAAAATCCATGGGAAACTAGATCGCTCTAGGAATATTCTTAATCTTTATTAACTCTTTCACTCGGTGTCTATAGACTAGCAGCGAATTGAACCCTATTATTAGACCGTTAGAGTATGTCTTGGTAGAAAGCCTCTTTAAGTAACTGATACTGTTATCACTTTAACGGACGGAAGGTCTTCGGCTGTAAAAATATCAAATTTATGTCCATGTACTAAGGTTATCTTTAGCACAAAGGGGTAAAATGACTGCTCTCTTTGACTGTGAAGGAGAATATTAAAATTAGAAAAAAAATACTACAACGTAAACTAAGGCTAGTTGCTACGTTAAAATAGGGGGAAAGATTATTAGGGGTATGGTATCAGAACTCTCAGTTTACACAGAGAAAGAAAATAAAATTGTGCTCTTCAAGAACTGTATTACCATCAACACAATTGTAGAAAAATAATAACTATAATTGAATACCAGTACGTAATTGACAATTCATTATGTTAATCATATGTTAATGATTAAATTTGTCCTTAGAATTGTACAAATCTATTTTTTTTTTTTTTTTTATTGTTCACAAATCAGTCCCCATTAAAAAGCGAAATAAACAAGCGTTCAGAGATACGCCAGAGAAGAAAAGCTATAAAAAGAGAAGCAATGGATGACAAAGACAGAAAAAAATTACGAGCACTGCTCTATATCAGCACCGAGTGGAACGAGCCATTTTATCTGTCACCATTATTTCAGAATACCAGTTTCTTTTTCGCGAGTAAGTAGCTTTTTACTGATGGCAATTAAAAGCGCTTCATAGCGTGCAGGGAAGCGAAACTAATTATCACCGTCTTTTACAAGCTTCCATCTCCAAACAGACTTTTCTTTACCGAAATCGATTTTATGTCTAATAAATTGGTAGTTTCTAAGATTAAACAAAAAATTTATTTTTAAATTCATTTTTTTTATAATTTATTTCCATCTGGATTCAGTATTGCATCCAGCATGATAATTAATAATAAATTTCAAAAAATATCTGTTAAATTAAAATTTTGTTTCGATTTGTTATTTTCAAGACTATAAGTTTTTATAAAAAAGATGAAACTAGACAACAGTGAGAGTGGTTAAACAGCTGATTTAATGTGAGAAACTTGAGATTACCGCTTTGATTTAATTATGTATACCCAATAATAATTTAATTCCTTCTAGTTTTATTTTGGAGAGTTGTAGTTGCAAGTGAGAGCTTTACTGAACTTCGCGCATTATCGTGAAATTAATGACATTAACTATGGAACAACTTTAGGTAGACTTTAATAGGTTTTAAAAAGTTATGATGAAATTTAAAATCATAAGCACATACTTTATAGAAAAGAAAATATTTTATCGTGATTAAATAATTTTTTTATTCTAAAAAATAAGTAAGTTCATTCTTTCATTGACTTCTGATGTAGTCGACACTTTTGTTCAAGTTAAATTCATGAAATCAAATCACTTTGATTACAAAATGTATTTTATGTTGGAAAAATAGCTTATTGTGAGATAAATTCTAACTTAGACTTCGTACTTATTCGAGGGGGCTAAATTTTTTTAAGTGTACACACATACAACAAACGTCGTTGCAATTATGTTTTTATTTTGAAACATGCATCCACTATCAAAAAAGTAAATATTTGAAAAATCTTAACATAGTAAAAAAATTAAAGTAAAACCTGTACCCCAACAATTGGAAAAATCAATTGAAACCGATGTTAAAAACGTTCTCATCAAACGTAGAACTCTAATCAATTTGCTAAACAACTTTTACTCGTGGTTACGGCGCAATACCACTGCTTGGACTAAAGTAACGACCAACGCTTCAATTTCACTTAAAGCAGAGAGGGAGGACACGAAGAATTCGCATTCGCATTTTTTCAATCCAATCGACGCACCACCTCTGTTCCTTACGCGCACAATAAAATAAAAGTCCGCTAGAGAGCGAATTCCGCTGTAATCGTAACGCTTATGAGCATCGCCACCTTTTCAGTTACTTCTTTTTTTTTGTTTTGCCTTTCTCTCTCTCTCTCTCTCTCTCTCTTTTTCGCCCCTTTATCTCGATTTTCTTGGCTTCCTCCATTCCAATGGTCCAATTACAATTGTGAGAGTTGTATGTATCACCTATGGAAGATTTTATTCGAGCGCCTAAAACGACACGGGCCGGTAGACAAGCGACGAATAGAAGGGAAAAAAAGGTATACGGAGGAGGGAAAGAGAGAGAGACAGAGAATCGTCGACGTAATTTCGCGTGCTGAGTCGCGAAATGAAATCGTTGGAATGCGATATTAGCGTAGAACGGGTAGAGAGGTTTTTCGTGGAGCTTTTGTGTGGAAGCTTGGTTTTAAAGCCGTGCAGACACTATTGAATGAATTTGTTGAGTTTCGTTTTATGACACAACTTGCATTTTCGCTTATTTTAGAACACCAATCATTATTAGTAATTGTCATAACAAATTTATAATTTACCATATGACTACAACGAAAATAATACATTTCCAACAAAATTATATAAAATTTAATGTCTTTAATATTTTTCGCGGTGTAAAATATTCAAAAAATAAATATAGTGAACAGATAACACGTTTTTAAATCATATTTTAAAACGCAACAACTTTAGTAAATTAAATGATATGGTTGATACTTGTTCAACTAAAGCTTATGAAACTATTATGAAGCAAAAATTAATTTATCTTTCACGTGCTAACAAATAAATTATTATTAACAATAAGAGTATAATATGTTTTATAGACCTTAAAAATCACATCTCAGTAAATACAGCTGCCCTAACATAACGTACTACTATTCTACTTAATCGTTGTAAATGATGTGTATCCAAAAAAAAGGGAAAAATGAAAGAAAGTGTTCACTTCATTATGCAACTAAATTTTTGCGCGTGTCATGAGTCAACAGAACAAATGCATCCTGTTTCCCAAAAAACTGTTCCCTGTTCGTTTATATGAAAATCAGAAAAATCATGCAAACCAATCAATATTCCATTCATACGTTGACTCGGGTAAAAGGTCACGTCACACATCTCATTCATAATCAGAAAAAAAAAATCGACAAAAGCGCCCGCATCTTGCAACGCATTTTCATAAACACGTAAGAAATATAAATAAAAAAGCGTTCATGCACATCAACATCGAAAAAATAGGGAAAAAAAAAAAATCAGAAATAGCCAGTTGTATTGCACAGTCCAGTGAAAGTTCGTATATATGTTGTGCACAATAGGCGGCGGGGCTAAATTGCTGGCCACCGTCACAAAAGGACAGGGGGATGAAGGGATACACGACATAAAGCATCCATGTGTCCGTGAAAGGAAGGTCCGTATTATATGCGAGTTCGACATGCGGGAAGTCTATCGTCCCCGCGCGTTGCCGTGGTGTCCGGCTATCGACAGTTTTATTAGAAGGAACGCTACGGGGAATACCGAAGATATTGAAGGTGGGATGATTGGGAAAAAAATGTGTCTCCAAGCGAATCCAACAAAGTGTTAACTGAGCGTTTGAGTAAAAATGCCTTGATTACGCTGTATTCTTCGTCAAGCAAAATCCAAGCAAGTCATTTGACTCTCGTAGTCACAATCCAGAGCTCGACAATCAACTTTTTTATAATAAGTCCGTGTACTAGGCTGGATTTATTTTTGATTGATACAACAGCTTGTTCTTGAAAGGAGCAAAACCAAGACACGTAATTTTTTTGGCACTAACTATTCCCATCATATTTTTCCTTCTTAAGATTAGTTAGTACCATCCATTCGACATTTCCAATGAAAAATAAAATAAAATCGCTTCTAACACAAATTAATAAAGTTTTTTTTTTTAATTCTTGGAGTATCAATAATTGAACAGGAATCGTTTTCTTGAAGAACTTTTCTTTTCCCATTGACTGGTTTTCCATTCTCTCAATCAGTGAATCACTTTATCGCTCGACAAAACGAGAACACGTAGTTGTCCTCCTCTTCTTCTTGTAGCAAAGACGTGCCTTGAGGAGCAAAGAACAGCCAATCGGCTAATTGCTAGGCACTGATTGAATTTGTTACTTAAAGAAAGTTGACTTTTTTTCGAGAGGATACCTTTAGATTATTTAACGTTGCCCTCATAAAAATTAATCCATCACTTACAGTTGATGCTTGATAGTTTTACTTATAAATTTTTTAACTACATGATTTCATCATGTTCTCCATGATTGAGTTTGATACTATAATTGTATTCACAGAAAAATATAATGCTATTATTTATACCACCTCAAATTCGTTTATTACCAAACACACACACACACGGGTACTACTTACAATGAAAGAAAGAGATAAATTTTATTACAATCACGCATAAAAAAAATTTTGAATAACCGAGTATATCATCTTGTCGAAACAAAAAAAAAGGGGGCCAAAAAAAATAGTCTCAATTTTTCCTTTTATCGTTGGCTGTCGTCGGCAAGGCACGAGAAATTGAGTGCAGAAGAAGAAGGAGAAGAAAAAAAAGGCGCACATCCGGCCTTCTCGTGGCGTTCTCCATTCACAGAAATGCTAAAGCGACCTAATAAGTCATAAGAGAATTGCGACGTGCAACCCCGTTCCCGCAACTCAAGCGAAGGAGACCGAAAAAAAAGGAGTAGTCGAGGAGGTGGAATAATCGAGAGGGCGATTCGCTCGCCGAACTTTGAATAAAAAGTCGATAATCGGCTGGGCACATTTGCATGATCCCTTGATTTTTTCCCGTATCCACTGTCCACTACGGCACTCTTTATTTCTTTCTCTCATGGCCGACTCACCCTTGCACTGTATCTGGGGTTACAATAGATTGACTAAGCACCGGGAAACTCATCCTCAGCCTTCCTGAAACGTCGCGTAAAAAAAATTGAGCTATATCCTGGTGCCTCTTCTTTCGAGATGGATAAAGGTCAGACCGGATGGCAATAAGTATCACGAGTGCGAGAGTATCTGTCTGTCCTCGATGATACGGTAGGAAAATGAAACCGGTAATGTCTTCTCGCGGCATTGATGGATAAGCGCGTGAGCGTCGAGACTCTTTGCCAAATGATCGTATTATGCGCGGCATAAACACGCAATTTTCGCTCGCTGCTCGTATCTTTTTCGGGGATGATGTGTGTATGGATGCAGTCGTCTTTTTGTATGTGTACTCTTTGTGCATTGTGCGGTGAAGGAGTGCGGCTCATATGCGTGTATGAGGAAAATGCTCAGGGAAAAATTAGTCTGCGACAAGAGATGTGAGTAATCGTTGGATGAAACGAAGTGAGAGGACAAATGGATTGTGAAGAACTAGGAAAAAAAATTAAGTGGAAGCTATGAAGAGATGACGCACGATATTTATCAAGTAGTACTTCTGAGCTGGAATGCTAGGGCTTGACGAAATGACGATGATTTCTCTAAACCGTCTCATCCAGTCTCCATTTCTCCACTGAAAGAAATTTTCTTCAAGTTTTATGGTAAATTCCCGGATAAAAATTACCGTGCAGAACAACAATCGTGAGATTAGAACGTCACTCGATGTTACAAATTAGTTACTTGTTAATAACTAACAGTTCTAATTCCACGATGATGTATAACAGGTGATTACGCAATTACGACTCAGCCCTAATTTGACGCTAATTAGAAGGGTGGTACCCTTTGATTGACGAATTCTACATCTTACAAATTAAGTATCAGCAAGTAATATCATATGTTTGTATAAATGACACAAAACAGTAGAAATGTACGTAATTCCATGTTTTACTACAACTTGCACAAAGGTATATACCTACGTGTATCAAAGGATTTCGTACGGGATCGGATGAAACGTAAACACAATCGTTTACGGTACAGCAGTCTATAGCGAAGCTGCCATTCACGTCGACGTAATTAGTAACTTAAAACGAAACTAATCTTCTTAACCTTGTAAAATGGAAAAGCCGAATAATGTCTCCCTCTCTTAGGTATACACCGAAAAAAGCAGGAAAAAAGGAGACTCGGGGAAAAAAGTAAATCCGACCGATGACTGACTGCAAACAAAACGTTGATACGCAGGCCTCGTTATGTTCGATTAATCCGACGCAAGCACGTATATGTGTACAAAATATACGTGCATCCGAGCATCTCAAACCATTTTGAAACGATTTCGAGGTGAAGCACAAAAAAAAAAAAAAACCCCCAGCAAGATCACCCTTGGTCAGAAATAAGCAAGGGGTGGCACGTAGTACACAATAATGCGTGCGTGGCACGTGTGTGTATACATGCTTGTTTTTTCCTTCACTTTTCTCTCTTTTTTTTTTTTTTTTTTTTTTTTCATTCAAACCATCAAACCTACCTCTGGCTTGCACGAGCTAGCTGCCAATTATGCGCACCGACCAACGACAATACGATGAACTCCCGCTAACGTGTATACATTTTCGTATTGTTGCGCCCGGCTCCGTTATCGTTTACAGCTTCTGGAGAGAAGCCCCAAAAGCATGCGCATTGTGCTGCTGACCCCACTCGGAGTTTTGACCATTAGCTCGTTCGCGCACATGCTTTTTTCTCTTCTTCTCTTTGCTCTCCTGCCACCAAGCCCCTCCCTCGCCGACTCTATTTTTTTTTCTCCACTTCTCCAGCTGGCTTTTTTATCCTCTTCTCTCATGTATGGCTTTTAGCCGAGTATTTTGTATAGGCTTATATGAATATATATATGGGAGCGTCCTTGTCGGACACGTTACGGTGATCGTTCATTCCGCTCGAATTTTTTTTTTTTCTCCCCAATAGTTTTCATGCACAATGCGCACACACTGTGGCTAATACTAACAAGTCCAGAAAAGTTCCATTACTTTTTTTTTGTTATTCGGCACGTGTTTGATTGGCTGTCACAGTGGTCAATGCTAGTGTTTTTAAGTGCACACGGGGGATGATGGAAAGATGATCTTTTCTCGAGGCTGTACATCGTATCGCGTTAATGATAATGTATCATCTTCCTTCTGCACCTGAAAAAAAAAAAAAAAAAATAAAAAAATAAAAACATACGCCTTAATCTCAAATACCGCCCCTTATACGTATGATTTCAACATGTTCTCACATTCGTAACAAGGCAGCTCGGCGAGATGCTTATCAAAGCAACAGTTATGTTTTCATGCACGATACCCTTCTTCTATATCAATTATCACTATTTCAATTGTTTCCAAAAGTAAATGTTGCCATCAACCCTCTCTTCCTGAAGTAAGCAGCCCACGCTCAAAAAAAGGTACGAGATAACGCCACGATCCCTTTGTCCACTTAGCTTTTACATCATCCCTAAATCAATGAAATCTCGCGCAAACAGACGCAACAATGACACCCTACTGGCTTCCCATGTCGCGTACACTTTTCCTGCCGATTCATTGGCTCGATTCTCTTGGCTCCCCGTCTGCACCCCAATCGCCTGACCTCATTTCCATACAACTCATACGCTGCACTGCACCTCGGGCCAAGTGGTAGGATGCACATGGTGAGGATGAGCTAATGCAGCTAGTACAGCCACGGGGCACACGCGCACACATCCATCGTGAGGGGACATCGGAATTCGGAATGCCACTTCCGGCGCGTCGCATGCCACCTGGTATACATACAATATTGCGCGCTGTACGTAAGTGTCCATTGCAGGGAACGTGAGAGGGACGCGCTGCCGAACCCTCCACCGCCTGCGGCTTACCTTTTTCTCTCGCTTCATTGTATGTATATGTGGACACGAGCGCGAGGGGGAAAAAAAAAAATACGTGAGCGCATTCGTGCGTTCCGGCGCGAGAGAGAGGTGGCAAATTGATTTTATTCAAATCACCCGAGGTTTTTTGAGCGGACAACCCCGAGTACGCGCGTGTACAGGACTGTTTTTTCATCATTTTTCTTTTTTTATCCCCCGTAAGGGAGGGAAGTGCTAAGTGCACGTGGCTTGTGTAGAAATATTTTTTTTCGCTGTAAAATATTTATGGCTGTGTATCGTAAAGTGGCTATACTGTAAACTGTGACAGGTATACACTTTTAATATTAAATTACGACTATTGCGAATCGAAACGTGAATCTAAAGGACAAACAAAAGAGTGAGAGGTATCAAAGGCGTATCCCGAGTACTCGTGCACTTGTGCACCTATATAATTACATTTGAAACGAACTGTACAAGAAATCACATCGTTCGCTCATGGTATAAACAATTGCGGCATTCAGGGAAAGACCACTAACTGCTGATAATAAGCAGTGTAGCAGCAACAAACGGTAAGGTGTAGTACATGTACCGCGTGACGAGTGTACACAAAAAGCGTAGAGTGCGTGCACGCACTATTTTTACACGGCACAGGAAGGTACGCACGCACGTGTTGCGCTCCATTTGGTCGGCCTTTTGAATTATTACTTAATAGTTTCTTCTCTCTTACTGTGGCCATTCTTTCGAACTTTTAATTAATATAAATGTATGTATAGGGCATAATACGCATGGCCGAGCGTGAGAAAGTCCTTTTTTATTGGTATACGGTGCGTGGGCGCACGATATGCGGTTTGTGTATGTGGAAGAGCGGCACCGTCGGACTAGTGTACACGCTGAGACTTCCGGTGCGTTAGGCTATTGTGTGTTGTACAGTTCAGAAGTTACGTCGAGAGTGTTCTATGAATTAGTAATGCATTAGTATTACGTCGACGTGAGTCAGTTGCAATTGCATGACCTGTTAATTATCTTGGGGAATATACGGTTATTATCAGATAGAAGCTTAATAATTAATAATCAGATAGAATGACTTAATAATGTTTGAGCCTATTGTTACATATTTCAATGAAAGTAAAGATATGCGAGGATAGCAAGAGAGATTTACTTGAATAAGGAATTACTTGACACATGCTGTATTGTACAAATAAAGAAATATTGTCGATTGCATAAATAATTCTTTTATTTTTAAGTTACCATACAAATATCCAATTAATAACAATAATGTAATAAGAATAATAGAATGGCACTTAATTCCCTTTTTTAAATTGTTTATGAGGAAAAAACGAACTGACACTTTAAGGATCTTACAACAAAAGGACGACATCGACTATCTGCCCTCCAAGATAAGTAAAAAGATGAAACTCGGTCGGACCAACGATCATTAGGACAAAACACTTTCTTTTGATCTCGTCACGATCGCGCCCTTCTCTTCTTCCTAAGACTTTCTCGAGAGATATTATTATGTTTCTGCAATGTGTAGCGGACAGCAAGATACCACTGCCACCCGCATTGTTGCGTGAAGGGTCCTCGATGATACAGATATTCGTTAAGACAAAAAGAGAGATGGAGAAGCAAAAAGCTGCCGTGTGGATCATGATAGGGGCCTCGAGCAAAATAACGAAATACGAGAAAGAATGGGATGAGTGCACATAGTTGTTTGGATGATGCGTATGTGTGTATAAGTTGACCCCACGATTTTATGACGGTAAGGTAAGAGATTTCCAAAAAATTTATTTTTCTAGGTATTGTAAGTGCTGATGATATTTATAAGTGAACACAAAATTGGTTGGTTCTACTTTAAAAGTTAAGTTTGTTGAATCATACAGTTTTTGATAACAAAATAAAAATTTACATGTACATCATACTGATCGAATTTAAAAGTATCATGAAGAGAAAGCAAATTTTCATTGATTTTAATTGTAAAAGAAAGTATGAGTTTAGCGTAAGCTTTCAAAATTAATGACATTTTTTCAATTCCTTGTTTATCATACTCAACATACTTCAATTTCTTGTAGAAGCTTAGCTGGGCTATTCAGCAATGCACTTTATGGGATTAACCCTTATTTTAAGTTGATTTATCTCACATACACCACAGTGCATTTGCATACAATTTATTTAAAAAAACTACGTTCATCCGCCTTGAGTATTTGCGTATACCAATATCGTCTTTTTGGCCTGAACCCAAATTTTAACGCATCTGTGGGATCAAAATCTTTGGATGGTTATCCAGAGGCATTTATATGGGAGAGAATTTTCTTTGTACGTGTGTGTGTGGACGCGTGAGTGTGTAATATCCTGGCAGATTTATTTGCAGAGACGAGATTCCAGTGTCACAGTAGTACTCAGACGTTGAGGCTGCTCGTAAAGCCGGGATAATTAAATTACGCCTATAGAGAGAGAGAAAGAGATGAAATAAGGAAAAGGAGAAGAAAAAAGGGCGATGAGACTGAGGATGAGAGTCGCGGGTGAAAAATCGTAAAAGCACTTCGACCGACAAATCTGTATAATGTTTCGTGATTTTTACTGCCGCGCGCACACTCACTGACGAATCTGCGGCCGTACGTCTCTTTGATATTTATGGCCACACGTTTTGCGAGCTTGAGAGCTATCTATCGCTCCAGCTACTGCCGATTTCGGCGGATTTCCGATTTTTATATCCGCGCCTTTCGACCTCCTCCTTTTCCTCTCTCGGTGTGTGGCAAAAATTGAAGATTTTTATTGCCACCCAAACCAGCAGTGCACACGCACGCGTTGAGAATAATTTCTACATGTGCCTCTAGAGCCTCGGGGGTGTTAAAGTAATTGGACAGCGAGCTCGGGCGCTACTGCTTTTCCGAAAATCTCGACTGTTTTTATGGTTCGTTCCGTCTGACGTTTATTGCTGTACACCATCCCCTTGTTCCTCCTTTGACTTTTTCTTCTTACTTTTTTTTTTTTTTATCTCTTGCTTTCTTTATTCCCACAAAACAATTAAGATGTTTTTCGATTTGCATCAGGATGAGTCTTACTTTTGAACATAACTTTGTTATTACAGAAGACGCAACTAAGCATTGTCAACTTTTATTTTTATCGAAATTACTTCCTACAACTGTAGCAACATATGATTAAAATGGCTTATCGGCATATGATTATAATTTCATGGATTTCATCGATAATAATAAAAATGATGAAAAAGTTAGGGAAGTTGAGTTCGCTACTCATCAACAAACCCATCTCTGGCCTCTCCATTGGCCATACTCAGCACAATATTAAACAAAAAATTTGAAAAGTATCACAACAACTTTGATAGACACACGAAATAAATAAAAAATAAATTTCCTATTTAATAGAGGTAGAATATAACAGTTAAGTATCTCAAGTCCAATTAAAAAAAAATTTGTTTTTTTTACTGAAATTACGAAAGTTAAAGTATTTCCAAAACAGCACCTAACAGGCCCATAACTTTGTTCATCCCTACTCAGCGATGGATGCTCAAGCTACTTACCATACAAACAAGCAGAAGTCTTTGAAGCTTCATAAATCCACGCTAGCGCGCGTTCACCTAATATGAGTCTAGACCACTACCATGGCAGAACGCAAGAGCCGCGTCTAGTCGCATCATAAACCAAGCGCGGAAGGGTTGGGTGGGAGAATCTCCGAGGGATATGGTAAGAAAGACGGTAGCTGCGTCGCGGTTTTCGGCGATAAACTTCCAACTACGGCTCCAGAAACTCGCAGCCGAATCACGCGGTGCTTCATTGTCACGCGCGGGGCATGAATAAAATGCACCGCATTATCTCCAGACGCGACGCGGTTCCCTCAAAAGCATCGGGCGCTCTGATTAAACTTACCCAACTTGCGCGATGAAGTTGCAAAAAAAGCCCCCTGCCATTTGCAACATTGAGCTCGGACGAAAACAGCTTGAACCACGACGCTTCTATTCCATTAGAACTACTTATCCTACAAATCGAGCCATTAGAATCACCGAAGCGCAAATTTTTCGCAGCTTGATAGAAAGAGCGCCATTCGGTATCCTATAAGCCTCCATAGCTCAAAGGCAGCTCGGTGACATGAGTGACGAGTTATTGGCATCCGCCACCAGACCTCTATTGCTCCCAAGACATATTTACAACTTCACCCTTTTCTCATCCGCGACACAAAGACACGAGTGCAAAGAGCATCGACAAATTTACGACCTGCACACCGAGACACGAGGTACACATTAGCTGCATTGGCTTTTTTTTCGGCTGATAAAGTTTCATCGGTATCTAAAACCACCCCTCGAAATCACACTCGCATCGGTCGAAGGACCAATTTTTTAATTTGCGAGCCCCCGTGACTGCAAAGTGTGTAAGCGAGTCAGTCAAATGGAATTAATGATTGCGATTAGAGCTTCGGCTGACTGCAATTCACTGGAGAGCAAAGGCAAAACCCTTTGTATTTTTCTTTTTAAAATTTATTGCACGTGAAACTCAAGTGGAACGAAAAAGCGATACACCAAAACGAACTGTTGTTCGATCATATTGGGGCTACATCTTGAACTGTGTTTGGGACCGAAGGAAAAAAGTCGCATCAATGTCTGTGTACCATTGCTTTTAATTTTACGGATATTATTTGTACGTAAGACGTTTGCAACAAAGCACTGTTTGATTTTTTTTTTTTTTTTTTTTTAATAACTTGTGTTAAAATATTTACTCTATACGGACTATTTGTCTTTGGAACGCCCGTACGTTGAACAATTTAATTTTTCACGAGATCAAAAAAAGCTGGCCATAATCAAGCTTCTTGGCTGTTGATTGAAAAATAATTAGAATACCCTAAAATAAAACAATAAAAGGTACAAGGATTGAAACATGAATATGATAAAACATATGCGTGAAAAAGATACAAAATCTGATAAAAAGATACTCAGCCCAAATATCAAAGAGTGACACTCAAATTCAGAATCACAGTCATAAAAGAAATTAAGATCAAGCATACATACCGAGACTAATAAATATAGTCAAAAAACGAAGACTAAAAGTAGACACATAGAAATAGTTATGAAAGAGAAGCATAGGTGAGATGGTTTTGAAAAGGTGACATATTTACTTGCTGACATCGATACTAACGTAAAAACACAATTACAAAATTTGTAACATAAACAAGACTAACTCAAAACCATAGTGTAGGGGCTATCTATGATTGCCTATCCTATATCTTCACGTTATTTATCTCGGTGACTCTTATTCTGCGTATCGGTATGTCTCTTCGTAGATCTTTTTAATTACTCAACATGATCATAAACAATCGATAAAAAGATAAATGCTTGTTTATTGGAGCAAAAAGATCAATATGTGGGGATATAGAAGCTTAGAAACAAAGACGAACAAGAGCTGAGATTGTTTTAAACGAAACTCTGAATTAATTCTACAGTCACGTGGAGTTCATTCCATGTGATATATTTTGAAAACCATAAATTGATCATCACGTCGTGGCTCTTCATAACATTCTGTTTTATGACGTTCTGCTATATCTTTGCACGTTTGGAAATCAAATTCTAGCTCCTTCAAAAAAAAAAAAAATATATATTATTTCATACTAAAATAGTGAACAGCACAGACTAACACAATATTGTTTGATGACAAAAGACAAAAAAAAAAAATAAGTAAAAATAAACAAATGTGAAAGAAATGAAGAGCGCCACCCAAAAGAAAAAGAAAAGATAATATTCGCACTAAGCTCAGCGACGTCAAAGTAATCCGAGCCGACACGCCGTGACCAATATTGCACAGCAAGCCATTAGCCAAACAGACGCGCTGCAGCCAACAGACAACATCCCTTGAACGACCAGCGAACTAACGATATCCTTTACGCGCGATCAGTTTGTAATAATTGTCAACTCCACCGACACACACACCCAAGCGTAGCGTCAAGAAAAAAAAAAAAAAAAAAAAAAAAAAAAAAAGGTGGGGAGAGAATAGAATGGAAAAGAAGGGTGAGGGTGTCGAAAGAGAAAAAACCCAGCGACTTTAAATTCATTTTGCACCGACAAGCGCCAGCAGCCATTGTCCTCCCATCTGTTCATACGTGCGAGCTCATCCTTCTCCTTTTCCGGGGTTTAGAACGAGGGAAAATCGAGTCCCCTCTTTAGTGCACGCGAGAGCAAACCATGTACCGGCGGCCGGGGTAAGCTTAGGAATTAGGGGTTCACGATGAGGCGCGCAATTTCATTATCGATGTAATTTTAAAGTGGCTGTCAAAAGGAGCAGTGCTTTTTGACGTTTCTCTGACTCATCACGAAGCTCCGTTCCTTCGTCTTCACGCGAGGGTGAGCAGAGATAACTCTGTTGTTGCAATGTCTCACCATCGCGTATGAGTAGGTATAGACAGGCATAGAACTAAAGGGAGTCATCGTCTATCTACCGGGAATGGAAATAACTGGGTCTAATTATCGGTAGAATGAAAACTCCGCGCGTCAAACAAACACAAAACAATGTGCAAATTAGATGTACCAGTACTGCAGGTATTTGCATTTTAATAACACATCGAGATTATTGATTATTCAATGCAATGCATCAAGAACTGAGAATGCTATAATATATCTGCTATCGTTGTATGTTACAATACATCAATTGCTCTGTTTGACATCGATTCTCATGAAGAGTGCAAGTAGGGAGCGTGGCATTAAATTGCTGTGAAAAATTATCAATCGAATGAAACATAATTTATTAAATGCATCGAAAAAAGAGTTGCAATAGTCCACCAGAGGAGAGATTGGCGAAAAAAGAGGATGGGAAAAGAGCGAAAAAGGGGGGAAAAGATGTGCGAGCCGAGGCGTAGTGGTGGCGGCAAATTTATGTGCGATAGCGAATCCAGTGCGCCGAGTAATTTTACGATAACTCCATTGAACATTGAGAAGTACGAGAAAGAAATAGAGAGAGAGAGAGAGAGAGAGAGAGAATGTAGAAGCACAGAGCAGAAGGGGATTCGGTCGCGCCGCGACATAAGGCTGCACTTTAAAAGATCAATTGAAAAATGGTCCAACGCGGTGGAGAGAGAGAGAGAGAGATAGAGAGAGAAACAGCTCGGATGGACAGATTTAATTTGGCCACTGAAACTGTGCTCTCGGGTATCTTCTTTCTACTTTCCTTCCACATCTTCTCCGGTATTAGCGCTGTTTGAGCGGATTCGAGAGAAAATCTATTTATCAACGGCGACAGTGGTCGATTGATTGTTGAGAGTGGCTTCTACTCATGATTCGTGATTTGATAAATGACACCTCGAGGCTTTTTTGCTATCTGGTTAGTGGTCGAATTTCGATTCAAGTTTTCCATGGCCATTTATTTTTTTTCAAAGAGGATTGCGGCAATAGAGCTGGCAATTGACGAATATCCGATGTCTTAGCGAAACAGACATAATTAAGAACAGTGAATCAGTAATGCGGTAAAAAAAAAAATAATAATAACTTACTAATAAATAAAACAAGGGTTTCCCGGCAAAAAGCTCCTCACGTGTCATCCAAATCTTAATTTGTTTGTATTTGCTCGTCCAACCAGCCGAATTCTAATCGTATTCCAGCTAGTTGTTTACAAAAGATGTAATTCAGCCACACGCAATTGATAAGCACTGCGCAAACGACCACCGCTTACGTACAAACATCATATCATCATAGTGATTTCCGATCGGACAAACACGAACGACGTTGTTATCCATCCATTGGAAATCGTCGGAAAACACGCTCGCCCCACGTGATTATACGAGTAATTATCGAGTATTTTGATCTCGTGGCCGAACGATCTAGTATAGTTTCCGGGCTCGGTATTTGGCCTCGTTGTTTGACTACTCTTAACGCGTGTGCTTACGCTTACACACGCACGCACGTATTGCGTGGTTGCGGTCGACAATGTTGCGGTCTAGAATCGAGGGGAAATATGGTTGAGAAAAAAAGTGGCACTAGGGGTTGTTTTGAGTTTTTTCCGACGCGAGTAAACATGAAAAAAGTAAAATGACACTGAAAAAATGGCCACGTCACATCACGAAGCAGCAATTAAACCAGGCGTGTCAATTATTTAAACTAAAATTGTCATGGATGTAGGACGTGGGCGCGTAACGCAAGTGTATGATTGAAATTTCAACACTGCACAAGTTGTAATTGACTTGTTTCAATCACAACCTACCCTTTAGTGTATTTTAGGAATCTATAATTGGTAATGAGAAGCTTTTTTCAAATCGACGACAGTTTTAAAAAAAAATTTACTCTCAATGATAATTGAACATAAAAGACACGATGCTGTCTCTTGGCTGCTCGTAGAACTCGATGACACATAATGATCATGTAACAATATCCGAGGTAGCAAAGCTGGCTTACAAAAAGACCAATGAAAAGGCCAGAAAATCACCCGCAGCGAACAACAGAAAAATTCGGGGGGGAAAAAACTCGACAGCGTCCTTTGTGGGGCGCGCTTCAATCGTAGATTTCGAAAGAGCATGAGGCAAAGTAAAAAAAGAGCGAGTGTAAGTGCCCCCGCGCATAATCCGCGCCGAGCAAGTCGATACACCTAGCACCACTTCTCCCTCCCTCCCACTCTCGAGATATCATAAATAAAATTGGGAAGTGAAGGAGGGAGCGCATCTTGTTATTTTCACACTCGGCGCGTCTGTATGAGGTCAGACCGCATGTCGAGGGAGGGAGTCAACCCTGAGCTCGAGTGCCGTGTACACGAGTGGGGTACATCCCGGGGCGAGAACCGCTGACATAACAAGGAGGCGGGATTCTCGCGCCCCGGGTAGCAGAGAGAGGGACCGAAGCGAAGAAAGGGATTTTCCGAGCGGCTTAGAAGTGGAGGCTCTTCTTTTTTTGTCGAACGGTGTATCAAAGTGACCATCGTCGGGGTAAACGATTCGAGTCTCTCTTTTTTTATGAGAGCCCGCAATCCGAAACGCATTCCATTGAGAAACTCTGACATGCGGGGGGGGGGGTTCGACAGTCGAGTTTGATGTTTTTGATCGGCTATGAAGTATTTGAACTTTTGTACTCGTGCGTTGAAGCTTGGTAGTTTCCTATAGATGGACGGTATTCGATTTTTAATCGATACGATCTGAGTTTATTTTTTGTAATACCACTTCAGTCGACCAAATCAAGTTAAAAAAACCAATCCGATATTTATGAATTAGAATACATAAATACCAAATAGGTAGATCATTAAAACAGCGTATTGATGAGTACAAAAAATTATACATCCATGACATAGCGTAGGTTGGATTTTTCAATAAAAGCTATGCACTTCCAAAAGAGTACATTTTTATGATGTTTTCTTTTTGTCAACGGAGTCCGTGAAATAGAAAACGAGGCGGAAACCTGAGAGTCCTTACCCAAGGCTCACAATAGCTTATTTTTCTCCCCTTACTAGCAGGAGCCTTATTTTTCTTCCCGTGTGTCATTTCAGCCCTTAGCTGACGTAAAAATGTGCGACCACGACAACGACGATATCTTTTGTCTCTTTTCTGTATATACTAATATAACAAATCCATTTTTCAGACCGAGGTCATATTTACCCTCGCTACGTGGCTGCCGACGATAAACGAGCCAGTTAGAAAAATCTAATCGATAGTGGAATTTGTTGTCTTATTTGTTATGAAGTTTGATGGAGAAAAACCAAAATCTAATTTATATTAACCTCTATTTCTTGAAACGAAAAAAACAATTATTCTATATTTCAGAATAAGCGTAAACATCCGGCTGTGGCGTTTTCAACGCACACGGAAATAAAAAGTCTTAAATAACCGAATAATTGTACCAAAGCGCTCCGCACTAGTCCGATAAACCTCTCAAAGGAAAATTGATATTTCGCGGGCAAAAAAAGTCTCTGTTTCACCGTACGTCGTCCTATAAATCGTGAGTATCGGCCAAAAATAAAATTTAACGCCGACGCAAACGACGCACGCAGAGAGAAAGATACGCGTGCGTGAATGGAGGGCGATACTCCAAATAAAAGCACGACGCGAGGATGCAGACTCTCGTTGTCGCGCTGGCCAGTGCAGGCGTCTAGACGATATTTCTCTTGACCGGCGCAAGAAAATAATAAACGACGAGATTGGAGTACCACAGCGCTATCAGGCCATAACGGAGTTATGAGCTGTAAGGTAGTTAAACTTTTCAACTGCTGCCTGCAGTAGCTCCCTTTCCTCCCGCGCTCTGCACTTCCTTCCCGGATTCGCATAGTTTCTTGTTCGAGGCTGGATTTTGTTTTTAGCTCGAGTTGCATTTTTTCCTCCAGTTCCAGTTTAACGAATGCATCGGTCATTTTTATCAGCAGATAGCGTCTGGCAAACACCTTTTCCTTCACTAGTTCTTGAAAGGTTCCACCATAAAATCGGTGAGCAGTTTGTATCTTTTATGAGTGATCAGAACATCAAATGGCCCTTAGGTAAGCTACGGATCTTACGTCGTCAACTGAGAATTTTATCAGGTGTACATTACATGACAGAAATTTTTTTTCAAATCATAATTTATGCAATCAGATCCAATTAAATTTTTTCAGTCAACTCTTTAATCAAATGAATTGTATCTATTAATTAAACACGTATTTGATACTTGAAGTAACCAAGAGGCAAAGTCATTGTCAAGAAATTTGATATTGATATCAAGTCTTGCCTTGATAAGATACGTCTATTTCCTCTTATCATCAAGTTTGGTTCTTGTTGCAGAAAAAAATATAGAATCTTCAATTTATTTCGATGCATCAGTGACACGTTTTATTTATTAATTATATTTAGTTGTGCAAAAAGATATCTATTATCTAAATAAACACAATATTATCGTTTACACCTTTTTTAACTTTTCTTCATAATGCGTGACATATCGCTCTCTTCTTTTTTATAAACAATATGTTTTGCCCTTACGACTTTTATAAATCTCATGTATTGATGATACACTACTGCATCTGGGCAAGTGTGTCATGTTGTCTCTACAGATATAAGTTACGCTACATATCACTCGCTAGTCGAGTGAAGATGTAACATATGCATAGTCGCAAGTTACCGAGGAGTACAGCACCCATGTGTACGAACACAACATATTTCACGACAATAGCACGTGTCGCTCTGTCATTACTGAAAGCTAAGTTTGCATAGATTCGCGAATCGTGTGGCACTCTTTTCGCGCTTGAAAACTAATCACTGGTGGTGGTAACATGAATCCCTTCCCATCACAATAATCCATTGTTCTCATTTTGCGCGTTATTTCGTCAACACTCAAACTACCTCGCTTCGATTTTTTTTCTTTTTTTCTTGAATATTTCCGCATCAGATTCCGAAGGGTAAATAATAAATTACGACCGTAGAAGTTCAGAAGAATTTCATTTTCGCATTTCCACCGTGAAAAAGAAATTGAGTAATGAAAAGCACATCGCAGCGTTTCGCTGTCCTCAGCTCGTAAATGAATTCATAAATCTTTGGCGAGAAATAAAATGAGGCCGTAAAACGCCTTAATCATTCCATTGCCGTAAAAACGCACCTAATAAGCGTCGCGACGCCGGCGACAATCTCGAATCCCCATTGTATACCTAATCCGCGCTTATCTGGTTTTCCTTTTTTTTTCTTTTTTTCTTTTTTGTCTTTTCCACCCCCTATACATGCATAGCAGCAGCAACAGCATTATTATGCAATAAGCGTGAGCGGAAACGCGTGCCTAGGACAATTAATCTAAACGTCAACGCACCGAGGGGTTAATTTATATATACATGGCTATCGCCCCGTTCGTCACCGAGCCGTGCTATCTCCTCCGCGAAGAAGAGGGAAAGAGGGAGGGACGAGCGTATTCCCTCGAGGCGCAACGCTGGCAAGCTTTATCAACCCTTCAGCGCGGATCTGCCGCCGCTATCGCCACCGCAACGCCATGTCGGTGCTGTCGTCGCTGCTGCTGCTGCTACTGCTACTGTTTAGTCTTCGAGAGCTCGCCCACACCCAAAGAGAGGGAGCTTAATTAGTTTTACGACTTCTTAATGCGGAATCGCCTTGACTGCCGTTGTTCCCCGTTATTTATGCTTGTTTGCCAATTTCGAGCACGGGCGCTCCTTCTGCCTCTCGCTTCTCTCGCTCGACTTTCCATTTACATCCGTGCTGACTACGGGGGAGAATTTACAGCTTTTATATGGCCTTTTTAAATTACGTTAAGCGTCGATGATTGCTTTATTACGAGGTTGGCGGTTGGTGCTGTAGCGTATCGGTGTAGCTCCGAGTTTCTTTGCGTTGCTTCGTTCGCTTGGAATTAAAATTGACAATGGTATGAAATACACGTGATGTAATTTTTTTTGGTTTATTATTACGAGAAACGAAAAACAAACAAATATTGATACCCTATTATTGTATTGGTCGAAAGAGATAGATGTCGTAGTCGCAAATGCAATATAAATAATTCTCGCGTCCTCGTAAAATTTTCTGGCATAAACCGTGCGTGCGGGGCAAAGCGATCACGACTCATGCGAGTGAAGATATAAACTACGCATTTCAGCACGGCGGAAATATTTCTAATTGCGATTTCGTGCATGCCACCTATAAAATCTTTATCGTTTTGCGTGTGCGTGTCTGAGCCGGGGAGCGACAGGATAGACAATAATGGCACCACATCCCCCGCTCGAAGGGGTATTAGACGCGATTCGGGAGCCTTTTACGTCCAACACCGGCTGCGCGAGTTTACCGTGAAAAAATTGGAATGGATTAGCTCACTGTTATGGTTTATGTGCTCTGGTGACGTAGTTATGGGCTTGTATCAATTAAGGGTGGAAGACGAGTCGCGGATGTCTCGGCGAAATGGAAGCCCTTGCTAATTATTATTGGTATGTACACGGGCTGTTGTCAGTATCATCGTTAATGTCGACGATGTGCTGCATTAAAGTGTTATGATTATGAGTTCATTCGGTGAAGTTGTAATCCAAACGGTAACGTATACGAGAAAAATGAATTACAAGCATAGGTATAGGCATTCCTTGAGATATAAAAAGGTTAAGGCCGAGATGCACACATGTGATGAAGCAACGCAATACAATATTGTTACATTCGATGATAAATTTTTATAGATTGAATCAAATTCAAGGGTAGTTATGTCCAGGCTACTCTTCAGATTATGTTACTCTGGTACAAGTGTTTGGGGTACTCAACAGTCCAGCTTATTAGCACTGAGCTATCTTCAACCAGCAGGTCATAATTCATCCGTCAATACTTTCTATTCTGCACGTACGCAAAGTCTCGTGGCTATGGTTTCAATCCACACGTTCCCTGTATCGTTATGTATAATATAGCATACGCACTAGTAGCTCATATAGGGCGGATTAGAGCTTTTGCGCGTCATGAGAGCGCTTCCGGGGGTCGATATCACGAGTACGTGAAATTTCAAAGAGAAGCGGCTGGGTAAATTTATGAATTTCAATCGGGTTTGCTGTCAAATGTATAAATATGCGTGATTTTTTTATTTTTTGACTCGAAACAAATGATATTTACTTGAATCATTATTGACATTGTGGATGACGACGACTGCTGTGAGATATTTATTTTAATTTTTTATTTTTCATCTTAATTAAAATTTCCTTTTTCATGCGATTCTCATAGATTTTAATAAGATTATAATTATCCAAGAGGAGTTTAACTCATAACGGAGAATGTTTAAAAAATTTATAAAATAAACATCCCACACTATCCTTATATTCTTAAACAACAATATGTTACTGTGATCGTGGAAAATACTAAAATAAACATAGTCTGCACAATGAACCTTTTAAGAGGCTAAGAAAAACATCAGTGAAGAAAACAATGTACTTAATTTTGCGCGGAAAAAGGTAGTCAAAACATTTTCTTAAGTGAAAAACAGCCATAGTGAAAGCTGGATCTTCATTTCGCAGCCATTGTTACACGAGGAGGTGGAGGAAGCGAAATGTGATGCGATAATGCGTTCCTTATGTCGTTGCCAAAGAACCAAGAATCACAAAGGGTGTGTCGAGTCGAGTTCTTCCCACGTCTTTGCAACAACACTCGCTAATTTTGTTTGAGGCTATATTTAATAGCACCTAGTTAATTTCGAACTCTCATAATTTATTATTACCATTTTTTACATGATATTGCACAATATTTTTTTCAATAACAGGTCTCATTCAAGATTCCGAAAAATGCAAAAATTATATCCAGTAAACAACATACATAATGTAACGAAGTAACAAATATTTGAAGGGTACATGTTTCACACAATATTTTTAGTTCTCTTTCAGAAATACTGTAAATTATTGTACAACAGCACCTGCCGCTGCAGGGCTCATTCTCACATTGAATTTTCCCGAGTATACGCGCACTTCGAATTATTAAGCTAATTGTTCGTAGAGGGAGAAACACCGTAGCGAAAAGGGGTAAAGCCATAAGACAATGAACGGTGCAGTAGCAGGAAAAACAATGCAGTTCAGCTCCCCTGTGGTTCTATTTCTCATCTCCCTTCTTTCCTCGTGCTTGTATGTTTGTGTGTGTATATATACATGTGCACATGAATGTTTCCGATGGTAAGCGAATTAAACCTGAAATGAAACATTTTCGCACTAAACGATGTTTTTCAATCATTTATTTTGTATTGTTGGATTGAATACTAATTGAATAGTTATGAATAATTTTCATCGATAAAGTCCATTAAAATTCACGATTCTTATTTTTATTCCAGAATAAATATTTATATTTACATTATTGTACGAGTGACAACAAATATTACACTTGGGTTTATAATTCAGAGATATCATCACGCTGATACGGATCTTCTTTATCAGGTTTCACGATTGAATAAAAATTGGTTTGAGTCTTGGAATTCCCCTGGACGATGCCTCGGTAAAAACGTCTGTGCGATTGATTTTTACGATGAACCGCAAACTAGAACGATTGTCAATTGATATAGCTACGCATCATCAAAGTCCAATTTCCTGGAATCGTAAAGGCTAACAATCCCATGTAACGTTGTCAGCTGCACCTGCGTCTCGTTCAATTTTTCCATTTTTTAACCTGTAACTCCATTACTATTATTTTTCAAACACTCATCACATGGATCCGAGCAAAAAAACTCGTACGAATAAACATAGCGTGCCATAAGTACAGTAGTATACCAGTAGATAAAGATCGATCATAGGTATCGGTCGTCATAACTGTAAATCACCATCCATACTATGCAGTATGTACCATATTCCGCTATAGAAAAAAAAAAACACTATAGTTGTACGCTCGATTCCAGCGACCTTCTCTACGAGAGATCGATACTGAATTCTCAATAGCTTGTACGTAGCTGTATCTCATGAGAAGCGCGATTAGTTACGTGCTCCTCTACTGTATAATCACCATCTTGCAACGAACGACTTCTTCGTTTCTGCGGCTTCTTTCATTTGTTTCATTCTTCTTATCTGTTTTGTTAGGTTATCCGAATTAGTGGATGTCTTGAAGCGAAATCGCAAATAGACTTGGCGTACGTTACCAGAAATCACTTGATCAAATAAACTACTGCCGATTTTTTTATTTCGTCCCTTATTAAAGATGTAATCTTTCTTTTTACGAAACGATTGATCTCAATTGAGCAAAATTGATACGTAGAACCTGAGCTTTGACAAAAAAACTATAGGGTAATGACCATTATTCAATCATCGATGATAAATCAAATTTGTCCAAAGTAGAAGTTACCTTAGGACAAATAAAAAATGTATCAACTAATTCGCAGTAAAACGAACAAGTACTGTTATGGACAACAAGAAGCAACAACTTTCAACTCCAAGATTCAGCAGTAGGAATAGGAGTGTCTTCCCTACCATTACTACCACTCCCTCTTAGAAGCAGACTCGTGATAAGAGCTGGACTCGCGGGCACTGCATTTTTTGCGGTCAGGCGTGCTCACTCTTATTTCAATAGCATCGTGCTGAGAGTTACCCCTATACAAGAAAAGGAAAATACGCTAGCCACGAGGCATGAGAATTGTTTTATCGTAATGATAAGCAGGAGAGAAATGCGAGAGTAGGTATTGCGTACGGTTTGAGGAAGAGAAATGTAAAGTATGAGAAAATACAAACAACAAAAAATAACCTTCTGGTAACGCAACTGTTAAGAGAACTTTTTATTTTAAAAAAGTCAAGTGAGCCCCGCCTCAGCATCCTTAATCATGAAACTTTGACAATGACTTTCCACGCACTCAAGGACGGAACTAACAGCTTCGAGCAAGATCAGCGTAGAAGAGGAGAAAGTTACGGGGTCTTCTTGCTAGCTCGACAACGATAATTGATATTAGGCAGTCGCGCGTTCCGGGTGGCAATCAGCAGTCGACGCACTTACGTCGTCGGCGCGTTTCATTCTGTGCGCTCGGTTTCCATCCCCGTGGCGCCACGCCGAAAGATGAGACGCGTCAAAGCATCTCCCCGTGCATTATTTCGCGCCTTCGTGAGGATCGAGCCCGGGAAATAGGATTTTTAATGAGGCGAACGGGCGCACAATTTCCTACTGCTGCCGCTGCCTTTATTTTCATACATTTTGTCTTTTTCCGCTGCTTCTTCGTTTCGGGAATTAATTTTTGCTTTGTCCTCCGGACCTTTTTATAACTGCAAGTACGCGCACTCCTGTTGCTCCGACTGTAATTAAATTGTTTGCCCCAAACTTGAGCATTTGATGGGCATATTTTTTTGTCTACATTCATCAAGTAACACAGATGAAAGAGTTTTTTACAAAGTTTTTTAATTTTTGGTGGGTAAAAATATAAATAAAAAATAACAACTAACAAGCACGATTTGACTCTTAGAAAGTCGTACAAGCGGTCATGAAGCATCAACGGCATCATTACTCGCAACAAAAGGCACAGCACCACGAAAGTTTGCATCGCGCAAAAAGAGAAAGACAGAGAAATTAAAATCTCTCTGCTGCATTAGCGTTCTCGCACGGAAAATGATAAGAGCTCCGCAAAAGAGAGAAAGAAGGCAAAAAGAGCGCAAATAAAGCTTCGAGCTGCTTCAATCAACATTTCGTTCCGTTCCGTTTCGTAGAAAGCAACAGACGTGCCTCTGGATGCGGAGGGAGTCTCTGATGGCGACAATGGATGAAAGCATCAAAGCTCCGGAAGTTATGGGGAGCACGAGAGGGGGAGGACTCGGAGGATAAAAAAGAAACGAGGGGTTGCGCGTCCGGCGCAGACTGATAATCGTTAATTACGCAGCGTTTTCGAGGCGGCTAGTTCTTTGACGTGCGCACTTTTATCGGAGGAATGCGGGGAAAAAAGAACGCAGGAGCCCTTAATCTGTGTTAAAGAGAGATACTAAATCAAAGAATCAGACGTATTGTGCGCTCCTGAACCGTGCACGCTTGTATTCGTTTCACTTCCGAGCCATTAGGGGTGAGAGTGTCTCTCCTTCTCTCGTTTTGTCGATGCTCAGACCACACTCGGTTGTTTTTTTTATTCGTTCACATGGTGGGCTCTCATAATTTCGACAGCCAAGCTAAACTGTAGTATAGTCATCGTCTTTTTTTATTTTTTTTTAATACGATTATCGATAGAGCATATTTATTAGTAGTAATGACTGAGGGTGAAGGTTACTGTAAGGAATTTTGTCATTATTTTGTGAATCCCAAATGGTAAAAAAAAAAGTGTTTTGTATTTGTATATTATTTCTTACAATTTTTAAGACGTATCTACGGGACAAATTTACCAAGCGAGGGTAACCAATCAACTGAATCTCAACTATTTCCGAGAATATTTATCTGATATGTAAAAAGAGCTAAAAAGTAATTCATGAAACTTATATCTTTTACGATAACAAAGTTTAATATGCTAAGGAACTTAGGATTTATCTTGCGCATTTAATGAAAGATCGATGTGATAAAAGTTTTTCAACTCCAAGAAATAAAATCACATCAATCAATACTATATCAGTATATTCGTCATTGACCAATTTACTTGCCTATGTGTGTCATTAAATTTATAAACTTAACATTATTAAATATATATTTTTACTTTATGCAAATAGTTTATGATTTCATTCAATTTTTATGGACTTCATGTGGGTAACACGTACAATAGAAGTGTTGTTTACAATTCAAGTAACCCATGTAACAAGTACAAGTACATTGAAAAAGTATATAAAAACATTGACCCTACAATGAAAATACTTTTTAAGTATCAAGTAAATTTTGTCAAAATAGTGTGCAAGGCACGGAAATTACTACTGTACATTATCATTATCAAAAAAAAATTTCATATCAATATTTTATGAACATGCAATCACAGTTGATGACCTTTACCAATAAAGTATCGTTTAAGTGTTGACATACATCGCTCAGTCTATATTAATTCATTTGTCAAATATATTTTACCAAAACCTTTTGCTAGAGAATCCTTGAATTTTTAGAAAGTTTTTACTATTCCATTTTGAAAATTTCGATTAGAAAGTCATATAATTATAAAACAGTTTTAAAAAACACATGACATCCCTGGTAAAATTAATTTAAATAAAAGTATAGTGATAATTTTAATGATCATAAAAACTTTCAAATGCAAAAAAGATAAGTGTAATAATAATAGTACATTTTCTACCATGAGTGAAAAGTAAAAATTACGTGCTAATTTTCGTGCTGAAAGCGTAACAAATGTTCACATTAAAAAAAAAAAAAATGTTTGAGGTACGATAAGTGTGTGTTTAACAGTGCTTTGACGATGTATATTTACTTAATTACATTATTATCAAAATCGCATCATCAATAAATGTCTAAGCGAAATCTGATTTATTTCATTCACGTACTTTCTTATCGAGTTCGCAGTAGAATTTGTCAGTGACATATTTCTGAAATCAAGATCATAGAGGAAGTATAAATAAGCATTAAATTGTACCGTAATCTTATTGTTTCGTCAAACCTGTTTTGGACTACTCACTACTATGAAGCCAATTCTTATTGCTGCAGTTACCCTGTGCCTTGCCACAGCAACTTTTGGTAAGTTAAACTATAATTTAAATACTAACATCAATTGGTGATTTTTTAAATAATGATTAAATTTTTACATAGTTACATGTATGTTACCAAGAAACGGTACATTTTTACTCTTCTATTATTATTAATAATTTATCCATTTACTTTTTTATTACTCAATTATTTATTTGATAGTTAATATATAAGTTATTTATTTTCTTATTTTTAAAGAATTCATGAATGTTAAAGTTGCAAAGCTCATTTGTTAGACAAAATTTTAGCTTTGAATCCGTTTAGTATTTATTATAAAAAAAAAATACATATGATTATATTGTGCCAAGCAATTTTTCGTCAATCCAAAAATAATAATATCCAAATTTAAGTTAAATTCTTATTATAATCTTAGCAAATGAGTATGAATTCAGGGTTTTTAATGTAAGCTGACATTGAAACTAAAAAACTAAGAAATGTTACATAAAAAAAAACTAAAATTAAAAAAAAGAAGACTATAAATTAGTGTCGTAATCTATTAATAAAGTGTATAAATCGAATGTCGAAAATTTAATAAAATAAACGAAATTTACATTATAGCTGCCCCAAGAGTTGTTGGGGGAACAGATGCTCCCGATGGCAAATATCCATACCAAGTATCTCTAAGGGATCCATTTATGATGTCGCACTTTTGTGGAGGATCGATCATCAATAAGCGCTGGATATTGACGGCTGCACATTGTGTCTTAGGGTACGTGATCTTAGTATATTTTTAATTTTCTATATTTTTTAAGGAGTATTTTATTCATCTAAAATTTTAGTACAAATTTATTGAATCACTCAGTATATACTTACATTCATATATAAATAAAAATTGTATACAATCGTGTAACATGTTGAATGAAAGTGGATTTCAAAATGTGTATTTTTTTTACTATTGCAAGTTACGAAGCACGTATTATTTTAATACATTTTGTACTAATTTTTTAGAAAAAAATCGATTACTGTTGTTGCTGGAACAAACTTACTTGATGGAAAAAACGGAAAAATTTACAAATCGGAATACATCGTTCATCACAAAGATTTCAGTATGAAACAAATAATCAACGACATAGGATTAATCCGTGTTGATCGTGATATCACGTTTAGTGACAAAGTTCAACATGTCAGACTGGCAAAAGAAGATTATAGTCTAGACAATGAATCAGCAAATTTGACTGGATGGGGCAGGCTCTCGGTAATAATAAATATTTTCAAATTATTTAATGAATCCCTGAATCGTTCTAAAAGATAATTTTCATAATAGAATGGAGGAAGAATTCCTAACAATTTGCAAGAGATAACTGTAAAAATCCTTAATCAAGAGAAATGCAAAAGTTTTTGGGACAAAATGATGCTCATACAAGAATCACACGTGTGTACTCTTACCAAGGAAGGAGAAGGAGCATGCAATGTAAGTATTTTACCTTAATCAAATTTTTAAGTTTCAAAAGTAGTTACTACAAGAATGAGTAATAGTTATTTTATTTAACTAGCATTGATATCATTGAAAAATTTTTAGAAAGCATCAGTAAATTATTGGTACTATACTTGTAGTGTATCATCTAGATCTGGTATAATTCGTAGACTACCAGTACAGTACCAAGTACCCTGTTACACAGTGCACTTTACACGGTCACTTGACTTTGACTCAAATGCACACAGAACTGTAATCTCATACGTGATTGTAAAATATTAATTAATTTTTCAGGGTGACTCAGGTGGTCCTCTTGTTGTCAATGGTGAACAAATAGGCCTCGTTTCCTTCGGTGTACCATGCGCATACGGATATCCAGACGTTTACACAAGAATATCTAATTTTGTTAGCTGGATAGATGAGACAATCAACAGTTATGAAAGCAATCTATAATGATCGAATGATTAGCCTTAGGTTTAGTGACGTGCCACTTAGTAATAATTTTACTGTAACTAAATAAAGTATTTTTATGAGTTGTTTCATAATTTTTGTTACAGTTGTCTTTTAATTAATATACCCTGTTTTTTTTCATATTTTCTAACTTAAAAAATATCGAAAGTTAATAATCAAGTTGCAATTTTTTTTACTCTAAAATTCATGGTAATATTAATTTTTTATATATTTTTATACGATATTAAGTCAAACGAGTAAACTAAATGAATTAGGAGTATTAAGTAATTTTTATTTTACATTCTTTGCGTGATCTACAAGCACTTGATGCATCTCAGCAGTTGATAGCGTGTATACCTTATCACCCACCAAAATAGTTGAAAAACATTTATACGTTATAGAAAAAAAACTTTGAAAAGTATCTTTTGCCCGACAATAATGGGGATTATGTTATCTCTGAGTCGTGCTACGCAGGTCCCCTAGGACAGCCGAGCCAGCTATTAACAACATCTCGTAAGATAATTAACCCTTTGAGGAC
The DNA here is from genome assembly GCF_036245765.1 of Copidosoma floridanum. NCBI lineage: Eukaryota > Metazoa > Arthropoda > Insecta > Hymenoptera > Encyrtidae > Copidosoma > Copidosoma floridanum. The sequence goes on along the minus strand of NW_028321906.1, from coordinate 9,011,191 downwards.
TTTGAAGGCTTGCCGTTTTCAGCCCTCACCCCTTTTTTTTCTCCACCCACTTATTTTAATAATCTTAAAAGACGAGAAGTACAACAGTAACCCGCGCTGATTAGTAAATTCACCATCGCGTTACTCTCGCTTCGGTTGGCGTGCGTGTGCGTGGTTAGTCCGATCAGGAGCACGCGCAAGCTGTCAGGGCTCACCCTGCGTCTATTAACAATGAAGTGTGAGTAAACTATAATATATTAATTTTGTACATTTAAGATTACATACATATTTATTACTTAATATATTTAAGATTACATACATTTAGAAACTGATGAGTATATTTTTAAACATTAAAAAAATTTCTATTTGGAAATCGAAGTTTTCCAGGATATTGATGAATATATCGAAAGACGATGTCTGATTTTTACGGAAGCAGCACGGAAATTGCAAGAATATCCAATCTACGGTGAAAGAAACTAATTAAATTGTCAAATAAATAAATCCACTATTTTGTTTTGAAATACAATTTTAAGTTACCCTCCGATTTGTTGGTTTTCAAGAAATAATTACTTGAGAATAGAATTTTTTAAGATAAAAAAAACCTGGTTGATCAGGGAAACTGTTCAATAAAATTATTATAAAATCATTTAAAATTTAAAAAAATATACAGTCATGTAGAATCTTTATGTAAGAGCTAATCAACTGATCAATCAGCCTGACTCCAAAAGCCATTTGTAGAATTTTACGTATATGCAAAAAAGAAAATTTTCGACTCAGTAAGCACATCTGCAACAGAAGGATATTCAAAGCAGCATGAACAAAAAAAAATGGATGCAAGCAAGAGTGAAAAAGCAACTCCTTCATAGCACCACAGGGTCATCGGCACCAAGTGCACAAAAGAAGCGACATCAATGAGCTAGCAATTGCATCGAACCGTCAAGCCGCGCTGTGCACCTTAGCGCACTCTGTAACCCTTCCACCAAGCGCGGACGCGTCACTTTGATGTGACGCTCATAAAAGACAGCGCAGCCCCGAGAAAACAATGCTCTGCCCGCCGGAACATGAAACGACAACCCTTCACGCCAGAGCTAATAACGTGCGTCGTATATACAAAATAGCCAATTTTTGCCGTTGCATAATACGCAACCTTCGGATGCGCAGGGCACAAAGTCAAAGGATTTAAATCCTTTCGTTTTCCTCCTCCTCTTTTCACTATTGGGTGGGGACCCTTTATTGTTACTTTTGGCCGAGATGCGCGCTTGCCTTTGCACGACAGGGTATTGCCACCGAGGAAATCCTTCGGGACGTCTCTTTTTCGTTTTACCGAGCAGGCTTTGCGTCTAGCCAATGTTTGCGTGCACTTTTTTTTTAAATTTCCTTTTGATCTGAGCAGATCGGCTTTTTTTTCTCTCGTGTACTTTTGCAGACGTCATCGCAATCTTTTGAAAGAACCGTGTCTCGTTTACGCGGATTTTAGAGATGCACAGCCTTGCTAATCTTGACAATTTCGGATTGGAGTCACGGTCTGAAGAAAATAAAAAACTTTTCACTTTTGATTATTCAATGTATTTTTTTCAATCGCCTAATGAGATAATTATGCCCGTAGTAAGTCACGTTAGTGTTCTTGCTAACAAAAGTTCAATCGGAAACATCGAAAAAAGCATAAATCATTAAACATAGATGAGCTGCATAAATATAAGGTACTGTTTTAAGATTGTGATATTATATAAATAATACTGAAAACAAAATTCTATTCTCAAACTTTGGAAATAATTATAAATTACAATCATCAGACCTAATTGTTAATTCAACGTTAAAGTGTGGTGGCAATTTACTGAATTTCTCTAACTTTGTAAGGTTACTATGCACTAATCATCTAGAACCAAACCATCATATTCTTAGAAGTAAAAAAATTTTTTTAATACGTTTGATGATGATAGCATGGATAATTTGGAAAAGTAATTTACTTCTGGCACAAAGTTAGTATTTAACCTCAATTTTTATAACAATGATAAAGCTGTGTTGATAGCCAAGAATTTGTACATATTTATTCCCAGCTAACTACAGGCACTCACTGTTGAATGTTTTACTTTCATCATCCTGGTAAATTACCAATTGTTAATTTCTTATGGAAATGTAGTCAGGAAAAAAAAATCAACTAGAAACCTGATAAAGCTCTTCCTTGCGACACTGCTTGATAAATTATCCACTTCTGGAAAAACGATCGCTACCCAAAGAAAAGGCCGTCGTCACATTAACTTTCAGCATTTCAAAGCAGCGAGAGCAGATCGAATTATACGCAAATCGAGTGCCAAAGGAAACGGAAACCATTTGTCTCGGACTCCCAAGACTTTCGAACTTTCTTCCTCGTGCCATTAAGCTGGTTACGCAGGCGAGCTTTTCTTAAGGAATTAATGCGAACGACTCACTGGAACAGCACGCATCATTTCGCTCGACTTGTTGGTATAGGAATTATTTTTCTTTTGTACGTCTTTAATTTGGATGGATTAGGATGGTAAAAATTATTCACCACATGTGGTGGTGGATTTTGATGAGTTAATAAAACCTTTATAAATTAATTGCTAACTTTTGTTTTTCTTAAAAGTTTTCGAGGTTTTGGTTAATTCAAATAATAAACGTTTAATTGAAAATTCCAGAGAATATGTCCATTTGGAGTACATACATTAGTTTTTAAGTATTCCACTCTCTTTAATTAACCCTTTGATTAAAATATGTTAGATATATGGGATTAATATGGGAGTTAATAAACAATAATCAAATCATTATTCCAAAAACAATTTCTATATTACTTACATTGTTTGTAAAAAATTTTCTGTTTTTACATTAACAATTAGTGTATCAAAGAGAAATTTTGTATTCCAGGTGCATAAATCTCGCCAAAGTCCTCTTTTACCAATAATGCAAACTGAGTAGTACGGCTCAAATAGAAAAAATGATGTTGTGCACTCGGTAAAGCTTTTTTAAAAATAAAAATGTGAAAAATGTTTCAAAAACCTTTGTACAGCTGGAAAACATAAAACTGAAAAATTTCCGAAAGTTAAAAGAAAACAGAGGCCAAAATCGTCACTAAGCAATTAAATATTGAACTTAAGTTCACCAGACATAAAGCAAAAAGCAACCGCTCTCGAGTATTATCACCTGAAGCGGCGTGTGATGTAATTCAGATATGCTTGGAATTTAATCATGTATCAACGTGTAGTCAAGCATTTTTTATTGAAGGTATACACACGTGCCTGTGCGACGACACCGTTTGCAGCTTTATCTCCCCATGTGATTCCAATCAATCGAGATTACACGGTTGAGCGTGCGTTGGCTTGACGGTCATTATATCTTCCATTGAAACGCGCACACGCGTCTCACACTTTTGCAACACGTTGATTATGCGCACGTTGTTGGGAATTATGGCGATAATGTCGAGCGATCGACTTGATGGCTGGAAGCGCTACCCTTGGCCGCTCGCGAGGTGTGATCGGTGATTGAATATTTATAAGATCAACAGTGCAGTTGATGAACAGCTCGTAGGATATATCATATTAATAAGTCCATTATCATGAGTTACAGTGTGTGATGCATTTCTACACATCAAAGTCCAAACAATGGCTCGTAGTAGTAGCATATTTTATTCGACTTTTATTTACTACGTTAATGTACTTGCGATATCGTTTTTTGATAATGTTTTTGAGTAAATGCAAACAAAATTGAGGAACACAAGACACATCGTTACTACAGTGGTGGTGTTGTGTTAACATGTATACAAAATTTGTCAGGAAGCATTAGAATCATCATCCATTAAACTTTAAATCATTCCTTTGCGATTGCGTGATGATGGCAATGCATAGCGCATGTTAAAAATTAAGCACACTTACCAATGCAGTATGTAATCGTACAAGCGTGCAAGTATTGATCGCAAGCTTTGTGTCGGTAAAAGGGATACCCATTCGCGTCAGGATGTGATTTTACTACATATTTTTGGTTAGTGGAAAACGTAGTTTAATCTACATTTCGTCAATATAATATATGCACTAAAGTTTTATCATTATGTCACTGTCTTTATTTATATTACAGGTGAAGAAAATGAAATCTTGAAATGCCATGTATAAAATTGTATTCATGGTCTAAGAATATTGGTAAACTATACAAGAAATTGTTTATGGTTTTTAATTACTAATCCTACAAAATCGCTAAGAATTACGATAAAGATTTGTCGATTTAAATAATTTTTCCCTCGTGAAATATGTGATTTCACCCACAATATAACTATATCAATATTTTTTAAAACGAATATTGTATTGTATATATAGTTTTATTTGATTTGTTGCAAAAAGCAAAAATCATGAATTACCTGTTAACACACCGGGTGGGTAATCTACGATATGTATGCCCGACGCCTCGCAAGCTAGGTTGGCCGAGCGGTCTAAGGCGCCAGACTTAAGTTCTGGTTCCCGTCTGGGAGCGTGGGTTCGAACCCCACACTTAGCAAACTTTTTTTTCCACTTTCCCTTGTTTCATTTGTTAATTGACCCACTCACTGTCTTGTCCAAAAATATTAAAGAAATTTTAATATTAACATTACGCGTCCATATACTTATCATGCAATTGTACGTAAAACAATACTCTCTTGTCATGTTACAACTATTTATTGACACAGAGATTTCTGTTAATAAGATTTCATACTAACACGTGATTTCAATCCAATCGTTTACAAGCACCCATAATTAGTTAAACTTGATTCACTGGTGCGTTGGTTCAAACGTATATTATCTGAATGTTTCAAAGTATTTCATAAGTTTAGATGCATTATTGTATATTTAAAAATAAGAATAAATATTAGTGATGATAAAGTTTGTCTCTTCTTCTATTTATGATGTACCTAATTGATGTTCACTTAAATCAGCCTAAATTCAAAGTACTCTCTAAGACTGATTGGTTGTGTTGTGCACAACAGCAAACGTACAAAATTGATAATAATTTTAAAAATTAATACACCAAGTATTGAGAAATATAAATATTAAATTATACTGTCAATACCCTTTGTTTTGACTGACGGCCTTATGTTACTTCAAACTCGTCTGCGTTGTTTCATCCACTCTATGCTTGTGGGGTGTAGCCTGTTCATGATTTCGAATAAAGTTTTAGATAACTTGGGCAAGTGTCAACTGTTCACTTTCAACCCTTAACTCTTGTCTATGAAGAGCTTGAGAAATCCAAACGTATAACTTGTTTTTCGAATAAGTGGTATTTATTTTTTACTGATGCAAAATTCCATAACTTACAACAAATAAAAAAATTGACATAAATCATCGACTTAATGAAGCAACCATATATTTGAATGACTGACTGAAGCGCTACTCGACTACTGACTTTACATAAATTAACGAGACGCAACTCGACATTTTCATCTACAACAACTAATTTTTAATGGTAACTAATGATGGCATCAATAAAACAATATTAGCTAGAAGATCATTAAAAATCGCTCGTTTGAAAGGTATCAAAATATTGTATTATCGGCCCAATAAAACATCAATGCACATACTTTATCAATCTATCCAAATCAATTGGCCTATTTTTTAACGCGAGAAAATCTTGTTTTTTACAAGCAAGTGGTACACGATCCAACACCATTACGTCGCTGCCTAATAACGCACAGTAGTATATTTACCCGAAAGCTTAAACTCACTCGAGTTCCAATGGCACCAGCTAGTAATCGCCAGGCGGATTTATACACACGAGCTCTCGACAATTCGACAGGCAAACATCACACCTCGCGCCTCCCCTTCTCCGACCTCCGAATCATTATCATCGTCAACATTGTTGCGGGCTCATCGAGCCGCGAGAATCGTTTTAAAAAAAAGAAAGGAACCAGCTCGCGACACCATCTGCGCCAAGTCAGTGACAAGCGCGCTCGCTTCGCACCCTCTTCACAGAGCGTCAAGTGCCGTAATACTTACATGTATGGCGCGTGTTTTCTCGACGTTCACGCCGATTGTTTCGCAACAGTCACTTGCGTGTATGAGCGCGAGAAAAAGGAGAACCCGTTCAATAATGGAATTACGCAGGAGCGTTTATTTTCTTTTATTTCCTGAGGGGCGGTGAAAAAAAGGGTGCGGATAAAAAAGGAGAGAGAGAGAGAGGGGGGGGGAAAAGAGAAATGGTCCTTATTTTCGAAAAGAGTTTATCGAGGATGGGTAAAAAGAGGTGCGGTGTCGGGTGAGCATAGGTGCACACTCGCAACTCTTTGGCACTACGATCGCATCTGTTGTCGCGCTCACGTTACCACCACGCCCTGTCCGCGTATAATGACTATCGCTTTTTCCTCGACTGTGTACGCCGTCGAAAAATATAGACTAAGGGCTGAAAATCACCACGCTAGGATGCGCTTTTGGGAGCCAAACTTGCAGTGCGCGTGATTTTTTTTTTCTAACAAGCAGGCGAGACGATGTATACTTACGGTAACAATGGGTGTATGTCGTACGCGACCGTGATCGAGGGGTGATTTGTATTCCGTGCGTTTAGAGCAAGTTCAAGGCACGAGTTGGTTGTTTGGGGTGAGATTAACTGACAAGTAGTACATATACATATTTAATCGGACTCTGCAAAGATTCACGCTCAAGAAGAGACAGACAAAAGGCCACTTGATTTTCTATCTGTTAAGGGATTTGCGTTTATTCGATTATTGTTCAACGCTCAAGTGATACTCTCACCATCTATTTTCGGACCTGTTTTATCCCTCTTTTGCGTTCATATACATAATATTAATACTTTGCGCTACACTTAACTCTTTTTTCTCATTGTTGTCCGAGACAATTATGCTAATGTGAAGTGATTTATAACATATCTTTTAAAAAAACTTGTTGTTTGAGGGATCATAAGAGTATTATTTAGAGTTGATTGTATTGGGTACAGTCATTCATAAAATGTTATTTTCTAGAAAGATTAATGGGTTACCTGATAAAATCTTTCTATACAACATTTCGTTGGCTCGGTGTAATCATTATTATACAATACCATAAAGTAATCGTTTTTTAAAATATACAATGATAATGAATTAAGGGAAGGCAATTATTAGTATAATTATCTTCTACGCAACGAATTTGAAATGTAAAATAATGAAACCCTACCTAAAAAACAATATTAATTTTAAAAGATTACATTTATTTGTGTTGTAATTGGCAAATAGTAATCAGTTCAGTGCAAAAATTGTATAACACTTATGCAATTTCATGCAACTTCCATTGCAAAGTTTTCATTAAGAACAAATAAAGTGTTTTTACAAAAGAAAAAAAAAATTTTAGCTGTATGTAGTATTGTTAGTGTTGCAATGATTGTCAAAACTGAAAAATACAAAACCTTAGATTTAAAATATTGTATTTATCGTACATATCCAACCCTAATTTAAATAACACAATCATGTGAAAAAAAAGTAAAATAAAATCGTAATCAATAAATATTTACACCAAATCAGATAACTTTCGTTCTCGTACTGTTTTATCAAATTTATTTGTGCAGTAATATTTGTTGGCGACACGCTTCTGAAGTCGAGATTGTACGAGTACAAATATTAGTATTAAATCATACAGTAGTCGTATCATTTGGGGAAATCTGTTTCAAACTATTAGAAAAATTAACAGTAATAAAGATATTAACCGCTGCAGTTTATCTTTGTTTGGTACGTCAGTTTTGGTTAAGTAAATACATGATTTTAACACCAACATGAGTTTGAGACTACATTTTTTCAAAATCTAAAATACCAAAAGAAATTACAGTCTGAAAAATCTTTTAGCAAACTTGGTTGAATAGGGCAGACTTTAGCTAACAATAACATATTTCTACTTTATTGAAGTAATTCCAGAATTTGGCTAGTAGTAGTATAGTAATAATAAGTTGGATACTTCACTTTAGTACGTGATTTACAAATACCTAATGAACCGACGCATTAGTTAAGATCTGGCAAACTTGTTTATTGTTAACGTATAATACTATAGTATCATGGCAAAAATTATGTAAACTAAGCAGTTCGTATGCATGTGCTTTTTGCACAAGTTATAATTTTTTAATTATGTTTAGGTTATTCGTAAGTTCGTATGCTTGATGAGATTAAATTGTGAAGTGAGTGGTATCCATCAATAGTTATGTTAAACAAAGGAATCTTAACTATTAATTAGGGAGAGTGTTTCTATTAATTGTGAAATATTTATTAAGAGCTAATAATGAGTTGTAAAACGTCTATTTTTTTTTAAAGCACAAACTGTAATTGACGTATAATTCAATTATGATCGCGATTTGGCTTAAGCTTCAAATTAAAGATCGCTTTAATTTCAATTCCTCAATTTTTAAAAATAGAGCCACATCAATCCATACAATCAACGTTATCATTGCATACCGTACACAGACTTGCGTACTTTTACTTTATTTCTCGAATCATCAGATAATTAAATACAAAAAGTTTATCGATTTACTGAAACACCAAGGATTCAACTGAATTTTGCTAAAGCGTCAAAAATTAGAAAAATTACCCACTACACGTAATTAAAATACTTCTCAACTATCCGATCAGCTTCACTACAGCAGAAAAGACAAAGATTACTAAAAATTATTAAATTTTTACGACAAAAATTTTACCAAACTTACAGACAAAAGAATCTCTATTATTATATTATATTATATTAGCAGTGCTTTAAGGTTATGTATTTATAATACAACGTAAAATAAATCATAATTTTAATCTCGTTATCAATAAATCTCTGCAGCAAAATCTGATTATTTACATTAACGTACTTTCTTATCGAATAACATTCTCTCAATAGTATGTCTTGGTGACATATTTACGTAATCAAGATTATAGAAAAAGTATAAATCAGCATCAAATTTTAAAGTAGACTTATTACTCAATCAAACCCATTTCGGATCAGTAGCAAGAATGAAGCTAATTATTGCTGCAGTCACACTGTGCCTTGCCACAGCAACTTTTGGTGAGTCAAATTATTAGCTCAAAACTACCAAAATAATTTTTGTTCAATTTTAACATGCCACATTCTTGTCTCGGGATTGGGTACTACTTTGTTCTTCGTATTTAATTATTCATCCGTCTATTTTTTGTACTTCATTAGCTGTTTATTTGTTAATATATTAATTTATACTTTTAATTTTGATAAGCCAATCACTTATGAAATCATGACACATTTTCGAGATATAGTCGCAACACGATGCGCTCTTCAAGTTCAAAGTAGTTAACCTAAGCTAATATTAAAACTGAAAAACTAATAATTTTTAAGTAAAAAAAAAAGTCACAAAAATTTAATAATGCTACTGAAAGGGCGTTTATATGCTGGAAGTTTATGCCAAATTCCAATGAAATCTGAAAAATTACTCAAACTTGACTTATTTCATCTTAAAGTCTATTTCATTAACCAACGTCAAAATTATTCTAAAGTAATAGGCGAATCTTTTATTACAGCTGCTCCAAGAGTTGTTGGGGGAACAGATGCTCCCGATGGCAAATATCCATACCAAGTATCTCTAAGGGATCCACTAACAATGGATCACTTATGTGGAGGATCGATCATCAATAAGCGCTGGATATTAACGGCTGCGCACTGTGTCGTAGGGTACGTGTTCTTAATAGATTTTTAATTTTCTATCCGAAATTTTACTATTAATTTATTAAATCACACAGTATAATTACATACATATGTTTTAATCAAAATTTCATACAATCATGTCACATGTTAAATAAAAATGGGTTTCAAAATTTTTTTTTTATTCGACTGTAGCAAGTAACAAACCACGTATTATTTCAATGCACTTTGTACTGATATTTTAGGAGTACATTTATTTCTGTTGTTGCTGGTACAAACTTGCTTGAAGGAGGCCACGAACAAATTTATAATTCGGAATACATCGTTTATCACAAATACTATGATGGCAATACATTATTAATCAACGACATAGGATTGATTCGCGTCGATCGTGATATCATATTTGATGACAAAGTGCAATATGTCAGTTTAGCTGAAGATTTTAGTTTGGACAATCGTTCAGCTAATTTGACTGGATGGGGCAGACTTTCGGTAATGATAAAGTATTTTCTTGTTTTTCAAGTGATTTCAAAAGTATTCTAAAATAAATTATTTCAAGTAGTCGTGGGCACAGAGTCCTAACACTCTACAAGAGATTTCTCTTAAGGTAATCAATCAAAACAAATGTCAAAATTTGTTGAAAACTATGGTAGTCATAAGGCAATCACACGTCTGCACTCTTAACAAGTACGGAGAAGGCACATGCAACGTAAGTTTTTTATTATAATTAATTTCATTTCTATAAAAATTAATTTTTAGCGAAAAAAAGCAAATAATTTTTTGGATTCTATGTGGATCATTTTACTTATAAGATAACGCGCTCAACATATCATATCTGTCTACAAAATCTTAACCACTACTAGCTCTGGAGAACTAGAAAGTGGCACATTTTACTTGTAGGCGAGGAAAATTAAAAATACTGTTTGATTTTTCAGGGTGACTCAGGTGGTCCTCTTGTCGTCGATGGACAACAAATAGGCATTGTTTCTTTTGGTGTTCCCTGCGCTATGGGATATCCTGACGTATATACAAGAGTATCTAGTTTTATTGATTGGATAGGTGATGAAATTGATAGTTACGAAAGTCGTGTACAATAAACATAAATCGTAAGTTCACTAATTTACATCATCGTCTCTTCGTCTAAATAAAGTATATTTTTTATTGATTTGCACTATAAATGTTATTATTTTTTGTTATCTACCCTGCTTTTATTTAAATATTATTTAAGATCAGAAAAATGAAAGGCTAACAATAAATTTAGTCGATGTATGATGTTATATTTATGTCTGAAAGTAAGGACTGATGAGTGATAATTTTCAGTAAATAGCGAAAAAAGTATGTGAATAACTGGATGTCTAGTGTAGTAGAATATTATTTGGTAACTGTATTGATACAATTTATAAGCTAAACGTTTCATGATCTAGATATGTCAATGATTTCATATCGAGGGTTTTATTCCAAAGACCTTATCTCTTTACCGCACACGTGAATTCAAATTCTCGCTCCCACACCTCAGTCAAGTGGCTCATCAGCGCAAATCTCCGTAGCAGCTCGCTTGCCGAATGTAAATCGCATTTCTCAAAGTCCTTGTCAAAAATAAAAGACAGAGCCGCGGGGAAGGTTCAAATTTAATAATCCTATTCTCTGCTCTTCGGTAAAGCGATTTCACAGCACGTTGCGGAAGATGTTTGCAACACCCATAAGCATTACAAATGCGATTTTCTCGCACGAGTCTGGGAGGGAGCAGCTAGCATCGCGAAGAAGAAAAAGAAATGGAAATCACTTTACGCAGAGGAAAGGACCAGGGACGGACTATTTTCCACGGTGACGCGCGAAAGTCGACAACGTCTCTGAGATAGATTTATCGAATTACTGAATTTTCGTCCATCCCCTACCTTCGACACGTATATATATATTTGTGTGTGTGTGTAGGATCGCCGGTCGTGATACTATGTTGACGAAGGATGAGTCGGACGGACGAGGATTGGGAGGGAAAAAACTGAAACGATGAAAATTCATAAAGTCGAGGGTTCTCAGAGTACAGTGGATGTTGGTAAAGGAAAATAATTAACCACTATCCTGCTGAATTCATTGATTTCGAAACGCATGTGATTATAAATTCATCGAGATATTTATACTTGTTGTTTGAAACGGTGAGATGTTTTTTTTTATCTGAAATTTTTTACGGGCAAAAATGCGTATGTTTTGTTGGTAGCAAATTGTGTAAAGAATTGTTTTTAAAATGCAGCTTTGAGATGCTGAGCCAAGGAAATTCATCAGTAAGTCTTGAAGTCATAAATAACGATCGGGTGGTTGGAAAACAAATAAAGCGAAAGAGACAGTCTAACACGCGTGCTTACACGTCGCCGGACAATGGATGATAAATTGCTGGAAAGGCAAAACAAACGGAGACAGGAAAGAGACAGAAGAGTATTTCGGTCCCCGTTGGCTGGCATCGATATTACTAGCCTCGATAATTTGGTTCTCGATTTGGCCAGTGTCAACAGACGATGCGATCTCGTGGTCATGGAAAAATGATTTTTTTACAGATGACACGACTGCTCCCCTTTTTTTGCTCGATACATGAAGGTGACATCATCGTGGGCCAGAAAATTTCAATATTATTTCATGTAACGTCAAAGATGAATACGAGAAATATATTGATCGATAGAGGCTGAAAGTGATTACGGCTCGGTGCGAGCGAGGCGATTTTTATTCGAGGAAATCGTCTTTTTGACAAAAAAAATTGATTCGCTTATTACGGGATTGCTTTTTCGTGAAAATACAAGAAAAAAAAGACTAATCGCAATCATCGATCAAGTCATGCCTCATTACGCCCCACATGTTGATTTTTCAAAGTTAGCTTTTATCATCAGTACACGGTTAGTTGTATTGTATATCATTGTATTTCTTACTGTGCATAAATCTACATTAAATTGACATAAGCAAAAGCTTCTTTATGATTTTCTACAAAAATTTGTCGAATAAAAATGTTGTTTTGAAATCAACAAAAAAACACAAATAAAAAAAATTCCGTGCACTGCGTACAATTCCCTTAACAGTAGACTCGTTTATTCTACTCAAAGTATTTATATTTCGACCCTCCATATCTCACATGAGTCATGTCATAGAAGAGTTGAATATTAAAAAAAAAATTGCGTCTTTCCACAAAAATATCACTGCTCTCCACCAACAGAGTTTTTGTCCTCCTATTTTTTTCGTTAAGCAAACGATCGTAAACAAAATATCCCAACCAGCGTTTCCCCTTGCGCGCACCCTATTCAGCGTTTTCCTCTGGTACAACAATGAAGTAGCGACTCTAAGGTGAACACCGCGCGAAAACGAACACCACGACATAAAAAGAAAGAGCACCCAACTCTGAAATCCATCAGATGGAAAAAGAATAGACAATAGAACGAGAAGATATGCAGACAGCGAGTCTCTGCATTTGGTTCCAACTTGGGAGCGCTCGACTCGCTCTTTTGTTGCATCTAATTTTCATTCAAGATGCATCTCACGCGCGCACAGCAACAAGCGTTAAATATTTAGCCAGCTAATTTTAGAGAAAGATTTTTCTTACCTCTTAAAAGAAATCCCGGAGTGAAGAAGGGGGGGGGGCATAAACGAGCAGAAAAGGACGAGAAACGAGAATAGAAAAACGCAGGAGGATCAGGGATGTCGTCGTCGGACTGAAATAATAACGAGGCACCGACGCCACGCCTTTAATCACGATATTAAACATTTACGATTGGCAAGGAGGACCGAGGGAAGGAAAAACTGTCCCGGCCGACCTTTCACGCGACTCTCTCTCTCGCTCTCTTTCTTGCAGGCCTGATGCCTCTCGTTGCTTTATTTCCCTTTTTCTTTTTTTCTTTATTTTGCGCGTCCCTCGCGAACTCCACAACGCCACCAACACAAAGGGGGCTTCCTTCCCTGGATAATTATGCTTATGCCACCCCTCCCCAAACCTCCTTCGCTCTTGTGTATCGCGCACAACAGTGGCATTAGCCGAGAGAAAAATTTCCGCGAGGATTCTGAAGAGTCGAGACTTATTAGACCGGAGATCCCTCGCGTTAATAATTGATCGGCTTTTTTAATCACAGCTCTTGGCGCGGCTTTTGCTGACGGAACAGCAGGGCGCTCGAGTGCTGATTAAATAAGCCGTAATTGGACTTGCAGCCGTGCTTGTATACTTTTTACAAAAAATAGAGGGTCATTGTTCCTTTGGCTTCGGCGAATGCGCGATGTTAATAAAAGCTGGTTTGTGAGGAGCTGCCAAGATCGCGAGAATTTCAAATTTACAAAAAAAATTTTCCATTGAAAACTAACTATGTGTCCAACTTTGTGATTTTTTTTTTTTTTTTTTTTTTTTTTTTTTTTTTTTCAAGAGCAGACACTTACAGAGGTGACCAAGATGCAAAACACGTAAAATCGTCAGCTTTCTTGAAGAAACAGCAATAGAAATTCCGTTCGCATCATATAACTCGCGCATCGATGCGTAAATAAGAATCTCGCGAAATCTTCGAATATATTCGTAAGTAAAGAATTTCTCGAGGCTGGGGTGCGATGAAAATGGTCGCACGCTCCAGTGCTGACCCTTCATTCGCCTCGGACTGTATTCTTCTCATACCCTTCGTAACGCACCACCACTAAGCGCAAGTCGCAGTGTCAGAATACCCCGAAACACATCCGAGATTTTTATGTTGTTTTCACGAAGTTATGCGCTGGCGCGTACCACGGCAATGTTTGACCTAAAATAAAATAAGATATGAGAAAGAGAAGGATAGGGATATGTCCGGTGGACAGGATATTATAACGCTTGACTGACAAGAGGATGGAAAGGGGGATAGGAGAAGACACGCGTTTTTTATCTTTCTCGTCCACCTCTTTATTACGTCTCACTCCTTTTTTTTCCTTTCCTTACTCCCGAGCTTCACTTGAATCACGCGCTTGACTCTATTAGATTCCAAAGCGTGGAACGAATTTACGATTTTTTTTACATAAATCTCTGGGCAGCTTTAGTGTCTAAGCGTATAGAGAGCCAAAGCTACTGGCGCATATATGACTATAGAGAGCAATAATATTCGGAGAAAAATAACAAAAGCAAATCATGCCAATGACATGAATGATTCAATTAAATAAATTGCATTTGTGCTAAATACATTAACATTAAATTTTATTAGAAAATACACGTCGCTTTATCTAAGTATTAAAATTGATTTAAAAAACTTTTTATGATACTTGTCAGTAATTTAAATAATCAATGGAACTTTCATTTATTTATAAAAAAATTGAGTAAAAACACTACTTTAAACTAACTGGTAGAAACTTCTTTCAAAAATTTATTAGATACAAATACTCGTAGTAATTATTGATCTAATGTTTAACTTTAGCAAGATTATGTTTACTTCTGTATGTTCGATAAAAATATAAAATTACCGATTTTCTTAGAATAAACAATAACTTAACATTTTCACTTTGTTTTGTGTTACACAATTGGTCATTAATGGCTCATTCATTGGCGTGATGCTTACCCTGATAAAGTTTAAGTATAGTACCCCGTCAGTATTTCCAAGGACTTTTTTCGTCGATAACTGCATAGCCTTTGATAAGAAGCGAAGAAGTCTTGTAGCGATTATTATGCTTAGTGTAAATTCTTGTAAAACGATTAATTAATAATATTTAATAAATAACTATTCATTATAAATTAAAAAAATTTATTTCTTAGAGATAACCAATAAATAAGATTACCTACGTTTTTTTATCACAGCAAGTATTGAGTAAAATAAAATGAGACAAAAAATAATTTTTAATATAATATAAAATATTTGAGTTGATTGAAAAAAACATTTTATTGAATATTTATTGATTTTTTTAATCACAAATATTTAACTGTTATACATATTTTTTTTTATTCAACTAAAAAAAAAATATTAAACAGTTATAAAGGTAAAGAAATTCTTTGATTCAAAGAATTAATTGCTCAGAGTAGATACTAATTATAATAACTACAAAATTAATTTTTAATAATTTTTTTAGTTTTCAAATCAAAAAATAGTGTTAATACTTACAAAAAATTCTAGAAAATTTTTGTTTTTCTCAACATTTTGATAGTAGACTTGCTGCTACAATATATACATAGCGCCGTGATGTGGGGCAACACATCAAACGTGCGTGCTCTACGCATCATAGTGCCACGCCAATTGTAAGCAATTGTAAGCAATGTTCTAATGTCATATATATTTTCTGCTGTAACGTGCAACAGTACTTTTTAAAAATTTAGTAACACGTTCGTACGTTTCACTTAAACCTTGCTACTAATAAGACAAATGTTGAAAAAATTAGTAAACTTAAACAAACTATGACTATTTTTGACAAAATATCGAATGATAGAGAACATGTCAGAGTAAAATAACCAAAAAATAACATTTTCTTTGATGATGTATGTTTATCTGCGTTTAAAAGTTCTTTTATACTACTTGTAAAACAGATAATTAGTTTACGATCATTAGTCCTAATAACCAGTAACTCAAGTTCAATGCAATGTCTAATTATACACTGTAACGTGTACTGGAAGATAGAGATAGTAATGTATTGGTTGTATTAGTAAAAACAATCCAAAAAATGGAGATGCCGGGGATCGAACCCGGGACCTTTCACATGCAAAGCGAACGCTCTACCACTGAGCTACATCCCCTGACGACTCGAGTCCCGATATAGCATGTTTTAAAGTTAGGTCCTTCACGAGTCAATCAATAAAGACTTTTTTTTTTTTACGATTCACAATCTCTAAAATATAAAGAATCCTCGTCAACGTTCGTACTACACTAAATACCGGTTCTTGTCTAATCACCAAAGTCAAACAACATTGAGCTATATATACAATAGCTTGAAATTCTCACATGCTGTTGATATTTTTTATTTTATTTTATTGTAACTTGACGTCAAAAAATAAATGGATAAAACGTATTATTTTTTAAATTTATTGATATTAGAATGACAATCTTCTTGAATAATAATATAAATTATGTAAATTTGTATATGAAATGGAATAACGAACTTGGTACAAGTAGTTGTTTGACAAACCAACTAAAACTAGTGATTAAAACTACTAATTAAATTTACGGAGTAATTAAGTTAAGATATTAAGTAAAATCAGTAAAACATTTAAAAATCAACATAGATGTAGAATAAAAATCTATGAGTAAATCAATAAAAAAAAATTTTTATGAAAATAAGCATGTAGCTTGTCAAATATCTTGTGAATCTTAAAAAGGCTGCGTTTGCAAAAATAATTTTCCAATTCTTCTATTAAGTATGGAGTTCAAATTTTTCCATGCCCATTTTCATAACACTCTTTTTAGTACAGTACATACAGTACAAAAATTTCTAACTAAGTCTAAATCTTTCTATAAATTCGTCGAAGGTTAAGTTATTTTGGAAACAAATTTAACTCTAATAATGAATGTAATTACATTCATGTGATACTTGAAGAAATTCTGATCTTTACTGTGTAAACTAATGAAAAATCTTCTTGTCCCTTGCACTTTTCTGTTTTGTTATGCATCCATCATAGGATGGCATAGTAATGAATTTAATGATTACATGGTAATGCCTCTAATAAGTATCCATCATAAAATAAGAGTTCTTTTGTTTTTGTAGTATAAAATAATTCTTTGGAGTACTGTTGTAGAAATCTCATCATCCTTAAGAGAGATTAAAATTAAAGAATGCTTGGAAGGGGTTTTGTAACATTGTTCATCAATATTAAAACCTATAAAAAAATTTTCATTAAACAACCGATTCTTGTTGAAAGTTTACTCTCCTACATAAAGTTACTGATACATTTGTACAACGAATTTTAAGGTTAGAAAATATACACCTTTCAGCAACTACAAATTTTCTTGTATTTCAAATTCATTTGATTTGTTAAGAAATTATATCAGTAAGAAAGAACATTACATTATATTTCATATCAGAAGGACCATGTCTTAGACAACTATTATCTATGATTCACACGTACTACACTTGATATTTCCAAAAATGTATTTTTATACACGTACACTAAGGCAGTAAATATGAGGGTGCATTATATTGAGAACTTATTTTTATGAAGCATCATATATTGTTTTACTAGAAAAACTTTTATATTATTCTGTATCACGTATAAGGAGCACTGTAAAATAGTACATTTATATACATACATTCACATTTATGCTAGAGCTAGAGCTGATGCTGATTGCTGACCAGCTGACGTACTAAAAGGAACAAACGTTAGATTTTAGTGTGTGCACTGTGCGCATGTATAGACTACACATTCATACTATACCTACATCGCATTTGAGCCGTATTTACAGCTATAGCTACTAGCTGTAGGTACATGTATAATCTACAGACGTGTAGTGTTTTTTCCCTTGTATTTTTCTGTTCCACCCATCTTGTTATTTTCACTGTACAAAGACTTTGCATTTCTTGTATTTTCTGTGTGCACATAAGTATACTTTTATAGTATACTAGTTATAAATGATAAGAAAAAAGAGCTACTTAAACACTAGTAAATTTTTTTGCATTAATTACTAAAAATTGTACGTTTATAAAAATTTTAATTAGTATTTTAAATAATAAAATTAACATTAAACTTGCTTTATAGGTGTCATTTTTTGAATT
Source organism: Copidosoma floridanum (assembly GCF_036245765.1). Lineage (NCBI taxonomy): Eukaryota > Metazoa > Arthropoda > Insecta > Hymenoptera > Encyrtidae > Copidosoma > Copidosoma floridanum. Next base: position 8,992,946 of record NW_028321906.1, on the reverse strand, counting down.
ATATTAATTCTGATTAAAAATCAAAATTTTAAGAACTTTTTATTCATTTCATTCATTACTCTTAATCACACTTGTAAATTTGCCCACATGAATGAATTACATTATCAGCACATGCTAATTAAATCTCGAACGAATGGGCTATATCACGTGACTTATAATTTTTGAAAAAGATAAGATTAAATGGTTAATTTTATGTAGAGTACTTCAATTTATTGTATTATTAAACAGTATATAGTTCTCTTGTATGAGGAAACTGATTAGAAATAAAATGTAAAAGTCACTTTGTACGGATAAAATAAAAAAAAAAACAAGAATAGAGTAATCACATAATCATTGAAAAAGAAAGTAAAGTAAAGGATGAGAATAATACGGCGAATCTTTACTTTGTATTTACTTATACTTATTTTACTTCTTGTTTAACATTAGCTAGTAATGTCTTACTAAACTATGGTTAAAAATACTTGTACAATCTTTATAAAAAAATTATTTTTTTGAGTTTTACCAGCAGTATTTTTTAAGGTAAATATAATTAGAAAAATAATTTGCACGTTTAATGTAACATCGAAAGCCATTTTTCAACAGCTTATGGCATTAATTTTCGAAATATATTCTACGCATCATATCATTGTAATTTGTTCTCTTTCCATGATAGTCGTTTATGCTGATATTATTAAAAAAAAAAGTTTAGATTATTTTATTTTTCATGAACTTAATGATGGAATAAGTTTAGCTGTATCGACTAAGTTTGTAAAAAAAATACAACCAGAAGGTACGTACTTTTTAAATTATGATTTATCAATACTTATTTCTACTGCTGCTTGAGCGTGCGCAGGAATGTTGCGTAGTAAGCCAGTGGGCTACCTGTTCCACTGCGCCGAAACCTCAATATTTGTGGGATCTGCGACCCCCGTTCGGTCCCATGGTGTAATGGTTAGCACTCTGGACTCTGAATCCAGCGATCCGAGTTCAAATCTCGGTGGGACCTTCTTTTTTATTATATTTCCATAAATATTAGTATCCATACAGAAGTAAGGTGAAATTCGCAGTACAGGAAATGCTTTCAGTAATCTAACACTAATTTAAAATGGTTGAAAAAGAAGAAGTTTTAGAGGATTGTAGTAATAAACAAGTATTCTTTATCATCAATGTATTTGCTATCATCATCTTCGAAGTATAATCCTTCCTTCGTTCTTCAAATTGCTTACTTAGCCACATTGTGATGTAAACAGAGAAAAATTAAAAAATTGCGGAGAACATTTTAGTATAATATTAGGTTGTCTTAATTAATGTATTAAAATATCAGTTTATGGTAACGAAAATAAATACTAAGATAATGGAAAATTGTGTAGACCATTGCAATTTATTAAAATCACGTTTTGCAAAATAAACACCAAAATGAACTTGCATTGAAAAGAAAATGAATTGATTTTATAGGATATCTTAATACTAATGTACAGATAAAATTAAAATTGTTTATCTAAGAATTTGCATCTTTAACGTTTATAAATACTGGAAAAGTTCATGCCAGAATCGTAATATTTATTTAAAATGACGTACGTACAATTTATAACGAAAGTTTTGATATTACAGAAATTATAAGTACATAAACTAAAGGAATAATGATGATAATAATAATAATAATAATAATAATAATAATAATAATAATAGTAATAATAACAATAATAGTAATAATACTAATCATAACATTAATAATAACTATCTTATTCTAAAATTTAGTTTCACTAATATACTTAGGATTGTTTGCTTAAAACAGTTGACGAAATACTTTACATAGTATAAAAAATTGCTAAAAATTACTAAGTGTCTTAGAAAGACTAAAAAAACCTATGTAGTTTTTGCTATACAATTATTCAATATTTACACTTACACACTTCATTTAAAAAATTTTAGCACATTGTTATGTTAATTAAAAAATTTATAACTTTTTTTTTCTGGAATGTTATTTTCATGGCAAATGAAAGAAAAATATCCTTACAATTGATGATTAAACAATCCTTTAGTAAACTTCAATCACTGTACAAAAAATCTATTAGAAGATATTGACTTGTATTGACTCTTCTATAATGTTTGTTTAACCTCATTGTTGTGTTATGTCTTTATTAATTTAATTTTAATAGCCTGATTTAAAATTCTAGTAAAGAATGAGTTGGTAGATAGAATTTCACAAACACAGTATTTACTTAATAGACTAGAATAAATATTGCAGTATTATTTTTTTATTATATTCTTTATTAAAAAACGACAAAATTTAGATGAAAAAGAATCACGTAACTTTTAAGAGCGTAAGACGTATACAAATTTACAATAATATCGTGTTAATAGAAAAATGTTACATACTAGACAACTTTTAACTAGAATTTATAGAAATTGAATTTTATTCCTTCATGTCTTGAAAATGCAAAAAATGAGTGTTAGGAATTGTACCTTTTTTGTATTTGTTAATACAAAAATATCTAAAAAAATTATGACAGCGGTGGGATTCGAACCCACGCCCTTTCGGACTGGTGCCTAAAACCAGCGCCTTAGACCGCTCGGCCACGCTGCCTTCCATTGCGGGATGCTTTAGAGATATCTATAAAGTAAAGGCATTGGAAAAGTATTCAGGTGTTTATCATTTCAAGAGCTACATTTGTAATAGCGTGTATTATGGATAATTACATTTTTTCATACACATATTATACATGACTAATAACTCTTATTAATAAGTAATCATTAGTTTTTTTTTTAAATGGCAAGTAATGTTCAAAAATCTTATATTTATCATACTAAAATTACAAACAATATTACATTTTAACAAATATTTGGAAAAATATTCTTTGTTTGCTTAATATATTTACATACATCTAAATAATTATTTTAATTATTACACAAAACTATCACTAATTGTATAGAGCATCTATCATTGTTCACAATCATATGTATAGCTGACGAATGAATATGGTAAGTGCAAAATCTACCTCTATATTTACAGAGACAGTGGTTTTTACATGAGTCTATAAAAATAAAAAATTTTCATAAAATATAAAAGAATTCTGACATATCAATGCGAAGAGAAAAGTAAGATATTACTTAAGATATATACTTGCGTGTAGAAAGTCAAATAACTATTCTTTTATAATATGTCATGGCTTCTTTCATAATATTTTATTAGGGTTCCTTGTTTCTTATGACACCTAGTTCTTAATGGTTATAATTTCCACTTCATTCATGCAATTACAGATGGGTTAATGCGCTGATCGAAACTCTTCTAAGAATTCAAAGACCAATTCGAAAGATGTAAGTACTACCTATAAGTAAAAATTTGATATAACATCTTTACCATTATACCAAATATAAATAGTACTTACAGTAATAAAATATTGCTAAACATAAAAAGTGATAACAAAAATAGTAGTTTTCTATGAGAAACGATTTGAAGTATTAGTTTGTCTTGGTATTTACTATTATAAATGAAAGGGAAGGATAAAAAATAGTTAATATTGAGATTATTTAGTTTATGGTAAGCATTTTATTATTATCTAGTTTTACCTTCGTTGTCGCTATAACTTAAAAAGTACTTGTGTACATACTTTAGATTACATTTTTATATTACTAACGTTTTATCAACTGTAACTTTGTCTTTGAACACATTTGTTGTAAAATTTTTTATTCATAAACATTTATCGGCACTATAATATATATACGAGGCATTTTACATTTATATAATTTATACACTTAACTGCAGTGTCCAGTTCTTCAGAAACTTAATCTAGTGTTTAATTTAAAGTGATTTATGGTCAAATAGTAGTACAGAAATACATTGAAAGATTTTTTGTAGGTAATGTGATGGTATCGTATTTAAGATTATTATATAAAATATATCATAAAATTATTAACCGTTACGAGTATACAACAAATTTTTATGAGAAAAAATATACATCCACGATGAACCAACTATTCTAATTTGCCAATTTTTCGATTAGAAAAATATATTCTACACTTGGCAACAAAACGACCAAATAAACATTAATACGTTCTTCTCAATACTTACAAAAATTTGTTTGACGATTTAAATATTTCTCGAAAATGTAATGTTATCTTTTGCATTGCGATTTATACGACTTGGCCTCACAAAAGACCGTAACAAAGGTACCAAAAGTATTTGAACTTGATTATTTCTTCGGTGATTGTGCGCAACTTCTTTTTTTTCCCTCCAATAGTCTACTGATACGATCTTCCAATATAAAAATTCAGACTCATAACACAATTCGCCACAGTTTTCGTATATTTTGCCTTATCGTGTCCCCAGGGTATACGCACATAAAACTGACGCTTGCAGTAATGCGTGGGTGACTGGGAAGGAACCACCCGCAGACGCTGGCTTTGAACAGATCAATAAATTTCTCAGGGTATCTGACAGATATGCTTTGGGTGCAATATTCAAAAATAAAAAAGGGTCAGCTTCTTTTGTGCTGTTTTCTATACAAAAATAGCCAAGCTTATGACAGTAGTTATAATCGCACTACTGTTCAAGTATTCATTTAGATATTACATTGTTATATTTTTATAGAAAATATGTATTGTATTAGGTTCCTCTTATATCCATTGCCAGAGTTTTACGTATCCTATATATCTACTTCTACCACCTTATTCCTCTTTTTTATCATTATGCACGTCTTTTGTGTGACCTCAATGTGCGAAGTTTTCTATCGGACGTCGTCTTTATCGTCACGTAAAAGATTTACTTTATTTGTAATAATCGAAAATTTTTTTCAAGAATGAAATGGTACTTAACTTCAATCGAATATTATTATATACCTAATAATTTTTTTCTTTTCGTATTCTTCAGGTACGCAAAATCCACCCAATAGTTTTTCTTGATAATAACTATAAATGTTCTTTGAAAAGTATTGCGAAAGTAATGCGAGAAGAAATAAGATTTTTTGATCTTTCTGTTTGGTACTCGTCTGGATGACGAAAAATAGTGCAGAATCATCTCGATAAAGTCGACACTCAATGACCACCACATATGCAACTTGAATCAATCCGATGACTTGCATCACATGGATTAAGCGTAGCGTATCATTCCCTCGCGTCATGGACTAGCTAAAGGAAGTAAATACAATATTCAAGGGTATTGGTCTGGGCGAGTGCCTGAAGGCGATTCTGCTTGATAAATTAATCATTTATGTATGTTTCGACGATCTACTTATCCACAAAAGCGAGAAGATTATGCTTGAAAAGGGCAAATGGTATACTTTCATTTCTTATTCTCTTTTATCCAATGGATATTTTCCTTCTCTTTTAACAGACGTGAAATATTTCTTTCCCCAAGTCATGCTGATATGCTTGACTTGGGCTTGACTTCCCTTCTTTTACGTATCTCTAATTTCTTTATCTCTGCCAGTGTTTGCAATCTGTTACGCGGCTTATTAATCCGATTTTGCTCTGCTTAATCTCGTAACGTTTCTTCATCTTCGTTAGAACACGAACATTTCTGTTGGTGTTCATCCTCGTTAATTGTTACCTTTATATCCCGCGGTTCGTTATTCTCAACTTTCTGTTCAACGTTAACTTTTATGTTTAGCTTTGTACTGTGACCACTCCTCTCACGAACTCGTGTCTTTTCTTTTTTCCTTTTTTTTTTTTTTTCATCAATCTACGTTATAATTTTTATACTACATTTTTCTTATAGCCTATACTAGTTCCCTGTAGCCTTTTTATCCCTTAACATGTGTATATTTTTTAACGTAATTCTGAAAGAAGCTCAACAACAAATTTTCAGTTTGTTGAGAAAATTGAATAACATTAAGGACACACAATCTCATCACAAGCTACAGATAAAGAGAGTATTTAAATTGTTAATCAAAGGAACAAATAAATACATAAATAAATTGAAATAAAAAAGCCGAAATGCTGAAAATGTGAAAGCTCCATCAACTACGCAACAACCAAACTCAATACAGTGAAAGGACCTTTTTTTGTTAATTTTACGTGTTCGTGGACCTGCACAAGCAATGGATGATCGAATTCCAAGAGAAATCGAAATGTGGCAACGTGCGCTCGAGCTTTTCGTTAATCACTAGCGTGACGAACGAAATACCTCGTTAGCGAAATGCCGGGGGGTACCAGCCTCTCTCTCCCTCTCTCCTTCTGCAACATTCGTTCAAGCGAGGCTATTCACGACAACGCCATCCGAGCATATCTCACGGACGCGTTTTCGGTCGCACAATGCATCGATCATCGTGCACTACCTACATGTGCGCGTATTTCGACTGTACCTACTTTGTCTTGCTATGTACGCTCATATTATAATGGCCTTGTCAACGTCAGTGGAAAAATGCGCCCATAACGAGAAGATGTTCCTCTCCACGGGCTTGTTATGTTATCGTATTTTAAGAAAACATATTTTTTAATGGAATTTTCGGGAAAAAATTGACCCTGAGTATCTTTGATTGTGTCACGTTAATAAAGTGGATATTGCATGTATTTAAATTACATTTGCTTTAAATTTTTGTACTTTTCAAATGATGCAAATGGTATATAAATTCCACCTGAACATTAAAACAAATTGAAGCTTAACAATGCATGCAAGGTATAATTAAAAATTTTGTCGTCGAGTCGCAATAAAAGGGTCAGCCTTGCAAAGAGTTCATTGTTGGCACGAAACGGGCTCCCGAAAATAATTGCGACTCACATATCCAAATTCAGGAGGCATTCTCATCGTGAATGCGTACGCGTACGAGGGTAGGCGAATAGGTATACATCCCCAATGTTCGAGATAATGAAACGAGAAGGGATGATGTCGATCGGACGAGACACATGCTCTGTCTAACGCGAGCATCCTCTATTATATATATATATATATATATCTCTCTCTCTCTCTCTCTCTCGGCTCAATAATCATGTAACTTAATGACTATTGATGCACCGAGGAAGTGTAGCTAGCCCCTACAATGGAGTTGTTCCTGCAACCGGATGGCGTTATCTTCGATGCAAATAGGCCTCTGGTATGTGCTCCCTTCTATCTGACTCTATGTATGCATGTGTCTCACTCTTTCTCTCACACTCCTTTTACGCATTGCTCCATTGTTCAGCTGAGGATTTCAAAAAATAGTGCATTCGGTTGGATTTGTGATTAATATAAATTTTCAAATATATTGCCCTCTTCTGTCGGCAAGTATTTAGTTTCAAAGTACCAGACAAGTAACTTAGTGTCCCTTTATTCAAACGATTTAATTTCTTTTTACATAGATTTATACATACCAAAATTGAAATTGAGCTCTGTTTTTTTTTATTAGGTCCGATGAATCTTGTCTGTGGATTATAACTTTTATTTAAAGATGAGTACGCATTTATGCTTGTAATAAAAAAAATTGATAAAAATACAAGTTAGCAGATTTTTGATATTGATAATAACCTTCTGATGGATTTATTTTTCAGTTAAAATGGCTCATTTGTTCACAGATGAATTTCATGTATACGAAAAGGCGCAGGGAAAGAGAAGTAGAGAAGAGGGTTCGGAGGCGCGTATAACGAGTCGCATCCAGTCCTCTAAAATTGAGGGTAATTTCACGAGACAAATCGCCCCGAAATTTAAAACCGAAAAATTTCATCCCACACCCTGGCTATAACGCCATCATGTGCGCCACTCGGTGTCTCTTTGCCTCCTATCGCTCATGCTATTATTATTTTTCTTTTTTTTTTTTTTTTATTTAATTCTCAAACATTCATCTCTGTTCTACTGGTAGACCGAATCACCTGCACCATCGAGGGACTAATTATGTTTCCTCTCCTAATTTAATTTTTGCGCTCTCCCCTCCGGCGTTGTGAGCCTCGATTTTTTTGACAATTTTCCGACTCAAGCGACGGAGGGGAATTCGAGAGAAAAAAAGACGGGTACTGGAAGCAGAGCTGAATTTCAATTGGATTACACCCAACCAGCAAAAAAACCCACATCTCCACCCGTGGTATGTGTCTGCTGGAGCATGGACGCCGAGGTAACTCTCGTTGGCCATCTCCGTCGTAATGGTTGAGAGCTCTCGTCGACCTAATGGTGGGCTTGCATCAATGAGATTACCGATAATAAATCAAACCCAACAGGGCTCATTTCTGCGAGAATACGCAGTTTAATGCTTGCGATTTTTTCCCGTCAACGTCTCGCAGTTTTTCTGCCTCGTTCGCTACCTAATGTATTATTGATGCTAGTAATTATTCCGAAAACATGAATAATCAAAAATCATGCTGTTCTCACCCTGGGATGTCGCAGCTATACCTGTATACGTAGCATCAGGATTTTTATAAGGTTATTGAGTGACTATGGGATCAACATAGCTTACAATAAAAAGCTAAGAAAACAAAGGGCACGTAAGAAAGACTTGGAAAAATGAATGATTTTTAAGATGCTTAAACGAATATGAAGCATTATTATTTTTTATAAATATATAAATGTTACATGCAGCGTATGTTATCGGGTGACTAAAGCGTTGTGTACAAATTTATGTTATCTTCTGATCTAATATAACCAGCTGCATTACCTATAATTTTGTTATTAAATATACCTTTTATATTCGATCATGCTGTCATAGTTTTTGGTAGTGATGATTATTTTTTACAAAGAAATATCATATTACTTCTATAGTATAAAAATTAATAACTTAGTAAATGACAGCTTCAAGTTTTACTTTGCTTTGTACTCAAAAGTAATTTGAAACACTACAGTATTGTTTAATTACTTTTTCATTTAGTAAAATTTTTTTTCAACATCATACAAAAAGTATTCAATTCATTTAAAACCAGCAAATACGACGAGAAATTTTTCCATATCCGAGCGGCGTTTCCACATATTCTATGCGTGTTTCAATACACCCGATCGATCGATGACCTCGTACGTGACATTAAAATCTACCCGCGAGCGAACAGGAATTTACTATTGTGTCGCATGTGCGAACAGATATATGCACGTCTGTCATAGCGTATAGTGACGAGTATATCCACGTAAATTCCTCTTTTGTCCTGAATGCTATCATTTTTTCTTTCCCCAATATCAACGGAACGTCGATGAAAGAAGAGTATGATACGTGCACTATTAAAATAAAATATAATAAATAGCCTAACTTGAAACGAATGATTTTTTGAACTGCACGAATTTTTTAATAATTTTAATGCCAGAACAATTAATATTATTATTATTATTATTATTATTATTATTATTATTATTATTACTACACTATCTGTAAAATGATAACAGTAAACAAAAAATATGCTTCAAATACAAACCACGATAGAGACATCGTTTTATTGATGCACCATTTTTATAGCATTAATCACTATCAACCATAATCACAGAGTGTCTAAAGAAAGTACAAATACAGTTACATTTTATTTATAATAAAATAAATATTCAATTAGCGAATGAGAGAAAAAGAATGGAAATACATAATAACTGTAGTTTATTTCTCGAACCTCAATTAAAAATGATTCCTTGCTATACAGAGACTCGTTCCACTGAATATGACAAACAATAGTCAACGAGTAGGAGATTACATGATTTATGGTTTCAAGAATAATTGCCAAATCAGAGTAGCGAAAGAAACAAAGGCAAGTGCACCGAAACTGCATCACAACTGCATTTAATTTCCTCGACAACTGTCACCCCTTTTCTTTACTGCAAGTCAAGTGCATCAAGATGTGCAAAAAGACACCCATGTAGCGACAAAAAAGCGCGAAGAATTCCAGCAGCGCGAGCTCGCAACTGGGGAATCCCCGCCTCTCCCCTTACAATATGACGCAACGCGTGTGGAACGAAAGCAGACGACCCCCCACGAACCATCTGCGCTTTCGCGCCCACATCTCCCATCCTACGTATACGGTCCCTTATGGACCCGAGTTTGCGCAGGCATAATTTTGAACCCTTCGCAGCCTAATAATACACGCAGGTCATGCGCCTTCTTATGACAAAGATGAAGGAAGAAAAAACTTCCCATCGATTAAAGATAACGTTTAAAACCAAGAAATGCGAAAAACACCTCATCTTATTTTCCAGGCTTTCGAAAAGCTGATCTTTTTGATAACCAAGCTCAATGGAAATCACATTTTTTTTCTTTCTTTTTAACCAAACTACACGTAAATAAGTGCATGCACGCGTACACGTCAAAAGGCATTGTATGCATCGCTGCACAGAAAAAAAAATAATAAAGGAAAAGGTTGAATTTCCATGCGTGCAAGTGCAACAGCATTGTACCTATTCACGTAGACGTCGCGACGTCGCATCTGGTGCACCGGTGCGTGTTAGAACGAGTTACGTGCAGTCGAATGCAGTTTCTCGACTAAGTGGTTTATATGAGTTCGCTCGACAATTTGATTCTCTCTTATACTCCGCCCTCTGCACGCGCGTTGCACTCTCAGCACTTTTATGCAGCCCACTGTTGGTGCGTCGAAAGCAATTTCGCAATTCGATCGGACGCCCGAACCCTTCGATTTCTGTCGTTTTGCCTTAATTCGCTTAACGTTTTTACGGATGCCTGCACCTGATTTTTTTTTCTTCCGATCCAGCCTATTTGCTCGGGACCGAGGCAGTATTTCGAAAATTTCTGAAGTATACTTCGTTGTATTGTTGGGATAATTGTGATGCTGAATGAAGTAGAAAACAGATGAAATTAAGGACACCGACTGGTTCGGTTTAGTCAGCAGAGCGTGTAACTCGTTGTGGCTCCTCGCGAGGAACTTTTCAATTAAAAGAAACTTTTTACTTGTTAACTCATATGTGAAGATAATTTCACATGTGAATGTATTCCATGTGGACAAAGGGACATTCATATTCGTTCAAATAACAAAAATAAAAAAATTTTAGTTTGATAATATTTTCATGATAAAAACTGTTGGTATGATGAAATTAAAATCCACCACATGTTCATACAGCGAATTTCTCTTGAAATGTAAATTTGTTGGCTTCTCCAAACATAAAACGCACTGGACCCTCGAGCACTGATATTGCAAGGTTTCGTAAAAAGTAGAGAAATACGACAACCAACTGTCCGAATCTTGTTTTTGCTGGGTTGGTAACTCGAAATTCTAGTAGAGAGGAAATGTATTTCATGGACTTCCTTTTTTCCCGTACACAAATGAAATTTAATTAACAAAAATACGTGGCTTTTCTATACAGCTTCCTTTTCTTCGGACACACGTTGTACGTAATATATAATTTTATTATAAAAGTAATGCAACACCTGCCCTTGCAATGTAATGTAAAAAACCAATACACTTCAATTGATTATAATAAAGATTAGAAATAAACATTTGCGAGACACTCTAGTTTGATGATACGCAAAGCACGTATGTAATGGAACCAATCAAACAGATGATTAACCGAGAGGCTCTTGCTTACTTTAATTCAGAAAAGCTAGTGCACTATACGGTCGGGAGGAAAAAATTTCAAGTCATGCAGGGCAATTGCAGTTCACCACGGCTTTGAGGATGATGTACGTGACGAGGAACAATGAGAATGGCTGATAGAGCTAAGCCCACCCTCGCCTCACCCAGTCACCCGAGGCGTGACTGGATATGCACCAAGCTGGCTTTTAATGAAGATCTATCGTTTGGAAGCCCCAAAGTAGCACTTGCAGATCATGCACGTGATCGAGTTTTTAATTTTTGATTCTTTCATGCGCAATGTAAGTTAAATATAAGGTATTTTTCATTACAACTCGATAACGTCTTAATAAATATAATAAAAAAAAACTTTTCAGGATAGCAGATTTTAATACCACGGTGTTATGGTTCTGGAACATTTATTTTTATGTCAATTTGGTGTGGGCAAAGCTCGAGCAAAGCTATAATAACTTGTATTGCTTTTTTAAATTCATGTAAAATACACAGAATCTCAATACTATATCATTTTTATCATGGAATAATGGTACAAGTTCACGTTTTGTTCATTAAAATATCCAGCTTTAACGAAAAAAAAAAAAAAAAAAAAAAAAAAAATCAATGATAAACACAACCCCTGCCAGGCATCCTACCTGACAAAATAAAGTTCGACAATACGAACTACCCAGTTACACTGAAGTACCCCATGAAAAAGTTTTTAATTCCCGCTAAAATCCAAACAACACACGAATCCCGTCGTGCAGAGTCAAGAGCCCGAGAGCTATAACTCAGCGAGCAATATAACGAAAGCGAATCTCCGGCGTCCCTCGGAAATAACAATTAACGATTTTAATCCACGCCAAACTGCACGGCGAAAGCTCGCGCGCTTCTTCCTTCCTCAGCTCGTACATAATTTCAGCTGGGCTTCTTCCTCGTAAACACTAACCTTAACGGGTTGGGTTGAGGCTCTCGAATCGAAGAGAGTGAGAGAGAGATAGGGCGCGAGAAACGGCCTCCCGGCAATTAACGGACGGAATTACCATCGCCCGCGACACACAGCGGCGCTCGAGCATATCCGCTTATATCTTAAAACAGTAGGAAGAGCCGGGCGTTTTTCATTCTTACGACTATTTAATCCCTTCCCTATGCTGTCGTGAGTTGTGAGCTTTCCCGTTCCTTATTCTTTGCCTCCATCCCTCTCTCTCTCCGCGTTTGTTGGTCATAATTAGCATTTTGATTTATGGTACGATCCGATGTGCACTTAATTTTTTAATTAGTCTTAATACTGTTATAATCTATAGAGTCATCGTAAAACTAACATTTGTAGATAATCATCACGCTTTGGTTTGAAATTTTTTCATGACGAAATTCCATACGCTTAATGGTAAAATCATCGATTGTTATTTTTTATTTTATTAATTAAAAGAGATGAGAAACTTTATTGCTATAGGAACGATGTATTCATCGCATGATTTTGACAGACGCGTGATTGCATCTCGGAATATGAGAGCGAAAACAAAACAATTTTGCTCGTCAGATAAGCTTCTAATAAAAATAAATATTTTTCACGACACTGTCAGTCACACGGGAACCAGCCAAATCGAATGAGGCTCTTTATTTCGGGAACCCTTCACCCCAACCCTCCCCCCTCCCCGAGTTTTACGAGCGAAACTGCCGAGCCACTGGTAAAATAAAGAAATGAAAAAGCGAGCGTATAAATACGCACGAGGGCTGGCTCGCCGAGGCCGGAAAAAAAAATTCAAAGAGAGGAAAAAAGGGAAGAGATAAGGAGCCGATAAAGACGTGATGCTCGATCTTCTAAATTAGGCACGCGCTGTGCAAATATAGCTCACACGTTCTCCGAGCCGGCTTCTTCTTTTATTGCGAATAACCTCGGCGAATCAAAAATTGTTAGAGGGCAGGGATTTTCTGAACTGAAATGGTATCATTACTCTCGCGAAATTGCTATTAAAGTGTATTGTCATCTCGCGCGGGACACGTCATGTTCACAGTATTTGTTTATTCAGTTTATTCAAATTATCTGCAATCAATTAATTTTTATCGGTCGTTCCAACCGAACGCATAAAAAATCGTAAACCTCACAACTCTTTATGTTTTCGTACGAATGAGATCAGTTTGCTCACGGCACAATAGACAACAGTCGTACAAAGCTCCACGCGCATTAAGAACCGTCAATAAAATTCGTCACGGTTAAACTTGAATTTGATGTAGGAAATCTCGCACTGCGCAGCCAATCGAATTGAACATCCACCAGCCCCTCCTCTCCTCTGTTTCTTTATACTCTTTCGCGCACGATTTCTTTCCTCTTTTTTTTTTTTTTTTTTTTTTTTTTTTTGGCGCGAGTAGCGCGTGGCGCTTTCAACCCTAAATTTCGATCCGCTTCCGTCGCGTGCTTGTAAAATCCGGGCGACTTCCGGGTGTCAAAGCTACACCGCTTTCACGAGGCCTCGTCACAACAATCGTTCCGACATTACTTTTAAATTCGATCAATGGACGAAGCCGAGCGTAAAACACTTTTAGGGTTGAAGATTTTAAAGCGCACGAGTCACTGGTACACGTGTACTAACACAAGCACATGGGGAATCATTGGAAAAAACGAGAGGAAGAGACGAAGCCCAAGGACTGCGTGTTCTCAGCTTCTCGTGATTTTTTACGCGGTTTGTTGTGGGAACTGATGGTGAAAAAAAGGGGGGAGGCACGAAAGTACATGTAGGCACATGGACAGCTTGTCACTCTAAAAGGGGACGAAATTCATTTTGTCACCCTTTGAGCTACACGCGAATGCCGTAGGGCTGTTTTTGTTTTTATTACCGTTTGAGATGAGTGCGATTGATTTTTCCCTCTGGGCTGGTCGGCACTTTCGTTACCGTGTGTTTTACGTTTTCCATAATTCAATGATTAATTTTGTTTGTTTCTCTGCAACTTTAAAAATACTACTGGTATAACTTTAAGTTTAATGGTAACCATACGTAATAAAATATCCAAGCAACTAAACTAAATCAATAAAAAAAATTTGGTTATAACTCGTTGTTTATACAAGTGAAGATTGTTTTATAAACCATCACCTAAGAAAAATCATATTTTACTAATTAAAACATGTGCATTCAAATGCAATGTTGAACTTTGAAAATTGGAAAAATTGTTCTGAAAAAAGTCAACCTTAGATTAAAAAAAACCACCAGACTTGAGCTGAAAAACGTGTCAAAAATCCATTCAACACTCGCAGGTACATTCACCCCCATTGGGGCGCCGGGAAAATATTGTTAGCCAGAGGGCCCTGGGACAATGTTGGCGTTACACCCGTACACCCGTCAAGTCGAGTTAACCTTTTAATTTCGTAGAGCAAAAAAAATGCAATCAGTCGCGCAGCTCTGGGCAAGGCTCAATATAATCCAACGATCCGCGCCCGTCAAAACAAACAGCTGCGAGCGCGTTGAAAAAGCCGCGAGGCTCGCTTGCAAAATCGAGAAAAGGGACCGGGCTCAGTTAATTTCGACCAATGGTGCGGGGTACGCTGACCGAAAATGAGCATGTATGGATGGGTACATCGAAAAGCGAAAACATGGGGGGGGGAGAAGTGGAAGGGGGGGGGAAATGATATCAAAACTGCGCGAAGCGAAACGCGTCGCGTGGTGAAATTGTTATTACATACGCACGGCGAGGGCTCAACCAATGTTTTCGAATTTCGGAGATAACAACACATTGCTCTCTGGATCGCGCGTGGCATGACCGGATCCGATGGTTCGATAGGCGTCGATGGTCCAAGCGCGCATTTTCGTTTGATACAATAATTTTCTTCTTTGAACCGTATCTTTACTGTGCCCTTTCACAACTTTCGATTAATTATATTGCCAAGGTATAGTACTGCTTGTTTCTGTCTCTACTACAAAGTTTGCCCATATCTTCCCTTTCCAGTTTCCCTAACGATACGCCCTGCTCTTTTTTCAATTTCTTTAATTGAAATTTTTCCTTTAACACTAAATGTGTTGACTTTTTGAGTCTTTCACTAGAGTGATCTCACACTTTCTCAATGATCACTTTGAGGGTGCGTTTGATGGAGTCTGGCAGACTCACGGACTCCATCTCAACGAACTTTAAGATTCTTTCGAGTTTGAATGACTCTACTTTTAACTCTTTTCTTTTAATTTCATTCCAGTATAACACGTGTACATGTTACCACCGCTTCACCTGAACTTACTGACGTATTTATTAATAAAAACAAATGAAAGGTAGTCCCGTGACCGAAATATAATAATAACTAACAAAAACTATAGAAGCTAACAGCGATCGAAACATCGTCTGTACCCCTGATGCACCACAGATCCGGGATGAAGCGCAAAGAAAAATTGAGGTAAAAAGTAAAAAAAAAAAAAAAATCGAAATCGTTAACGACGCACACAACAGCAGTAATGAAGGGCCTGGAGGCCTTCCTCTCCAACACAGAAGAAGAGGGCAAATCGGTTGCCCGGGCAACGTATAATTCATTTGCTATAACACTGCTACTGGTACACACGATGCACTCTCGGTACCTATAAGCAAGACCGGTTGCTCCAGCCTATGTCACCCTATATATATACATACGCACAATCACAGTTGCAGGAGGGAAAGAGAGAGAGAGAGAGAGAGGGAATGAGATATCTGCAGTGATCTGATTTCAAACCAATCAACGGCGGTTTTGCGCTCAATTTACAATCAGCCCCGATTCGGCCGTACTATCTACGGTCGCTTATACGTGCACGGCCACTCGGGCCTCGGTGTGTGAACATGCAAGTTAGAGAGATACAAATGGGAAATACATATATACATGTATATTTTAATCGAACCATCCTTCAAAAGGCGTGTGAGGGTGCCTGACTGATTGGGTGCTGGTGGAGGGCTTGTGCGTCCGAACGGACAAGTGCAAGAGGATTGTGTGTGAGTGGAGAGAAAAGGTATGAAAAAAAAAAAAAAAAAAGAAAGAAGAGTTATATGGCGATGATCGGTGCAGCACTCAGTGACGCTCTTGTGGTGTGACGCGTACGATGATTAATTTGTTTCCACCCAGAAGTCACTCGTAGGGTCATATAATACAAGTTATATGCAGTCGCAGGACGGATGCTCCGATTGTATCATCAGTGGGCTTGATGAAAAGTGTTGAGCCGACATTAATTTTCTGTCCAGTCGAGCTGAGTACTTTTTGCCCTCGTGCTTCATTGATTTGGCTTTCAATTATTTGCACCAATGAACTTTTTCATATCCTAAAATGTATTCTAATGAAGCTTTTGACGTCTTCGAGACCAATTTCAGCCAACTTTTTCGTCTTGGAGCAATTAATAATGATGCATGATTTTATAGATAGTTGCATGCAAGTTTAGGGTTCACATGAAATATTTCTGATTGAAAACTGTAAAGTCGACCAAACGATTGACCAAGAAACTATTGACACGTGGAAACTCCTCTTCTAATTTGGCAAAGTATACATATATCACACGGAGTTACGATTCACTGTAAAATCGCATGGGCTAGCGCAGTTCCACGTTATACATATACGTATCGAGCAAAACGTCAGAGTCACGTGCATATACAACAAGAGAAGAAAGATAGAGAGAGAGAGAGATGGTTTCATTTGCATTAAGCCAGTAGTGTGTGTGTGTATAGCCAATCGCGATGGCGCCGCGATAACGCGACTGCGGCACGAAACGCAAAGGTATATAATGAAACTCAAGTGCGTAAAATTTATCATCTCTCTCGTCAACCAATCCCTCCTCTCTGTGCCCTCCTCTCTTCTTCCATCGAATGGTCGTAGATACGTGTTTGTGCATCCATAGACGGGGTATATGTATACATGTGTGCCTGCATGCAAAGCGATCAGATGAGGCTTCATTTACGGCAACAATGAGAAGAGAGGGCGGGAGAGAGAGAGAGAGAGAGCCGTGACGCCGCTGGCGCCCTTTTCATCGGGGCCCTGCCAATTACACGTTGCATTAGACAGCGATAAAGGCACAATGCACATCTATACTACTTATAGAGAGAAGCCGACGTGTATATACACGATAGCTATAACACAGCACGACCGTGTATTTTATATATATATATACGCGTGCAATGCCTGGGTGTGCGCTTGCATTGAAGCCGTGTCTCTTTTTTGCATCCCGTCGTTGCGCAATAAAAGTTCGAAGAATGAAATTTCGTTCCCCTCTTTCTGTCGCAAAAAAAGGTACATTTTTCGCGATCCACGGAATAATCGCTCTCTGGTCTCGTTGCGCGCTCCGAGAAAAATTCCAATTCACGTGTTTGTTATTGCATTGACGTGGATAATTAAAACTTCGCCGGGCCATTATTCGTCCAGCGAATCTGATTGGATGGGAAACTTTGTCAATCGACTTGAAAATGCGTAATTATAGAAGTATTACATTTTTACCGATTTTAGCAATTGATTTGAATTTCAATGAGAGTTAATGGTGCATTTAATAATGATTTCATGTCATTCAATTGTGCCCAATGGTATGCTGAAAATTCTCATTGCTCGGGCGCACTTTGCATGAAACAACGTGGTATTAAAGTACTTGGAGATACGATCTCCTTAAAATTCACCAGCAGCTTCGAGTCGGTTTGTTTCACTTTTCATCTGTCCCCTTGAGCTAAGTAACACTTGCGAGGAGGGGAAAAAAAAAAGGGAAGGTAAAGTACAAGAACCACACGCAAGAGCGCTTCGGTACAATTTCAACGCGACCTTGAGCAGTGCATAAACACTTTGTTCGTACGAGTCATGAATAAAAGAGATACACGTCTCCGGCATGGATGTACATACTTCTTGATTGACCGTCTTGAAAAATACTTTTTGTATCATCGTTGCACACACAGTGAGAGAGTAAAAGGCTATATTTCAATTTTCACAAAGTTGATCGCGTATTCAGTTTCTGTATTAAATTAAAAATTACAAAAGAGCAATAGTTCTTCGTAGGAAGAAAACATGGTTTCAATACCAACCAACCATTGAAATAAAAATGTTTTTAAAACACTCAGGCGTTAATGACTATCATTCGTATGGATTCCTATGAAAAATTGAACAAACGATCCATGAATAAAAGTACCCACACGCGGATCTTGAACACGAACGCTTGAGCATCGTCACGCTTGCACGCACCAGAAGGCAAGGAGGGAGGAACAAAAATAATCGCTCACTACATACAAGTACTACACCACACGCATTGCAGACCTTTCAATTTAACCCGAGCATTCGTCGCGCGCGAAAACTCAAGGGTAAGTATATGTACGTACGCGGTGCACGCGACTACCGCACAAAAAGAGAAACGACTCCTGCGACGACACCTTGTGTGTGTCTCTCGGCATAATACGCTCGGCCAGGTGAGAGAAAGAGTGCAGACGGTACTTAAAGACGGGGGGAAAGGGTGGAAAAAAAAGAAAAAAAAACTATAATACATGTATGTAAAAAGGGAGCGTGGGGAGGTGAGGGTTCTGGCCCCCCTCGGAAGAGATGGATTCAGCACGTGGACGATTTCACGGAGTCGAAACGGGGTAATTGCTCGAGCAGGAACTATTCTAGCTTGTGTCGTATACTCCCTCCCTCTCTGTTGGATGACTCAAATGTCGCGTTATGTGTTTTTTTAGACTTACATATATATATATATATATATATATATATATATATATATATATATATATATATATATATATATATATGTTATTTGCCGTTTCGTATGCATTTTAATGCGACGCCTGGAAACGCCTTTGCCGCTTCTTTATACCGTTAAGCTCTTCTAGTATACTTATACCCTCTTGTGTTATTAAGAATTATAAGCAACGGTTTTCTTCGCAAAGAGACGTTGGTACAATATAAAAGGAGATTCGCAAACAGCTCCGAGACGTTTCATTAGTCTGCTTAGGCAGCGGGGAAAGAGTGTTATTAGGAGGAAATTGTTTCATTTCGGGAGAATTCGATTTTGAAGTTGTGTATTAAGAAAATACCGGCTCTCTGAACAAGATGACAAAGAGAAAGGGGGTGGGGGTTGGGTACTTGTGTATAATCATGGTTCTGCGAGCACAAGGGGGGTCCGCAAGACGGCGGCTAGTGCGCGCATAACAGACATCTGTTGAAATAATTAAGACTTGCGTGCGCTGTGAAGATGCTTTTTCAAACGAATGAACCAACAACCAGCAGATGTTATGGAATTAATGCTGTATCGAGTGCAAAACTGTATACCCTTGTAGTGTCATCCAAGTACTTGGTAAATGCACAGTGTTTTTCTAGTAGGTTTAGAAATAAACATCCAAAGAAAATACCAAAGTGAAAATTGATTTGTGTACCGTTTTATCGTGTAGCCAATGACTAGGAATGGAATTTCCATTCATGGATATTATTTTGGATGTATTAATTTCACTTTTTCTACACCTAAACAAAAGTTTAAAAGTGTCTTATGACTTTGCGTTTATCTTCGTTTGAATAAATTTCAGCAATTTGTTTCTGTCTCTGCTAAAAGTGAAAAATCTATCAAAAATACGAGTTGTGACATACTTTTAATGATTGTTTGACATTTACATTAGCACAGTTTTATTACTCCATCAATCGGCCATCCCGATCGATGCATTAAAAACCTATACTTACTGAAGTAATTTAAAAACCATACGAAATAAACGATGAAGTGCATAACTTCCATACATAACAGCCCACAAATGATACACTTTGATATACCGCATCCTATATGTATGTGCTCACCATATCCTTGCTATAAAACGTTTAGAAAACGCGTTATCTCAACCGATAATCGATCCACTAGTCGACTGGCAGCCTTGCAAAAGAGATAATGTATTAGCTTGCACCATGCCCCTATACTTTCACGGGCGAACTTTTCATTCTCAGTGTGATACGCAACGTAAAAGGGTAAACCGAGAGAGATTCACAAGGACGGAAGTGCCTTTGCCTATACAATCATCTCGGAATTGTACATTATATATGTACACACGTATAATATCCGTGAGCAAAAAGTGGTCGGTTGTAGCCTCTATCCCGGCTATGTATAGCTCCACACAGGCGTATAGAGTGAACAGACGGGTGGACGTGATCACCGCGCAGGGTAACGCAATTTCTCCGGCCGGCGAAGATTATCATCTGGCGGTGGTGGTGGAGATTAGCCAGATCGATCACACGTGCTCCAAACCAATTCCTTCGGTCAGCTGCTCATCAATACCTCTGAACTTATACTCTCTCTCTCTCCCTCTGTATTGCCCCAACATCTATATACGTACACTCCGTAACCATCACCCCTACTCAGAGGAGTAGGTATATGTATGTATATATGTATAGAGAGGAGGTCTCCGACTCGCTCTTACTTATTCTGTTCGATCGTACAAGCGTATGACCTGTGCGTATTGCTGATGGTCCGTCCATCCGCGTCCGCGTGTCCGAGTCGTCATCGTACACAAGGATATAAGCCTTATCCATGCATGCATGCACGCACGCACACGTGCTTGAGCAGAAAAGGGGATAGGGAGAGCATCCTCGTGTACAGGTAAGCGACTGTGCTCCTAATAGGCATATAATCGTTATACATATACATATATATATATGTATGTATATAACGATCGAACTACTGTGGTGCAGCACCCACTCACGCACTATGGCCTATATATAACATGACCGTGTGCGTATGTATAATTTGTACGGGCGGCTAAGCACCAGAGCTGACCGGTGAGATAGAGGAGATATGGGATTGCACGGGTATATGTTTATTGTGTCTATATACGTACCATTTATGTACACATAATATTATGTGCATATAGGTGCGCATGACACATATAGGAAGTCTTAGATCGTATATAATTACTATGCTTTTATACGTATATATACGCATAAAGTCGATCGAAAGGTCGTATTTTTTTTTTTTTTTTTTTTTTTTTTTTCTGCAGTAGTTTAGTAACGGTAGATTGGACGTGAGAGCAGAGAGAGCTGCTGGTGCGGAGTGTGCGGTGCAGGGCGTAACAACTTGTTATTGGTGCGGTTACGCGGAACAAATCGATGCTGCCGTTCGAGTGTCGTTATTAAGATCGGAATCGTCGATAAGTACATTAGCATGCATCGATACCGCTGATGAGCTATCATTATGTGTACCTACCTTTGCGTGTAATGCACGGCAATATTAGCGCGTGGAACGATTTCCATCATCATCGCTTTGCCGTTGGATTTTAATGATATTGAAATAATGACGTGAATAATACAATTACAATTACGGAGACGGTGAAAATTGTGACGCCGTGGTTGGTGAATAAATCATAAAAATCGTTTGTTGCCGTAACAACCAAAGTTCCCATATTACATGTATATAGATGGATTAGTGGATATAGACGTTTCGAATCAATACACATTATATATTGTATTGAGCAGTACACAAGGCGTACACGCACAGGTCCCCACATTGTACGTGAGTCGATGCGTGACGTGCTTAATGCAAATTCACGATAGGATCCCATCTTGAATCAGTCAAAATACCTCAAGGCTACGACAGCAGGTAGTTATATACACATAGGCGTCTTATCTCGAGGGCGATTGCGTTAAGGGGGCTATGCTACTTGATTCAAGATTACAATAACGACGAAAGATGATATCGTATAAATATACATGTATATCTTTGCGAGGCATCGACTGTACGAGATTCCACGTAAACACACCTTTTACCCGGTCTACTGATTTTTCTCTCCAAATATACTTCCTGGCGAATGTATGGAGCACAAAGAGAAAAAAAAAGAAAATAAAGAGGGGGACACTTGAAAATAAACAGGATCGGTAATGCGATGTAATGTAACGCGTTGTTGTCCTGCGGGTGATATTTTTGTCTTTCAAGTTTACATTCGATCGCGGGCCGATGTTTGCGCGCCGTCGAAGCGCGTGCACGTAAATTTCGTTTCCTGTAATTCCATTAACGAACGTGAAAGCTTATGCAAATTTCGATGCGCGTGCCCTGTACAACGGTGCAATCGAATCGGAAAACGTTGTCCCGAAAAAAGAGCTTCATTGCATTAAAGTTCGATGAAAAGTTTATTTAATGCAGATGCACGGATCTCGTTAAGCTGGTCCTACAGAAGATCATGAAAAATTGAATTTCGACTCATAAATATAGGTCCTGTTGAGACTCGGCGGGTATTGAAAATATCGTCCCATTACCACGACAAGCTTATTGAGCACAGTCTTACAGTGGTACATAACAATTATGTTAAAATAAAAGCACTTTACAAGTTGTAATAGTATGTTACACCTGTATGTATAGTGGATGAAAATCACATACCTAACATTTGAATCATAAATCGTGAAAAATCGTGCATGTTTTCTATACGAGGAAAATGACATGCAGCTCGCATAAACTTCAAACCTCGTCGAAGCTATACCGCATGTATATAGATGCGGTGAAACGACATGATTTAAAGCAGAATTCGTGGCTCAAGCTTTTGCGACTTTGGACGACCAGATAACGTTAAACCGAAAGTCAGGGAACCCATAAACCAACAACCTCCGGAATATCGTAAAATTGCATTTGAAGAGAATGAACCAGCCGACGCTTCGCACGGCTGGACACACATCTGTCGCTGCTCGCACGCGTGTGATGCATGTACATATATAGCAAGACACTCCGTGTACTGTGAAATTATATTATGTACGTGCACGTACGCGCGTATCGGGCACGCGCATCGAGAGCCTTGCATAAATGCATAATCCCGATAGTTCGGCTTTAAGAAGGCCGAATCGGCATAATGGAGCCCCGAAGTGGAGGAGTACTGCGCTACTACATAGGTATATATACGTACAAGCGGTGCTGGTATAGGTATGTGGAGTACCTATCTATACATAGGTGTTTGGGAATTACTGGGCACTCGTCATTGTCGTTGCGCTTCATGACTTGTAAATGAACGAAAGAATGAATGAATGTGCCCAAGCGAGGGAGAGGCCAGTTTGTACATTTATTGTCAAGTTCTTCATCATATTTATGCTGTGGTACAATGAATTGTATTGGACTAATAATCAAGGATACATACTCATCGATGATTTGCGCCTCATTTGCATTGAAGCGTCATTAAATTTCGTGTTCTTGGGGTAACTCCTAATTTATCGCGAATAATAGCAGATGATCTTCGTCGTATAGTGCAATAATTTAATTGATAGTTTTCTATCAAGTTATCAAAACTAGACATTCAATTTCACACAATTCAATTATCTTCGGTATGAATCAATTGAAAATTTGGATGCTAAAAACGGTCCATCAAGAAGCTGAAATGTCCTTATAATGTAATATTCAACAGTTCGCAAAGGGAAAATATGTCCTTTCACAATTGCAGCTGACTATCATACTACTAGAAATGGGCTGTTTGCGATACAAAAATGTTTCGATTGAAATTCGTGTCTACCTCTCGCTCTTTAATTTTCATAACGATAATAATGACACGCCTGTACGGCACGCTTACTACACGTACACAAACTGTAACGTGTGCATGTAGGTACAAGCTCACCCAAGTGAGTATTTGTTTATGCATTCGACAAACGTAATTGCACGACGGCTGTGCGAACATGTTATATATACTCTTTGTGTGCTTGGTAATTTTGTGGCATGCCGTACAGCGCGTGGGGTGGTTTTTTACAGCGTCACACGTCGGCTCGAGTGCCTTAATTCATCGAGTAAATTAATGCCCGAGAACTAAGGCGTGCGGCGCGTAAGTAGCGATCTTGTTTGCCTGATGTGCATTTTTGTGCTCGAAGGGTGCTGAGCGTCCGATGAAATGCGTTTGAATCGATTGTTTTTTTTTTTTTTCTTCTTTTTTTTTCAAAAAGTAAAGTTAAATTAAAGAACATGACAACGAAAGGTCTGATGAAAAAGTCTATACTTGTGAGAAGATGATTTTCAAATGGAAAAGTTTTTCATGAATACTTCCAAAAAGATTTGTCCATGCTATTTATTGCGCGTACGCATCATTAAGCGCGTACTCTGTGCATTTGAAAAATTCGGGAGATAATATGAACGTCCACTCTGGGATTTAAAGCCGGCTAAAGTAGCGTACACTCGCCCGAGATGTTTTGAAAACTTTATCACGCGGAATGGTCTCTCGAAAATTTATGATGTAACATGGTAAT
This sequence comes from Copidosoma floridanum, assembly GCF_036245765.1. Lineage (NCBI taxonomy): Eukaryota > Metazoa > Arthropoda > Insecta > Hymenoptera > Encyrtidae > Copidosoma > Copidosoma floridanum. The sequence goes on along the minus strand of NW_028321906.1, from coordinate 8,968,444 downwards.
TCCGGGGAGAAAGACACCGCGCACTCGAAAGGCGCGTACACGGCATATACGTACACGCCGATGATGACCCCTGCGTCGCACTCGCGCGTGTATAAATATTCGGAAATTTGCATTTTTTGCGCCGACGGAGCTCTCTCTCTCTCTCTGTACTTTGCCGCTGAGGCTATTCTCGACGGCGGATACAGCTACTTTGGAAGATACATGCCGAAAGTTTTAGAGCTCTGTAAATTTCGAGCCACTGAAGCGCGTGCAAGCGCAGTTGGGAGCTGAGACGAGGGAAATGCGACACTTGTTGCTCTGATAAGCACGTGTAAAGTTGTCAAGAAAGGCGTCCCATATATTTCTTCTTTCTCAAATGATGTTTATTTTATTTGCGAAAGTCAAAAGTTGTGCTATTGTACATACAAATACGTAACAATTAACAGCAGTGTCACAAGATTAATATGGATATTTGTCAATTATTATGAATATTTGTGCATTTAGTAGTAGTTCCAGTAATTAAATGTGTCTAGTTCAGTCAAGAGTAACAGTTTATCTGCACACAATTCTTTGAACACACTGACATCAGACTAACGGAGAAAGAAATCGAATCTACTCTTCTAACTACGAAAAAGTTCGGTATCCTCTACAAAAAGTCTTTCAAAAATAAAAAACAAAAAACAAAAGGAGCAAACAAAAAAAACAGTCCCATACCTACAAATGCTCAGAATCAATTCACCGTCGATAGTGGGACGAGAGACACAATACATACGTAATTTGGAAATCCCCAAACTGCATATCTACATGATATCCAAGGGATGAAACATGCATACAAGGACACATAGATATACATTGGTGAAAGCAGGTCCCAAAAACTACCAGGCAATCGTCGCGATGCGGCGACACTATAATTGACGCACGAACTTGCCCCTTTGAAATTGTATACACGCAATTGCGTTGACAATTTGTCGCGTTACAACACCGAACAAGTGCGTAAATGCAGTTCCGCGACTGCACGGCCATCCCTTGGTATGATGTGATGAGCCACGAACTGCCCACATCTCGCCCTCACTTTACTTGCTCTTTTGTACACGGCGCGATTGCCGTGATTATTCTATTACAGTCTTCTCTCCATGGTCATTAATTACGCGGGCGAAATTGCTATCTCCCTTTCACTGTCTCTTGGCATCTCCTCTCGGTCCTTTTTCGGGGATGCTTCGGATGTATGACAGACTAATTGCATGGCTCGCTCTGCCGTGTATAGGTGCAATTTCGCAAGACCTATATATATATACGTGCGTCTCTGTTTGGGCAATGCAGTCTTGCATGCGTGTATATGTACGGCACTGTGAATATCGGATGCGTTGCTGCATCAGCTCTGTACACCACCATGCACTGCACATACACGAACTTATGGCGATTTTGAACGGGGAGACACACAACGATTCTGATGCGTTGATTAGCGAATGGTCTTTGTTCGAGATGTGCGTCTCAATTGGATGGTTATTATCGGACCTGGAGCATAGTAATTTTCTCATAATTAGAGACCAGCGTGGTTGTTGTACACGACTACGAGATGTGATGTATTATCCCTAGATTGAGCTTCGCTTTTTCATCGAGTGAGGTACAAACTATTGTTCCATAAGTTGAAAATCAGAGATCATGCCATTTTCGGATTTCAATCACTATTCCAAATCCATAATAAACAAATGCATTTTCCATTTTATCCCTGTGTATATATTATTGAGCTACATGTTTATCATCATCATCATGCCAGAACACTTGAATGCCTGTCCCACGCATCGACATCGGTATAAATTGATTTGTAAGGGAACAAACGTTGAAGCGAGAAAGGTAATAGCCGAATCCCTCTCACAACAGCGTACAAAGGCGTCAAAGCGGCAAAAATATTCCACCTACCCTTTACCCTCGGTGCAGCATATCCAAGGATTCGTAGCTACAGCAGCACGAAACGCAATTACACCTGAGTAATAGCATTTCGAAAATAACCGGACAGTGTCCTCACGAGTACATGCACGCACGAGAGAAAGGCGCGCAGCCCCGAGGCCAGACATCTCGTCAACGCTCCCCTTATGCAGAGCGTTCGACAGCCAACTGCACCGGAGAGAAAGAGAGAGCTTGCAAGTTCGGTACGTGTGAGCATACATGGGCTCTTTTGTGCGACCCGTTTCAGCCCAATTCAGCTGCAAACTGTCCACTTGGACGGGACGACAATCGCACTCGCGGACTGCACTTCTGTCCCCGAATGTAACCAGTTTCTCCCTCCCTCTCTCTCTCTTGCAGCATTGATGGCCATTGTTTGTCAGAGAGTAGGAGAGAGAGAGAGAGAGAGAGAGCCCGTCCAAGTGCCCGAACGCTTAGGCAGACTCGATCGACGCCTACCTTTCGGCCTCTCGACGCCTTTTTGTTTTGTTGTCGGCGGCAAATAAAGATCGCTGCACGCGGCGTTGATTACGCCATTCGAGGCGCGGGTGCCACCTTTTTCACGGCTTTTTTCATTTTCACGCGTCCAGCAGAGGCGTGGGGATACACAAGGGCTAGGATGCACTTTTACGTCGATTGGTCTTTGCAGACTCGCGCGGATATGTAGTGAGATTTTATACGCAAAAAAAAAAAAAAAAAAAGCTTTGGACAAGCACGCATTGGCAAAATAAAATTACTTTAATCAGTAGTTGTTTAAACGCAGAAAACGTTTCATCAGTCACGCGAAAGCGGAAATACTGCCATCCTCGGGCCTGAAGTTGTCGACAAAAGCGTTTCGCGTGGCAAACGGACACGCAAATGGCACGCGAGCTCACGCCACTCTGAAAGGATAGCTCGTCCACCCTATGCCATTCCGCTGCAGAAAGCGCATTTGTAACTACAGCAGCTTCACACATACCAAGTGTCCTCTTTCCATCCTCTAGGACTCCCATTTACGTTGCATCTTTCCACACGCATAGTTCCCACTCGGCGAGTGTAGCACTAGCCCATCAACCTTTCGACAAAGTAGATCTCTAATGAAATAGAGCCGCAAGGACTGATATACCCGCGACAGCACTACATTTCTGGCTCCGAAATCGCTTGTCCATTCCCTTTGATGTTCAAGCGTATCATTCGGAAGGATCGTTTATCTCCTTCGTGTGGGGTATCGAATTTCTATATATACCCGAAAATCGGTGAATCTCGAGATTGACTCGACTCCACGAGTTATTCGAGCGTTGATGATGATATCGACATCAAGGTGAAACCTTAAAATAAACTTAGTTCCGTGAATGATGACTAGCTCATTTTCGTATCACGACAAGTAACAAATATAAAAAGCATCGACCACTGATCAAAATGTTTCGCTCAATCGTCCGCAAGTAAACACATCATCCCGAGAATCGAGCCCGAGCCAATAAAACCAGATTGCATTTCCTGTAAAAGCTTTTTCCAAAGCCGTATCGTCACTCGAGCGTGAGGTAAAAAAAACCCTTCACCTCGGCAAGCAGCATCCATCCATCTGATTTTTCTCCGCTGCCAAACTTTAAAACACGCTAATCTTTAAAAAGGCAAATAAAAACCCCCTAGATTTGGACAATATTAATGACACGCTCGGGAAACCCGAGTTGCAGCAAATGCATAGAGTGTATATGTATATCGGGTCCGTCCCTCGCGCCTCGCACATCTGTCGCTCCCTCACTGCAAGGGAGCGTGTACGTGAGCCTCGATTCCGTTCAATACCACTCGGTTGCTCGATGTAACACAGCACTCGGACTCACACACATGCACACGCAGTGCAGTGGAATATACTCGCGTCCTCTGGCTATTCTATCCGCTGTCGGGGCATCAAGCACATCCAGAATTGCATTACTGTCGCCACGTGGGATAGAAAAGCAGAGGAGAAAATGGGATGGGGAAGAAGCGAGAGATGTAGCGGTGCAAGCTAGATATGATACAGAGTCCTTTTGAGTGGAGGTATCTGCGGGAACGCGATGTCCAGCTTCGAGTTTTAAAGTGCGTGTAATTGCCACTCGAAAGTCTTGTTCGCTGTTTTATTTGAATTTATCTTTACGGAAATGTAAACGCAATCCATTACAGGCTTATACACACGGAGCCGGGCAGGCCGGTGGTGAGGGTTGTTGCATCCGCGTAAACACGCTCGCGTAAAAGCATTCGCTGCAAATGCGCTTTAAATGTCTTTGGCCGGCTTAAGCCGGATAAACCTGTCGTCGGATGCTTTCGCCGGTCAAGCTCGAATAATTGATGCCGGGACTTTTTTGGATTATCTTTTGGCTTTCAGGATGACTGGCTCTGCTCGTGCTCGGAAAGTACCTGTTTCTCAGGGACTATTCGTTTAATCGAGTTGAGCGTATTAATGTTGAATTCGCTGCTCTATGGAGGGTCCTTGGGTAAAAATACAAAGATGACTAACTGAAATGGCACGTTTTTCATTGCGCCAAAAGAATATATGCGTGACATTAAGAAGATTAGAATGTTTGAAACGAGTTGTGAGCAAAATACCGTATGGTGGAGGACAACTTGGAGGATGAAGGAACAGAGAGTGAAAAAGAAGTAAGACATGAGAAAGTAATTTGCGAATAAATTAAAAAATTACTACTATAATTGAAAAGCCTGATGGGTAGAAACTTATTTTCATGTGTTCCTGCTTGATGGCTTAAAAAGCTTTCTGGATGCGCTTTTCGCTGTTCTTTGATAAAAAGCTTCTTCAATTATGTACGTGAATTTGCGGAAAGAAGATTGTGGGCAGCGAGCAAAGAGAAAACTTTTTTTTTTTTTTTTTTTTTGTTTTTTTCATACATGGTAAATTTATTTTAGAAGCAATTTTCCGGTTATGCAAATGCACGGTGGAAACCCTTTGTTCGTACTTTGTGTTGTGTTTCATGTCTTTTATAATGTTGCAACGTATTTCAAACTTTTTTTTTTCTCTATTAATTAACAGCAGTTTCTTTAGCTTCTCAGTACAAATAGTACATGAATAAAAAAAAAAAAAAATAGTAAAAAGTGACTTCCTCGTGTGTGCTTTCACATGAACAAGGATATTCATTCGAAAAAATCTCAAAACAACTCTAACGCCATCAGACTTTTGAGTTACAGTGTAGAATAACTTGTCATACAAGGCAACGCCGCGTAATCCATTGTAACAAACAAGTTTTTCTCACAATTAGTGTCAAGATTTTTTGCCTTCGCAAAACCTTGCACGATTTAAGACAACAGCAAAGCAAATAGTACAAATCCAGAAGAGAATCATGCGACCCAGTCAGGTTTTTTTGTTTCTCATGAATTCGGGCACATGAAAAAAACCAACAAAAGGCCACCAGAGCATCAGGCGCAAAGGTACAGATTACCGTAGCAGATTTATAATCCTATACTCGCGAACGACTCAACTAAATGCACCCGCAGACCAGAAAACGGGTCATGGCTAATCAGCACCCTTCCTTACCCCGTATTTAACAAAGAAGGAGAGCTGTTATTTTCCCATCTATATTCTGATGTCTCAAACCTTTCCCTACCGTATATACCATATACTATGATCGTGTACTGCACGGGGTTTGAGTTTAAATGTTCTGTACGTACGAGAGCAGACAAGCTGGACATCATTCAGCTCAGGCCCCTTCGTTTGACTCTATTTCCCTGTATGGTTTCTCTCACGTGAAATTTCTGACGTAACTGTATATCTTATTCAACAATCGATTCACTACCATTACAACAATGATAATCTATTGCAACAACAAACGGATGTATCACGTGTCAAACATGGTTTTCCGTATAATACTTCAATCGTAGAAATTTTGATTTAGTATACGGATCAATTATTTTTAAATATCAAAAATTTTGAAAAATAAAGATAATATTGTCAAAAAGAAGTGACTACAAGGTTTATGCAAAGTAACATTTCGTAAAACTGGCAAATTATGAGAGAACAAAAGTACTGTTTGATTGATTACCCCTTCGATAAAAATACCTGAGAATTTTCATGGCATTTCTTGTATGAAAAATGGCATCTTCAATTTTCCTTATTCGTTCTTCAACTGTTGGCAAAGCTACGAAAAATGACGAATGTGTGCCATTTTCTGCGTCAAACCAAAATATTAGTAATTTTTTATAATTTTGAAAAATAAACATAAGCAAAAATTGTAAGAAGTATCTTACAATTGTATTTAAAGTGCGGCATCAATTCTCATTTGAATCTACTCGATATCTCGAGGGAAGTTTCAGTGCTAAATTAAAATAATTTAAAAGTTGCACCATATCCTGCAAACCCTGCACATGACGACCACCGCTCAGGCTACGTACAGCTCTTAAATAATCTTCCCATCTTCGTCGCTCGCTCATCCGTTAATGCAGCCTGCTCTTGATGTGTATGCCTCTACGTGCACAGTGCAAGTATTTGCAGGAGCCGCGCATAAGTCGCAGGGACAAGGGGTCAAGAGGAACGGCTCGAAGTTTACATAGGAATGTCTGATTTGCGGCCTAGCAACACGGAGAAAGGCGGAGAGCGATAGCGGAACTTTAGAAAGGGGGGTGCATTTGTGGGGTGAATCTGGAGAGGGGGGGAGGGTCGTCTTTCTGGCTCCGGGCTGTCCAGGACTATGAAAGTGACGAGAAATTCGCTCTAATTACCCCCTTGCCAATTAGGCAAATTAAAGGCGAGTTCGCCGCAGATCGCTGTTCCGGAGACTTGTCTATCTGGGATCTGACTGAGGCATGGATCAAGAGGACGATCACTCGCTTGCTTTATAATGCAAAGCCTGACAGTTTTGTCTTTAGAGGAATGCAAGTTAATATACAATATGTTAAAGTTGATTCAAAAATTTGAGATATGTATGCAAATTTTTGGTTGTTATCTATTTAAAAAATATGGAGTCTGACGAAATTCACGTTTGCTTGCATAAATATATCATAAACATAGAAAAATAATGACATAATAAATGTAACTTAAATAAGGCACTTCTGTGAAGCAGTCGTGCCCAACAATAGTGTACTATATCTGCAAATCCAAAATGGTTATGAAGTTTGAATTATGTATAACTATTGTAAGAAATTAAAAAAAAAAAGATGTCAACAGCACGCGGGGTTCCCAAGCGGTCACCCATCCAAGTACTAACCGCGCCCAATGCTGCTTGACTTCGGTGATCGGACGAGAACCGGTAGTTTCAGCATGGTATGGACGTTGACGGTCCGTAGCAATCGTTATCAGCTTCTGTGAAGTGTACAGGTCACTGCAAAATACTTGATAGGTAAAACAGAATTTCATGATGTAACAGGCGTAACTATTAAAAGAACATGATTAGATAGACGTTACATACAAAACATTATATTTTTGGTACAACAAAAAGTGTTATTACCTGTTACCAAACTACTAGCATTGTAGCAAAATATGTATAAACAAAAAAAAAATTTGATTTACATGGGGTAGGTCCGAGGTATTTACAAGATAAAGATGAACCACTCTCAACAAAGTTAAAAATTTATACAACAAAGATAATTTTAAATTCTTAGCTACAACTTTGAAAAAATTATATAGAAATGACCATTATCTATGCCATTTGTTATACCTTCGAAAGCCATAGTTTCATAAGTAAAACACTGTGAAACGAGTAATGAATTTTTATTAATAGTTATTTAGCAAGGTTTTTAAACTTGTTAATTTTGTTAAAGATCAATGGCAAAAATAACGTCTTATTTATCACGTAATGTGTCTCATTGGTCCAATGTTGTCGTTCACAAAAAATATACTTTATCGTGTAAAATCGGCTGAAGCACGAGAGGAGAAAACATTTTTGCAAATTACTCTTTGCCCTCCCCTGTTTTCATCTCCGCGTCCAGCAAACTCGGCCATATCGACGAATTTATCGTCGACCAGGCCGTCGAATCTACTCTCGTTGGCTGCATTGTCACACTACTGCCCGAGACTATTTACGATATCGACTCTTTCTCCTCTTTATGTTAATATCCCGGCCAGTCCGAAAAGTGCGTTTCAACCATTGTATCACCCATACGTGACATCTATGCGTGTGTGCGCGCACAATCGGCCGTGCCTTTTTCTTCTCCTCTCTTTTTTACCCCTCGAGTCATTACGGACCGCACGATATGCGCGAGCGACGCACCATAATGCGGTCCCAGCACATATCGACGAATTTACGAGGAAACGAAGCTCTGACGCCGTAACAGCAACACCCCAGAGACTCGGGGCCATCTCTTTCGCCCTCTCCTCTTCTTCCTCCTTCTCGGGGTACAGCAGCGTAGTGATGATCATGACTTTCGACGATCTCCCTTTGCCCCCTATACTCTACTCTCTTTCTCTCACTGATGCGTATATACATGTTGTGCCGTGTTATGCGCGAACTATGCTAATTGCGTGCGTCAATTAGCATAGGAAGCATCGACATTTCGGGCCTCGATAGCAGCCGTGGCAGCTATGTAATGTTGAAAGGGGTTGTCGAAAAAAAGTGCTTGGGTATGCCTGTAGATAATATTTTACACAATACCTGGTGAGACTATGTAGCAGCAACCGCAATATCGCATACAAGTTGCCGAGGCGCGAATGACATCAGGGGGTAGCTAAACTCGGTTCCTTTTTTTTTTCTTGTTACTTTGTCGCCTTTTTTTCTTTTTTTTTTTTTTTTTTTTTTTTTTTAAGGTTTTCCGTTTTGTATTCTTATTTCACCATTTGTTCTTTGTAACACTTTGGAGTGGCGTGGAGGCATTATTTTCGTCAAGGGGACTTTCAAGCTATAGCTAATTTCAAGCCGAGGACAAAAATGTTCCACGTGGAGATGCTTTTTGATCTTGATGTATGTTTGTCAGCATTGTTAACGTCTAAGATTTTTTTGTCGAAGACATTTTTTAGCCAAGTAGGTTTAATATTCTATTTTTTTTTTGCATTTGCATGATCGGTAGGGGGGGTAGTCTTATAATACATACGAGAAAAAAAATTAGTGTATAATTTACTGGTCACTTGAAAGAATGTTGTTTCCTCTGAGTGACACACAGTTATTAATATTATTATTTAATTTATTTTTACGTGAAGCTTTAATTAATACATTTTACCGATAATATCAATTGCTGTCTTACCTATCAAGTATTTTGCAGTGACCTGTACACTTTTCAGAAGCTGAAAACGATTATAATGGACCGTCAACGTCCATACCATGCTGAAACTACCGGTTCTCGTCCGATCACCGAAGTCAAGCAGCATTGGGCGCGGTTAGTACTTGGATGGGTGACCGCTTGGGAACCCCGCGTGCTGTTGACATCTTTTTTTTTTTTTATAAGGATATACTAACTAAGAAAACAAGATATTTCTTGCATTTTTCTCTCACTATTTTGTCTTTGCAAATGTACGTAAGTACTACTTGCATCTTACTTATAAGTACATGCATTTGCATAACTGTAAGCTGTATTTACTATAAGTTATAAAGTAGTAGAAATCTAATAATAACGCTAAGGCTACAACAAGCCGTAAGGTCCTTCCCCTAATAAAACTGAGCTGTTCTGCTTTACTCTACTCTACCCAGTAAATAATTATATTGCCACTAATCATGCAAATGTTTTTTTTAAGTTTACTTTCAATATAAGTGCTATCAATTTACAGCAGTAAATCAAAAAAATTTTTAACATTTTAGTTAATAAAAACTTTTGCGTTGTCATTCAGTGTTGATATACAATATAAACGGTAAAATATATATTATAAAATGTCAAAGTACTTTATAATTTACAAATAACTTGATGACCCATAAACTTAAATAAAGTTTAATAATTTTCTATCATTTTCATATAATATTCCTGACATTTAATGTATTTGATTTTTTAAGCCTTACCAAATAAACCACTTTGTCTTGTTCAACTACTCAACGAATAAAAATGCTTCAGTCACGTAATAATTAATCTATTAAGATACAATACTAGTTATTTTGCAAAAATATCAATAGGATATTCGATATCTTTATTTAATTTTACATATTATCTCTTTTTACTCTCCTAGGAAAACTTTTCATTTATTGATTGTTAAAGTAATATTCAAAGATAAAGTTTTTAATATCCTTAAAAATAAAATATCGCTAGAACGAAATTCTCTCCCTTTCTAATAGCAAATCTCTGCGAACGATCATCGCACTTTCCAAAGTCTTCCAAAGTCATTCGAAGCGGACGCGACACCATTCACGCGCAACCCCTTCTTCTCTCTTGTACAAATGGAAAACCATCCCTTCGACAGGCTGCAACAGTAACTTCCTCCCTTTGTGTATTCCCGGCAAATCGCGTACACGTATTTTCACCTCATGTTGCTCGACTCTCTTTGTGCACCCCGACCGCCAAAACTCCTTCCGCGTTTATCTCCTTCGCGTCTCTACTGCGCACGTATAACGACACGTCGTCGTGCCGAACTTCTCAAGCGTCAATATCATAAAGTGCGTAATGTGCCGTGGCGAGCAAAAAGGTAAGAAGAGAGAGAGAGAAAGAGAGGCATAAGGGGGACTACAACTGCTTCTTCTTCTTCTTCTTCATTCGAAATTCGAAACTGGGACGACTCACCTCGTAAATTCGTCGATATATGTAAACCAACGCCTAGCTCCCCCCGTCCTCTCGTCACCGTTTTTTTTTTTTTTTTTTTTTTTTTTTTTATCCCCGAGCGCTCTCTCATTGTTCTTGCGTAACTTACGCTCTCTCAGCTTGCGTCTCATTTATCTTGGCCCGCTGTCGGTGCCCGTCTGAGAGAACACACCTTTTAATCCTTGTTTATTTTCGCGCTTACGCCTGTTTTTTTTTTTTTTTTTTTTTTTTTGCTGCTCTACACGCCATGGCTGCTTATTATTATACTACCCGACCATTAAACCGACATTTGTACCTCGTCCCGTTTGCACCTACTCGTATTTTTCGGTGTTCACCTTTGTCTTTTTTTTTTTTTTTTTTTTTTTCTTCACGAGAAATCGGGGCTCCCTCTCTCATGTTTTCGCGTCTAACAACGATGAATTCGTCGATGAATACAATGGGACTGCAATACCACGGAGGCTCAAGGGTATGTGTTTGCACGAGAGGGAGAAGAGACCGGGTGGAAATTTGCGTGCGCGTATAAGCGATTGTAACGCGACGCTGATTGCGGACAAATTTACATCGAGCGCGGTACACGTACACCTGAGAGCAATGAGCAGGTATTCATTTTTTGCAAACGACGGACGATCCTTCGGGCGGTTACATGTCGGACACTCCACTCTCTTTGGGCGCCCCGAATTAATTTGCATGATAAGTGTCAGAAGTGCAGAATACACACGCGGTAACGTCCCTTTTTTTTTTTTTTCCTCGTTTTTTCGGACGTTCTCGTATTGCTTTGGATTTCCATCGAGTATTCCAGCCCGATAGCGCGAATGGAATTATTTCTTTTGTGTCACTATTTTTTGTTGCAATCTCTAGTTGAATGGAGGAAACGTTTTAACGATGCGAATGCTTGATAGCTGAGGGCTTTTTCCATTCCATACGCTGAATCGCAAAATATTGGTAAATGCAAAAAATCGAAAATCCCACCGTAGAATATACGGTCGGATGTGATGGAAAATGTTTCAGGTGCACCTGTCTACCTTTTATTCGTTAAAAATATGAAATATTCGAAAGAATTTGAGTAAAAATGAAATTTGACTTTCGGCATTCCAAGAGTCCAACAAAGAGCCATCAAACGAGCGTTACGAGGCCAGCGAAAATTCCCGAGCAAGCAGCAGCAAAGGTCAGTGCTTTAATCACTGGTGAGAGAGCGCGCGGGCCCAGAGCCCGACGGGACGATTTCTCATTAAAGCCCGAGTATCTTTTTATCACGTGTTAAACGTCGGCTCTCGTCGCGCACGATCCTCGTAAGAAAGAAAACCCCCGTACGAGCGTATATATACGCGTCATCCTCACTCGTGTGCGGCGGGTATAGGAGGTAAGTACGTACAAAAAGACACGCGCAAATACAGGGCATCTTCTCCTCCGCGTGCAAAACGATGATGACGACAACTTTCTCGTAAAATCAAGCACGCGGTGGCTTCATTCGACACACACACACACACACACACACATACACATCCATATACGCGTTATCTTTGCACCTATGGGTAGGCGTGTATACGCACAGTCAGCCCATAAATCGAGGTGAACTTTAAGCCTCTGCCGTCACTCCGGCTCTTTACCAAAGGGAACAAAAAAGGGGTCGGGGGAAGAGAGGAGGTAAGAGGGATATAAAGAGGCGCATTTGTAGTTTACCTTTACGCCGTGATTATCGTTAAGCCCTCGTGCGACTCTCGCGCCTTTGAACCGTTCACGAGTGCGCCGCTCGCGCCCGTCTATTGCGTATACATATACCCGTACATATATACGCGTGAGAGGCCGGGAGAGATAAGTGAAGTTTAAACTGGAGTAGGTAAGTATCGTTTCGAGCGAGGATAATGCGTTAGGGATAAAATGCTCGCCGACGCCTTCTTTTCTTCCTCGTCGTTCGCCGATGCCGCGGTGGACGATCTTGTTAAAAGAGCCGCGCGCCACCGATATTGCCGATTTTACGATCGAGAGCTCCGTTTGCATATCGATACATCACTTTTTGCTTGGCTTCCTCTCTCTCTTTCTCTGGCTTTCTCTTCCGGGGCCTTTTTTCTCCGGAGCTTTTACTGCTTACAATCGTACGAGGTTGTTGTTGGTGAGGAGGGCGTCAAAGATTTGCGGCTGGGACATTATGTCGGAAATTAGCGCTTAATGGCACGCACGAGGGAACTACTTGCGTGTGACGAACGATTTTTCGACTTGTACAACCGGTGAACAATGTGTTGGCACTTACTGAAATGTAATGCTTTTTCAACGTGGCTTTATCTTTAAAAATGTTTTTCCAGGGAGGAAAGTTTTTATAACGCATTTTAATTTTTAAATATTCACCGAAATTTTTTTTCTGGAACATGGTAAATTACAATGAAAGTTTTGTAAGAATACATCTCTTTAAAAATGATATCACTTTTTATCTTGAAAAGCTATTGGATCTTCTTTAAAAATAAAAAGCTGAGCTTTCTTTCGATAATGTCAAACTATACCTCATCATTATCAAAAGTTTTCTTATTTCTTCAAATATTACTCTTTTTAGAGGTGAAAGCACAAGCAGCTTAAATCAGCTTAAATCTTTATGCCAGTTAAGTAAACAAACTGCTACTTTACTCTGTTAAAACTTATTTCAAGTAATGAAAATTTATTTTTAGTTATTTTTATAACCTGACAAACTTACAAATGAAAACTTGTGCATTTCAAAGATGCATGATAATGTATACAAATTAACTTTTCCAAATAGCTGTCAGTTAAAAGTATAATGGTTTATTCAATACAAGTAACCCGTCAAATTATACATTATAACGTTGATGGACAGTGATTCACCCCCCATAAATATCTTATCGAGAGCTGCGAGTCATCTTCCACGCGGTCCCATGGCATTATGACTCGATTAATCATCGATATTTATATTATGACTTCGATACGTCTTCCTAGTCATTTACGAGAAGACTCTTCTCAAGACGTCGGTATGACTATGTACAAAAGGAGCTGTACAATGCAAACTGGGGCCCAAGACGAGGGGGCTGAACTTTATTATCATGATAGCCCACTCTAAACTCATTTTATGGCAGAGGAGATTAATTATGTTCAATCAATTACAATCTTAATTAGTTATCCACTAAATTAGCTGTGGATGTATATGATTTGGGTGCAGTGATGGAGAATCAATTAAATACACGTTAATAAGGTAAATTTGTAGTCAAAGCAGGTTTATTGTTTAAAAAATGCTTTTTTTGACTAATAAAGCAAAAAAATATCTTAATGTAATAATAAGAAGCAACAATATTGACTTATCAAAACAATTATAATTTTGTGGTCAAAAAAAAATACCTGCGACCATTGCAAGTTAGACGTTATTCAAGATTTTCTTTTTAAATTGTTTTGTGGGAACAACTCAAATACTTACATGCGTTTCCGAAACATGTGTCAGCAGCCGAAAAAATATTAATTGTGTATATATAGTACAAACAATTAATAAATAAATAATAAATATACGGCTATGAAATAATATACAAAATGAGTACGTATGATTAATACATGAAGCGTAACGTTTTAAAAATAAATACATGAAACAAATTATAAAAACATTTAAAAAGAAGCTAAAAAACAAAATGAATTTTTTTTGTCAATATATTATAAACTATGATACGAATTTTATCTCTGGTTAGTGCCTAAAATTTTTGTACACACTTGCCTACGATTTATGGATACGTATGGGTGTAATATTTGTTATGGGACTATAATTTTGGCCTTATTTGTTTAAACAAACTCATATTTTGCGTTTGCAGTACTCAAGGTAAGTAAATTAAAAAAAAAAATCACAGGCGGAATTGAATAGTTAGTATTTTATGTACAGTCAAACATCATTTGAATTTTCATCAAAAACTTAATTGATAAACAACAGCACCTAGCCCGCTAAGCCTCGTACTCGTAATGACGGATAACCAAAAGTTTCGCGCTCGCATAGCAGCGACAATCGATCGAAAGAAAACAACCCGCCGAGGCTCAGATTTAAAATATACTTACGTATAACGCACCAAGTGAAAGTTGGTCGACGACAAAACAAGTCGTAAGCTGAAGTTTCTTATCTCGAGGGAGGTGCAGTGAGTTGCCCATAGTGTTAGCTCAAGATCACGAGAGTGTTTTAATAGCGCACGATGAAGCAAAAGGTACCAGTAGCAGCAGCAGCAGTTGGAGGAAGGCGTCAAAGTGCTCCTCGGGTGGAAGCTCTCGAGGATTAGATCCGCGGCTTTGAGAGCTTGAAGCCGTAATCTCTTTGCCAGTACTTTCCGAACGGATTACAGATTCCAAAGACGGCGAGACGCACGATTCCTTATTAATATGCGATTTGGTGCTAATATCTATTTAATTATAAAAAAATATCGTCGCTGCGAAGAACAAGGACGTGCACTGAATACTTTACTCTTTTGGTGTGTCAGGAAAAAATACGATGATTGACGATTTTTCAGTATTTCTTACAGGATTGCGACAACTACGAACGCTCTTGTTCCAATAAAAATGTGTGTGTACTATATATAGTGTAAGTCATCAGAAAGAACATTATTATATATTTCGACGTGAGTCTGGGGCTTTGTAGGATAAAACAAATGCGAGGGTTGAAAAAAAGAGTCGCTCGGTCAGCGAATGCGCTCGCGGTATAATTAATTCATCAGGACGCGAAATGAGTTGTGAAATGTGATTGAAGAGTTTAATCGAAAAGCAAAGTTCTCGGGGGTGTATTGCACGGTGAGGGTATATGGTAGTCAAGCCTGCGTAAAACTTGCGACGAGAGGGTGCGGAGTCGCTTTTTTTTTATCTAACGCGTCCCCGCGCTGTTGTTAATGGGTGCGTATAAGGTCGTTGAACGCAAATATCCAGGAGGCAGTGTATGCACACCCCCGTGAATCGGTCTACGCGGGGCAGTCGACTTTACTACGTACTTTCGAGAGATTTTTCTCTCTCCATGCCTGGCTTTTTTTTTTCCTGCTGCGACCCTCCTGTGTAGTCCCTATTTTTTTGCCCCCGGCAGCAGCCGGACTGACCGTCTGACCATATTAATTCCAATCACACGAGCCGCTGCTTTTTAATTAACCAATAAAAATGGCCGATAGGTAGATGAAATACGTGTACCAACGCGCGCCCGAGCGCGGTCGTGAGTGAAAAAAAGTAATCGTCTTGCGCGGATGTTTGGAAGCGACAGTGTGCAGCGAGCCGCGGCGCTGGCTCATTTTACGGATCGACTGCCGTAAAGTTTATTCAATCTTCTTTCAATCAAACAGCTTCGTTTGGATGAAATTGAAAAAACAAAAACACGAGAAGGTAAATAATACCTCTAAAATTTTCACTCTGCAAAAAAACACCAACTGGAGTTCTCAAAAGATTTTTTTTTTTTTTTTTTTTTTTTTTTTTTTTTTTTCAAGAAATGATTTTCATTTTTCACGAGCATTTAGTACAAGTTAGTAAAATTAATAAATTCGTAATCATGAAATAATTTAGATTAAGCATCTGAATGAATGGATTCGAAATTTATTAAAAATTACTATTAGTTGAAAAAGTGTTGCTTGCTTTATTCATTTGATGTTTTTTTTAAATATCTGTAGG
Organism: Copidosoma floridanum; assembly: GCF_036245765.1. Lineage (NCBI taxonomy): Eukaryota > Metazoa > Arthropoda > Insecta > Hymenoptera > Encyrtidae > Copidosoma > Copidosoma floridanum. Next base: position 8,952,301 of record NW_028321906.1, on the reverse strand, counting down.
CTTGTGGTGGATAAAAATCCTTGTTTTGGAACTGTACCTCGAAAAGTTGTCTTCCAGTTAGAGAAACTCCTACAGCAGCAATTTTTTTTTAATACACACATCTTTCAATTTACAAGTTACTTTTTAATAGTTATTTGAAAGAAAAGAAAAAAATAATTTTTTTTTCAAATTACTACACGTTAAAATAAATGACTTACGATAAATCACACAAAAACTTGAAAGTCTATTTATAAAAGCTTGAGAATAAACCCGTTTCTAAAAAATTTTTGTTCCTATGAGCAAATAATTTCTTTTTGATTCAGTCAATGCACACAGAGTGTATATATATATATATTATACACGCGTATGTTTGCGGACACTTTGATCGAACAACAGATTATTCTGAGACCCGTGCAACATCATACTATGTACACCATTTGCTTTCATCTCTAGGGATTCCACCAATTTCCGCAGATAAATATACACAAAAATTGAATAGCACTCTCAAACTTTGTGACAAAATGCATTTTTTGTTGTTGTTTTTAGTCTTTGGATAAATAATACAATGTAAATAAAAAAATCAATGCACTGAAAATAAAAAAACATAGTGGATTCTGCATTATTCTCAATTTGACCTCTCTATATTTTTCTATGAATTATAACAATCAGTACAACCTTGTAAGTATCTGGTGCACGTAATTGACATAAGTGCACGTATAAGTCAAACACATATGTTATAGATGCAGTGCTTTTTTTTCTTTGACACGCAAGAAACAGCAAAGAGTGCATGTCATTTGTAGATATCTAGCCTCTCCCTCTCTTTAGATTCGCATTATTCAATTGGGTCGATCAAAAGTGTCAAGCGAGCAGAGGCGCAAGCGACAGTTTTACTCGTCACACGGGGGGATGTTACGCGTGCATGTGTGCACAGAGGCTTGATACACGTTTTTTCGCTTTGCTCATTTCCGGCATCGTCGCCTCGTACAAGGCGTTTCTATACATGTATATATACGTACATGTAAAGTTTACTCTTCCTCCTCGTCCGTAGACCTATCCACACTACGACAAGCGTCGTTCCAGTTCGTTTCATCGACAAACGCGCACCTCGCGTCAAACTCGTTGTTTTTCCATCAAAGAGCGCACGCGTCGATTTTTTTTTTTTTTTTTTTTCCAATGGACCCGTTTTGCATATTCTATTATTTAATGTGACTTTTGGTTTTACACCCTCCATGTGTCAACAGAAATACTCAACCATTGATAATTTAATCGAATCGAATGATTCATGATATAAGAACCAATGATTATTCTTTTCTCAAAGAATACGTACGATTTTTTACGTAATAAAGTGTTAATCATTTGATTAATTAAACTGGCCGTTAGCAAAATTAATGAATAAGAAACAGAATCTGGCATTGATTGAATATAAACTTCCATTTCCAAAAGGTACACGTAAGTATATACGTCGTCGCAGTAGGAAGAATAATACACGCGGACGAGATAAATGTAAACCATAAAACGGTCCTCACGGCTCGGGAAGATTATTTTTCCGTTGTTGCCGCACGGCACATTTAGTTTGGGATTCGTAAGCGAAAAAGGGACGAGAAAATCCGGCGTATCTCGATAAACGATTTCATAACTTATCTCAAATTAACTCGACGCCTCGCGGCTTCATCACACTTTTTCCAATAACCGCAGTGCCACGTCTCCGAAGCTCTACATGTATCTACACGCGTGTGGTACCAGTGCAGTATCCGCAGAGAAAGGACTACCCCCGAACAATTCCGGAAAGCGAAGAAGAGGAGAAAGGGGGAGGACGAAGCACAGGCCATCTCGATTTACGAACCGAGGAAAATTCGGCACGAAAAAGGAACTTGGGGAATAGGACAGGGGGAGGGAAGGAGTAGGGTGTGCACACAAACCATCCCCCCGATGCCGATTTCTCGGCGCAACTCGCTACTTGGAGGATATGAGGCGGGCGTAAGAGGCGTCGGCGCTTGGCGCGACAAAGATCTCCTCGCGCGAGTATAGCGGGGCATTTCTTGGTTCGCGTCGTCTTTTCCTATTTTAAGATGACATCGCGACGACGCTGCGGCGTACTGGAGCGAAAGGGGAGAAAAATTGCTATAAAACGAAGAGCAAAGCTTATGCCACGCAGACGGGGATGGAATAGGCTTTTTTAATCAAAAGAGTTTAAAAAAAGCAGAGAAAGAATGCTCTTATTGATTTTAGGCGTGTATATATTATATCGACGACGGTGCATCAAGTAAATTGAAAAAGTATTTGAATCTTATCCTCTTCAAAATAAAATTTTAAAAATTGTTTAGTAAGTACTGTGAGAAAAGGAAAAAAAAACTTGTAATTAGAAAAAATCGAGGCAATTGTACAGACCGGCCACGTGCAAGTTATTTCAATGAACGTATAGCTAAAAGAGGTTCCCACCAATCGAGGGGAGTTCCGCTATTTCGCTGGCCCTCGTTTATTTTATTAAAGATAAAAGGAAGGAAAAAAAAAAAAAAAAAAAAATGTACAAAGAAAAATAAAAACGAAGAGATAGGAGGTACGGCGCATGCATAAAGCACGCGAGAGAGCAGGCCAGGGTACATTCGCGCGCGTTGTCACCGTGATCCACGCATCATCGACATTGACGACCTCCGTCCGCCTCGCTTTCTCTTCCACAACTTATACGTGTAAATGTGTACACGTGTACGTACACGTGGATATATACGCGGGCATGCATGAGTAGTGATTTTTCGGTGCGACCCCTTCGACCATTGCACGCGATTTTACGAGCGTCGAGGGCTAGGAGAAAGAGGGCGGGGTGGAGGCATCAACACGGCTAACGGAAGGGAATCCTTTACCCGTTGTTTCTGTCATTTTTGGCAGCCGGAAGCCACCGCGAGAAAGATCAGGGAAGATGGCTAAGCTGCCCGATAAGGGGGAGAGAGAATGTTAATGTTGCTCTTTAAATTTTTTTTTTTTTTTCTTTTTTTCTTTAATAAAAGCCTGCTTTTAGAAGTAACAGTCTCAGTGATTTGATTATATTCCGAATAGTTCTTGTAATTTGAAATTTGACGATCAAAGGAAAAAGTTTTCGATACATATGAAAAAGAACAAGTAAAGAAGAAAAAAAATACGAAAGGAAGGAAAACTTTTAATAGCAACATTATTATAACAAGCCTGAAGTAAAGTAAAACTCTTTGAAGTACCAGTAAGTTGTGAATAACTGCGAAGTTGTTAATCATTACACCCGAAGAAGGGTAAAAGCACATCCGAAGTGACAATGCGGTCAGAGTGTGTAAAAATTTTATCCCAAATCCAATTATTCCACGCGCATCCCAGTAAAATCGGAGCACGTAAAAAATTAAATTAAAATATTATCCCTACTCTCTCTCTCTCTCTCTTCCAAAAAGCAATCCCGCCCAGAAGCGTTTCCTTCATCTGCAAAACAACGAAACAAACGAGACGCATGAATTTGCGGACGACAGAGTCGACGAACGATTTAATTTCCAAGTTCAAAGTATCGGCACGCGTTTTACTCCCACCGGAATTTGATTCGGGCAGCTCCCCCTTTTTGTCACCCCTCTCTTATACTATACAACGTTGCATACGTTTTATTTCAAACAAAATGATTTTACAATTTTTTTTTTTTTTTTTTTTTCCTTCATCCAAATAAACCCTGATTAAAACACCCGGTTTGTATCAACGAAATCCGTCAGAACAATAATATACGATACGAAGCAAAATCCAGATACCCCCCTCAGTCCCACCTCATTGACCCAACGTGCGGTATTCCCTTTCACCATCACGCGTATCCCAACAGTTTCGCACTGCCTCCAGGTATATTCCCCGAACCCCCGAAACACGCCCGAAAAGTACGAACAGAAAAGCCCGAACAAACTATACGAGTGTACGTACATTGTGTGTATAGGTGCGGGCATGAGTAATTAATGAAACCAATAAAGCCAAGGCCGAGCTCGTGACTCTCGAAATTCGTTAAATTTAATTGGACGCGAATAATCCGACGTGCAGATGTACTGTTTACTATATACTATTTCGCTTCGCGGCACTGTCCATATGCATACACGGGCTTCGGGTTTCCGAACCGTTGGCGTATACACACGCGGTGTGGTGCTCCCTCTCTGTCTCCCTCTCTCGTGGTCCATACGCAACGGCATTAAAAGCCGGCTAGCTGAAAATCCTTTTCCGGGAGTAGTTAAAAATTCGATGTTCCCGGCCGAATCCCGCGTGCACGCATGTGAATACACGGGAATGCATCGTGGGTGTACATATACGTATACGGTTCGAGGTATCAAGCGCTCGTGTCGGGAAAGCTTTCGTTTTACTTTTTTGGCTTTTGTTTGTTTAAACCGCGTATCATGTTTTTTTTTTTTTTTTTTTTTTTTCCATCGGAAGACAAAAATGACGCGGGATTTTCGGCAAACAAAGAGTGGACTGCGCGTGGCAGCCGCACCGACACTAGAATATTTACGGAATGCCTCGTTCGTCCTCGCGAGTCGAGGTCCTTTTTTTTTTTTTCCCCAGCCCAAGTCAGCGCAGAAACGAAACGCCCATCGGTTGAAAAAGTTTTTGGAGCCAATACGTTGTTCAACTCGTGCACGCCTGCATCAGCCGTAAAGCTCGAAAAGAGTGAGACTTCCGGCCCAAATCGGAAATGTTGTACTCCTCCATCTCCTCGGCATGTGCGGACGCGAGTTTGATTTCAGCGACCGCAGCTTCGGCATCGGGTATCGATATGCTGTAGCGTATTGTGCACCCAGAGTAGTGCATCCCTGCATTAGCGGATTAATGCACTCTGGGCACGAGAATGTACATCAGGCGAACAGAAAGAGAGAGAGAGAGAGACATGGAAGGGGGATGTGTTTGCGTGGCATTAGCGCCCTCGCGGATCCTTGGGCATTGATGCCACTCTGTCTCTTTGATTGTGCGTACGTGTGCCCGGGTGACAATTACATTATTGGCTCCGACTGGAATTATATACGACGATGGCGATGGTGTGACGAGAGCGACGATGTGAAGGACCATCGCGCGGGAGAGCACTTCGCTTCGGGGTCAAGTTGCTCGTCCGACACCACACGGTGGCCGTCGCTCTGATGTGCCCCCATCGCTTTGCCGGCTCGGTGTAAAGGATTCCTGCCTCGTCGAATTTCGGCCGCCTCCATACATGGGAAATGGATCTACTTACATAACGGTGAAATTGATTGGCCGACTAAAATATAAAAGTTTCATAAAGACAATCAGTTTTTAAATCCGACGTCCTTGAGTACACGGAACGTACATCAGCAAAGAACGGATTTTCCACCTGCAGCGATAACACCCCATTGTAAAAGCTCCCCGAATCCGATGGGGAGCGAATAGAAGCTTAATTACATATCCTTCCCTCGCAGTATTATAGTGACGACCAACCCAACAACAAATACTTAATAGTTTCAAAGATCCGACCATCTTCGGAACTCCTGGGGGTGACTCTGTAGCCGCAGCTCTACATGTGCGTGCGTGTGTGTGCGTGTATATAATTGGTACAGGTATTCACCGGCGCTGTTGCGAGCACGAAATTTCCGAGCGCCAAACCAAGCGGAGGCTAAGGTGAGCTCTGTACACCTCCCCTATCGGGGTGTGCATATATAGGTACACATACATCCCACAAGGCAGCGGAGCACAGAAGCGAGTATCGATCCGAGGGGGAGGCCCACTGTCACCTGGGCGCTTCCGCGCCGCTGATTAAATCCGGCCTTGCCGATATAATATACACATCGTATTATAATGGTAGTAGGTGTAGAAGAAATATTAGGGGAGGGGGTCATGGCACCGGCGGGTCGCGCAAAATTTCCGCAGCATCGGAATTCTGTGTGTACGCGGATAATACAGGAGAGGTTCTTTGACGGCTGCGGGGGGGGGGGGCGGCCGAGGTAGCGGCTCTAGGCTCTTTTCAGAGAAATGTAGCGTGTATAGGTGGAAGAGGCAAGCGGAGGCGCTTTGATTAGGACGCACAGCGGCGATGAATTTAATCAAAGGAAAGCGCCGAGAGTTTGTTGTCGCGCTTTCAGGAGTTTCCGAGGTGGCTGCGTATACATGTATGCATATATGTATCTGGGGCTGTATAACGGCAAAGGAGAGAAGCAAGCTGCAGCGCGAGGAGGAGGAGGACCACGACGACGCCGGGAAGAGGAGCTTGACTGCATCTTTTATGCATGCCTGTATCCGAAGGGAGCGCGGGGCGCAAAGTTTGCGAGCGAGTGGATTGGTGCGGGGGGCTTTTACCTGATTTTCGTCTGGCTTGCTTTATTTGGGTGTTTGGTGGGTGATAATCGGGGGGAAGCTTCAGTGCCGTAAACACAATTGTGGAGGTGCCGTTTTTTTATTGTCAATACTTATAATATATGGTTACACGAATGCTATTCAACATTTGTCAACAACTAAATTAAGATTCTGCAATCGTGACGCGAATCACGCGTGCTTTTTCCAAGTGCGGTGACATCATCGCTTACCCTTGGTTCAACAATTAACAATGATATGGATGCGAAAAAAAAAAAAAAAACAGCAAACGTAAACCTACAAGCTGCATTCGATTATGTATAGGAAAGCTTGCGCCCATCGGGCATAAATCACTCGGAGCGATAGCGTCGAAAAGGTGGCGCATTCCCGCTAATTACATCCCTATCCCTGCGCGTACACATACACACATGCCCGAGGAAAAAAGGGCAAAAAGAAAGACAGCCGGCAAACAGAGAAGCCAGTCAGTCTGGCACGTGATATGCAAATTCGCAGGTCCCGCAGAGATAAGTAATGCGCCTGGCCGGGTGCTCTCTGTGTAATACGTGCACACCACACACAGGCAACGAGGCGCAAACGTGCGGCTCTCGTAAATCACGCGTCTCTTTCCCGTAAGAGCATTTGCCGAGTGCCATTGTTGGTACACGCATAATATACGTGCACCGTGACACGGTCGCGTGCCTTCCTTCTTGATGATTATACGCGCGAGGTCTTTAGTAATTAAAAGAGATACGAGCCGTGGCTTGCCTCGTGACGGCCCCACGCTAATAAGACCCGCTCGTCACAATAGGGCGTCAACGAGGGCTCTTACATTTCTGCGAAAGTATTTCTTGACGTTGGCATGTTCCACGAAATCGTTATCGATCGCGTTCGTTTCGGAATTTTTTCAACTGTTGACGTACAACTTAAATTATAAGCTTTGCATGGTTGTTCAAATTTGTACGATTACTATTGTATACGACTGATGGGAGTGTTTGATGACGTTTTGGATGAAATTCACACACGTTCAACTGTAGAAGAAAAAAAAACTCGATTAAACTTGCATTAAAAACACTAGTAGCCCTAATGTACAGTAGGTATCACGAAACGAGGATTAACACGAAACTCTCATTTGTAACGGGAGCTCGGGACCGCGATCCGCGTTCGGCGAATCCGCGCGCTTACACTCGGCCGGTGTTAATTGCCTAGAGCATAAATCTTTTGCCGAGCGACGGCCGCGGTAATTCATTCCGGAAACCAAAGGCAAAGCCTACGCGCGCGAAACGACTAAGCGCCTAACGCGTCCCTAAGTAATCGAATTATCAGCGCCGAGCGCGATAGCTAATCCATGCGTTGCTCAAGCCACGATCTGTTGCATTGACAAATAAACACAAAATTGTGTTTAGAAAGTGTTGGGGGAAGTTCACAAATGCTTGGTAACAAAAAACAAAGTTCAAAGTACTAGGAAATGACACTTGTGGAGAACAAACCAGGAAATGAGAATTGATTGAGTTTTAAATATTTTTATGTAACGGTATTTCTTCTCGTTTTAAAAAAGTATGCATGTGAAAAATTACAATTTATTTTAATTTATTTTAAAATCTAATCTCACACGAAGTAGTTTACAAGAAGAACTTTCTACGACTAGTTTCCATCTGGTGTCGTCTGCCTTGGATAATCCATTCGAAATTACCATATTTACTATCGAACGTACCATGCTGCAAGGATTTCACTCTTAAAGTAAATCTTGGTCCCAATTCGCGCAACCTTGGCTTGGCGGTCTCTTTGTCAAATTCGTATCTGAAAAAAAAAAGTTTCAGTAAGATGTAAAAAAGTGTAAATCTATATTTTGATACATCAACTGTAAATTTGATGTACTGGATATTGCCTAATTGATAACGTGATGTTTCAGTAAACTCTCAAGTACTGTATTGACACGATAATTAATTATTTTTTAATTTTTTTTAATATGAATTTGAACTATTCAACTTTATCATACCTATGATGTCTGAAGAATATGTAATCACGTTGGTTATGGAAAGTGACGACTCGTCTACCTTTAAATTCTGGTTGATAATGAAATAGAGCCCCCAGCATTCTAGAAACTGTGTATCCAAGGCGTGTTGTAAAATTATTCAACAAAACTTCTGGACGATGTTCTGATATTTCTTTATGACTCCTTTTCAATTCTGGAGTAATTTTCACATTGCTTAGCCTACAGTACATTGTAGGTCCTTCAGGCAAATGAACTATCAACATACCATCTGAAAGTAAAAAAAGACAAAGATAACAAACATTATTAAACACTGAATAAATTGACTGAGATCACACACTAGAAACTCACTTGGTTTGCTCCGATCTTCATTTACAACAACAATATCCGTAAATCCTTTCTCGATACAACTCTTGACCATTTTCTTAACACCAGAGCGATTTCTGTACAACGATATCGAATTAGGTATTATCCTTGTCAATTCTCTGCCGAATATCCTCGTCTTTGCATGTGGATTGTCAGAGAAGGTTATCAACACTTTGGGTTTATACTCCTGTCTGAAGTAGGCAGAAAACTCATCGTGCTCTAGATCAACTTTGATTTCTTGATTCTCCTCATCGTCAATCTCTCCATGAATCGTGGTGTCATCTTTCTCTCTCAAACTTTCGATGGTATGAGGCACCTGTTTGGGTTCACCAGCTTTTCTTCTGGCCTTTCTTTTTGCTTTTTTCTCTTTTTTTTTCTCTCTCAGCAACTCATCGTACTTTTTCACTCTGACAGCTTTACACTTGATGTGCCCGACTTTTGTCTCTTCCGGCAACATAACCTCTTTATCCTCTTTTATTGACACATCCTTTTTCTTGGCAGCTCCAAGCTTACCGAAAGGATTTATCACAAGTTCTTTTCCCTTCATTATAAACGTTTGCTGGTTTTCTAAGTTACTGTAATGAAAACTGTAAAAAAAATCCACAAATTAATAATCTAGTTAAGAAGTCAGTGTACAAAACATAAACACGTTGCACGAAGCCACACTATATAAACAGCTATAATGATGCCTTATGCATGTCGCATGTGGTCAGCATGGTGAACATTTGCAACAAACTAAAATAATACATGCAGTTACCTAGTGTCGGTGACTAAGTCAGTATGAAAAATTTACTACTGACTTCGAAACTTACAATAAATAGAGCAAATAATCGTGTGACGTGAATATAATGCCGTAAATAATAATAAAAAAAGGCTTATCAAAATATATGAAAACGAACCTGATCAGCAGCACATATACATGTAATAACGATTACCAGCTGTCAGTACGATAATTTAAAAAAATTATGCAAGGTGTCTTACATTTCGTTAAATTGTATGTACAATACTTGATATGGATTTCAGTAATTATTGCAAAAGGTTGAGTTGACTTACATATGTTTACACTTCTATTGTCAAGCTGGTAAAGCCTTTACCGTAAAGGGTTGGTGGACTTGGTGGATGGGGAACAAATATACACATGTATATAGAGCTCGTTGTTGGTTCATCAATTGGTTGTTGGTTAGCGTGCTAGTCACTGAAACAGTATAAATATACTAATAGGAAATAGGAGGTCGATTTTCAGGTAAAAGATAAATTGTAAACTTGCCGCAAATAGCACAGACAGTGTCAACTTTTTATTATGTATCTTTAAGATTAGTTGCGGCTGGTTTATAATTGACAAAATGACTCTACTGTAAGTAGATGTGATTATTCGGATCAGCGCCATCTAGCGTTGCGGATTTCTGAACCAAAAAGTGGCCCTAGAATTCTGAACGAGAGTTTTAGGCATTTTAGGCCCTAGAGCCATTTAATCAATTATAAACCAGCCGCCACTACTACATTGGATATAAAATTAAAATTTGACAATGTCTGTGCTATTTGCGGCAAGTTTACAATTTATCTTCTATTCGAATATCGACCTTCTATATATTTATACTTTTGGGTAAAACATAAATTGCAAATTTGCCGCAAACAGCACAAACAATGTTTAATTTTAATTTCATATCTATCGGAGTAGTGGCGGCTGGTTTATAATTGACTAAATGGCTCTAGGGCCTAAAATGCCTAAAACTCTCCTTCAGAATTTTAGGGCCACTTATTAGTTCAGAAATCTGCAACGCTAGATGGCGCTGATCCAAATAATTATTAGTAGATCCATGTAATCGAGTATAAACCAGCCGCAACTAATCTTATAACCCATTATAAAAATAGTTAACGTTGTTTGGACTATTTAAGGCAAGTGTACAATTTATGTTTTACCCAAAAATTGACATTCAAAAGTATAGATATTCTACTTATGTGGTTTAATAAAATAAATTGTGATTTTAACACACAAGCTAATCCTGGAAAGTAAAACCGCGTTTGTCCTTGAAGGAAAGAGAGAGACAGCTTGCCGCACTTCTATATGCAATGCACACTGACGACGATGAAACTTGCATGAAAATTTACAAAATTAAAAACTTAATTACTTATAAGTATATATATTGTGTACACAACAATACAACTCAAGATGCACTTCAAAACAAATAGCTTTTCTAGCTCAGCTCGGTTCTCATTCTAGTTTCTTATTTTAAAACGGGGTACTTGTAAGGATTAGTGTGTAGTGTAGATGCAGACAACTGCGGAGGGAAACAGTTTTATTTAATTACACGAGCATACTCTTGTCGACATACTGTATACATACTGTAAACGACATACCATTGCTTCAAATTGTCAAATTATCGTCATGTGCTACAGCTGCACAGTGCACACGTTGTTTTACTGCATATATTCATAACAAGTAGAGTAAGAGAGAGAGAGAGAGAGAAAAAGAAAGATGAAAAAGTAGAGGGAGCATTCGAAAGAAGTTGATGGAGTGCATAAAGTATTGCAGAAGCAAACAGGCAGCATCAGAAAAACTACAACAGGACAACTGCATATTCTACAGGAGACAAGGCAAGACCTGTAGAAATTGTGTGTGCGGCGCTGCGCGGCACACAGGAAACACAGTACAAGACAGAAGACAAGCACATATTAAGTACAAAGTACTATAGACAGTAAAAGTAGATTTAGAGATTAGAGCATAACATTTACATCACATCAGAGAGCACTCTAGCAATCTCAGCATCATACACCGCGTGTGTGTATGTATACATATAAATATAAGTATATATACAAAGAGAAAAAGAGAGCCGCCGACGCCTCCTCCTCCTTTGTAGGAGCTGTTGTGTCTTTTGTATATATACTCTTATTTTATTTGCTGGCATTGGCATAACATAGAAACTCTGTTGGGCTGCAGAGCTGCAGAATAGAGTTGCGTGGATTGTGCGTGTCCTACTAAATCCTGCTGGCTGCTACACGGCAAAAGGTAGACGAGATGTCGGGAAGCGACAGTCCGACCTTCTTCCACGGCCAGCCTTGGTCCAGCTGGATCGAGAAGATCGGCCGGGACAAGCCTCTTAGTAAGTTGCCGGCCCGACTCTATTACAGCTTTAGCTCTTATATTTTACCTCTGTCGTTCGTTCTAGGTACAATTATTGGTTTTGCCATTAATGTATTTTTCATCCACGACATAACCTCCATTTTTTTACAAATTTGCTCCTTCCCCTCTTCTCTGCCTCTCTCTCTCTCTCATTCATTTCATCTTTCTTTGTCTCTCTTTTGCACCTTTTGACACATATAGGCACAGGGACACAGCCCCTTTTGTATATGTACATCCTACATGCAGTTCATATTTCTGCAGAGGAGCATTGAATTACCTAAGCATATGAGGGTATTGATGTTATCCACAAAAAGAAAAAATAATTTTTACCCTTAAAATAGATTTCTTAAATGTGAAATAATCGAGACGAAAAGTTCTTTTTTAATTTGTCCTCGACGGGGTTGTCGCGCGTATGAAGTAGTGGATTTACTTGATTATTATAGACAGAATGTTGTCTGCCGCTCGGTATATACGGCGCCGTGTCCTTACGACTCCCTTTTAAAAACTCTTCTTCCCCTTTTTTGTCTCTACACTTCCCCCCAAAAAATAATGATTTTACTAGGCTGAAATAGCATATTATGTAATGACGGTCTTTTTTGGGGGAAGTTTGCGTATACTTACTTACGTATTGTTATTTTTTATTCTTTTTATGACAAATACTTGCTTTTCGTAAAATTCCGTGTTGCCGTAACGCTCATTGATTTTTTATTCACGAATGTATTGTCAAACATTTTTTTTCATACCTTATGTACACTGGATGATTTTGCATACTCTACAGTTAATGGATACTTGTCTGGCTTCAACAGTTTTATTTTGTTTTTCCAAGTAAAAAAAATAAATTCCAAGTAAAAATACACGTGTGAAATGCTTTTTCTCTCGAAACTTTAGATTAATTTGTGAATCTAGTTATTTTTAATTTTTTAACTAGTAATTGTCATAGATTCAAAAAATAAAATTCAATTCTAGGTGATGGCGAGCCAGATTCTGAGCCCTCCAGCTCAGTTATGCGTCTATCAGTGGATGGTAATTTGGTTTGATTTAGAATTTTACTTTGACTTTGTTCAAGACACACATTATTTTAAAATCGAACTGAGTACTTCAATCGCATTGTTTCAATTTTTCAGACATTGATTTATTTGGATTTTGTCCCGAGAGAGATAACTTCTATGGAGTTGTATGTGAAATATGCAATTCTATTGTCAAACCTCAAGCTTTAATTCAACACATGGGTAAGCTACCTGATTTTAAGGCCAATTAATTTTGAAAGTACAATACACTGAATCTTGAACTTTCCTATTTATTTAAGCCACCAATTTTAATTATATAAAATAAAATTGTCTGATAATATTTAATCTCTGAGTATAAAGCCGAAATAAGACAGAGATTACTCACATATCAATTTTAATATGACTTATCATCCTAGAATGTTTTTTTTTTAAGACTAATAATACATCAATTAAATGTGTTGATTACACTTTTTTTTCATTTTTTAGTCACTAAATTCAACTGTGATCTTAAAGTTTTTCGAAAATCGTTTTAAATTTAGAGAGTCGACATCCCTCTGGCACTTCAAATCTTCCACCACCAACAAATTCGACCGCAAAGCCAATTATGAAGACGCCTTACTGCAAGCTTTCAAAGCTGAAGAAAAGCCAATCTTCGGGACAACTCTTGCTTACAAACAACAATAGTAGCAACAACGGCAGTGGGAATGGCACCAGTAGCAAAACCAGCAACAACCACACTCCAGTCAAGCATCGGACTGGCGGCAACGAGTCGCAACCACAGCCCAGTTTGCACCCGGGCAACTCACCCCGCTCGCCCCTTGATGGTACACCAGCCAGCAACAGCATCAATAACGGTGGCCCGACGATCCCTTCCGCGGGGCAGCTTGGTGCACCGACCTCCGCAATCGCAGCAGCAGTCGGTGGCTTCTCGAACGCGCTCAGTGGTACTACCTCGGCAGCCAGTCCCGTCAAGAGCCCGGGGAACCAGCCGAAGCGGAAAAGGCTCAAAACCGACCGATCCCTACTCAAGGACCGAGAGTACGACCCGGACCGACACTGCGGTGTCTGGAACGAAGAGACGAGCAAGCCATGCACCCGCTCGCTCACATGCAAGGCTCACACGGTCTCGCTCAGGCGGACTGTCACAGGCCGAAGCAAAAGCTTCGACAAGCTGCTTGCCGACCACCGAGCTTCGAAAGAGTCCCCGGCGTCGCGCAACGCCACCAGCAGCAACCCATCAAAGGCCGTAGCAGTGAGCAGCTCCGCCATCACAGCAGCCTCCAACAGCATCAACAACAGCAACAACAACAACAACAACAACGTTGCGCCGGCAGCCGCGGTAGTAGCCTTGAGCATCGCCACGAGCGTGGCCGCCGTCGAGCCAGTTAGCGCCTCGAGTGCACCCTTGGTCGCGAGCGGCCTTATAGATGCCTCCGCCATAGTAGCCAACAGCACTAGCTTGCCAGATCTTGAGGCGCCAAGTTCGCCACCAGTTCTCTCGCTACCTGATACCTATCCACTGCCACAGGTAAATATTAAACGTGGCTCTAGCTGCGTCGGCCAATGGATCTTTGATGTTGCGTGGTGGCCACTTTCGTTCCGGTAGATTAAGCTCCTCCTCTCAGATACTTGGTGCTCGAGGAAAAAGCCTCACCACTATCTAGTCTTGTTTGTTACCTTTTATTTTTCATTTTTTATTTGTTTGTTTCCGTACAAAAGACGTACTACAAGAGTAATGTAATGTAATCGATTTCGTAATGTAGTTGATATTTGATCGAAAAATTGTATTGAAGTTCGACTCGCAATACTTCTACATTACACCTTTGAAATCTAAAAGTCATCATCTTGAGATTGTATTATTTAATGGTACAAAGAATTGTTTGATTCAAAGACTGTTATTTTGTATACTACCCTTACATAATAAGTTCAACATCAATTATTTAGATATTGATTCATAGAGTAAGCCAGTGGCCACCATAATTGAAAAACTTCTAAGCATATCAACAATTTTCGTGTCATAACCATTTTTTTTTTTTTTTTTTTTTTTTAACAATCCATTTAACAAAACATTCCAACGATATGAAATTATATTGAAAAATAGTTACTAGTAGGAATCTTGACTTGTTATCTTTCTATTTAGCTTTGTCCGTTTGAAGAAGCCATGAATTCAATTGTACATATTGAAGCAGTAAGAAAAGTGTTTATATCGTACGTTGTCTCATTTATTTTTAGTATTGCTTACATCTTTCCATAGACAATTAATTTTTGTTATTCGCATGATTATTTATGACTGTTAACATTGGGAGTTACTTGCTTTATTTGTTTTTTAAATTTATTTTATTAAATTTACATATTTTTTCGTTACGAAGTATCATCAAAAGCTTAATTATTGTAATTGAAAACTTTCTTTTGGGTAATTCTGTAACTAATTAAAAAATGAAATTAATCCTAATTAGTTACTGGCTCAAATACTTTTTCAAAACATTCGTCACTCTCATCCATCATTCAATCATGGTTTTTAAACATTATATAAATAGGGTCAGACTTTACGACTTTTAGACTTTTTCATTTTCAGTTATAAGTTGTTGCGTTAATTGATTTAAAAAATTTGAGCTCATAAATATAAAATTTAAACAATCTTATGAATCTGATGGGCACATGTACAAAGATAGGCTTTTGGTTGATACAAAATTTTTCTTTTTTGTTATTACAGGCTGTTGATTTGCTTTATCGATGTCTGGCCCCGCATGGCTCCAATAAACCTGTAAGGCATGGTTTCTTTGAGTCGCCGCGGTTTTTTAAAGAACCGCGGTCCTGTGTTGACACTGCAAATGCAAATGCACCCCGTAATTTGTATTTCCAGACTAAACTGGAGGAGGACTTTGCCAACGAGCTGGATCCCAGCCGAAGAATCGATTCGTCGGTGGTGAACAGCGGCATTACCTCTAATAATATCACTGCCAGCACCAACAGCAGCATAAGCAACATCAATAGTGGGAACGTAAATAATACATCTAGTAGTAACAGTAGTGCAGCTATGGCGCCTATATCAGTCGTGCTTCCGTCGCTGTCACCTATCCAGTCGAGCATGGGTGGCCTTTCGCCCAGCCAGGCAGCTTCGCTGATGCAGTACAATAGAACGAGTTCACCTACCCTCAATTTGGAACAGATGATTGTCAAGCAACAGTCTCCCGTCTCCATATCGGTTGTGCCCTGTAGCGGTAGTCTGCTCATCAGCAACCAATCAACTCCGGTGGGCAATGTCGTTCTCGAAGCAAAGCCTGCACCCATGGACATTGATCAGCCTGCCAGTGGCCAAAACTTTGGCAATAGTAGTATGTACATGTCGCCAGTGCATCAATACAAGGATACTATTGTCAATAAGGTAAACATGCGCTCAAGTCAGTCGCCCTCGTCCAGAAGCAGCAGCTTTTCAAGTCTTTTCGACACATCGGCAACCTCATTACTGGACCAGCAGCACTATAACTCTCTGGACACGTCGATGCGCAGCAATCATTTCGCGGCGTCCATACTCACCAACGGCAAGCAACAGCGCTTGAGCAATAATCACATGGGTTTCCAGATTAACACCAGCAGCAGTCCGTCACTAGTCAGAGGAATCAAATCAGAGTACACTCAAGACTACTCGACGGCCATACAGTTGGAGGCGACCGCAGCCTCGACGCCCTACGCTGCAACGAGCTTTGAGGATATCACATGGTCCAGCCACCATCCCGAGCCTCTAGCTGTAAGTAAATGGCTACGCATCACTTCCAGCCGCAAACAATACAACTTCAATATTCACTGACATAACGCTCTGCCCACTCCAGGCTGAGGATGCATCATTGTGTCACAATTCGCGCCCGGGAGAACAAAGTTGACATTTGCTGCTTTTGTTCGTATCATTTGTTTTACAACTTATCACACATCAAATGGCCCTTAATTATTGATTTTTCGTTATCAAAGATATGAAATCTTAATTTTAAATAATTGTATTGTAATTAAAATTTTACATTGATATGCGACTAAAACATTACTTTTTCCCAAATCTAGTAATGATTTCGCATACACAATCAGATATAAACCATACTAAGAAAAAATTAGGCTCAAAGAATCATAACAATACAATTTTTTTTAATTTTTCTCGGGCACTGACCTATTTCTTTTTGTATTTATTAAAATTTATTTTCCATCTGCAGCCTGTCGAGAAGGGAATAATTATTATTTAAGCATAAATTTATTAAAAATGCGTGTGAATGTTTGTGAATACGTAAAACTACTACTTTAAAAGCTTTCCAGCAAAGTAAAATGGTGTCCCAATGGCATGTACACTTTTGGAATGGTCAAAAACAATGAAATTGAAAAAGTGTAAAAAAACGCGTCAATTAGATAGGACACCAAACTGATACCTGAGATTTTTTTTAGCTTAAAAGTATCCAATACTTAATTAGATAGATCATAAAATTATTTATTTATTTTTTTATCATTTCCCTACCTAGAAAATTTTGTAAGATTTTTTTTTTCACAACCGCATGAAACGTTGATTCTTTTATTATACCAACCTAACACTAAAAATAAATGAACGTTTGTGCGTTCGAGAACTGAAAAAGTTAAGTCTGAACTCATCCATACTACTATGTATTAGTTAAAAGGAAAAAAAGTGAAGTAACCCAAGATACGATAAAGCACTCACTAATTGTATAAAAAAACTTGAGCTGTACGCTTCTTTTCGGTTGGGATTAAGTTTGTCTTTGGGTTTCTGATCTCGCGTTTTTGAGTTGTATAACCGTGCATTTAGTCGTCAAGTTTATTATTAAATCGTGAGCATTTGTAGTACGTTACTGTAAATAGGTTTATCGATTATAAAATGCCAAGCGTTGAATAATATTATTAATTATTGTATTTATTGATTAAAATAATTTTTTTTACTTTTGTGATTAGTAATAGATATTTTATTCTTTATAAAACAAAGAAAAACCATTAATTTATAGATCATTTATTTAATTTAGCCCCAAACAATTTGTAAGTTGTTGGATTTTTTTTATCTTGCCAAACAATATTTTACGTAATTGCCAACCAATACAAAAATTTGGATGGCACTGAAAAAAATGTAGAATAAAAATACAATGATTGTTATCCATCAGAGTAAACAAGATAAACGTATACTCAAAGTTAACAAAAAAAAATGCGAAAGCCAACATTAATTAACTTTTCAAGAACTATTATATTATATAATAACGACAATATCGGCAGCTTACGGAACTAATCAATTTACACGCTTTTGTGTAATCAATAATTAAGTTAATATTACTCATGTAATCATAGTTAACCTGTTCCTCATCGAAAAAAAAGTTTTAAAAAATTAATAAATAAGCGCAGCGTTGGAAAGAATAATCGAAAATAATCATGATTGGAAACGAGTGTAAGATCAATTTGGTTCTAAAGAAAATTTATTTTTTTGGTAAAACAATTGTCCTATTTTTTTAACTTATTCTAGCCAGCTAATACGAGATTTTTTACATCAAAAATATAAGTGAATTTTTTGAAACTAAGATGAAATAGAATATCCCAACAACTTTATATACAGACAGTATTAATGATCCAGCTATAATTTGTAACATTTTTGTATTGAAAATACTTGCATCCATGATTTAAGAATACTAATTTTTTAAATAAGTGCAGGATTGTATGTGAATAAATGAATGAATGAATGAGAATACACGTTGAAAATTTCTGCGTTGAATTGTAAGCGAAATATATAACGACTTCTCATCATAGATTGTGATATTTATTATGTAAATGTACATTACATATGTATACGTAGGGTTTGCAGTGATGATTATGTTAAGGATAATAATAATGGTGACAATGATGATTATGATGATGGTGACGATGATAATGATAAACAAGTAAAAGGCCATGGACGAGAAGGCCACTATAGTTTCAAACAATGTCGCAGCTTGTAAAAGATTGCGGCTGTATTCACGGATTTTTGTTCCGTTAAAAAACGCTTACATATAATATATTATATAAATATATACTTACCTACATGATAGTACAGCAAAAAATCATATGTAAATCGTTCGATTCGTTTTTCGAAATGAATAAAAGATTTTTTTTTAAAGGAGTATGCTCGCTCTGAATTTCTTGCTAGTAATGCAGCTTTGGAATCCAATGTGTAGCTGTATAAGTTTTTTTTTTTTTTTTTTTTTTTATGCTGTATTCTAACGAAAAAACTAAAACACATATAGAGGGAATATTACATCTGATTTATATGTACTTAGACATTTGGTAAATAAAAGACTATTATTTCGAAATATTCTCTGTTTTGCTTCTTTGAAGAGGAAGCTTTGCAATGGATGAAATATCGAATGTTGTGATAACATAATATAAATGTTTTCTTTATTTTACAATGAATGTACATTACTCACCTAAAATATCCGTCAGTGAATTTGTGAAGGCACATGCATGAGTGTGTATGTTTAATCAATTAAATCTTGCGTTTTCCTTAAACTTTTCGATTTTTATCTAGTAACCTGCCCTAAAATGTCTTTTATTTTGAGGTTTCGAAAAAATAAAAATAAAAAATAAATAAAATGCTATTTTGGAAAAAATAATTGTAAATTATAAATAACAAAATGTCATTATCATTTAAAAAATATGAAATCTTACCTGTATGATGTAAATGATCATACATATAACTTTCTAGGAAATTTGATGCTGTGTTAAAAGTAAGTTGTTTTCTGTACACAGTAGTATTCCACTTTATTTATTTTATTTTGAGATATTACTTAATAAAAAAATGCAACTTTAATCCGTGAATCGATTTAAAATCTTCAAGGAGTTGAATGAAAATGAAATCCCTCGTATCTTTTTTAAATTTTATCCATGCATTATTAAAAATATATTTCTTAAAAAGTAAAACGAAACACTTTTTGTTTTTGTGTACGTTACTTTGATATCTTACCCAGCATTAATGAAAATGTCAGTTCAATCAGAACAAAGAGCATAAAAATATTGCGCATTAAAGTTTTGAGAATCTAGAAGAAAAACAAGTAGTAGCGATATTGAACAATATACCTATCCACGGTTACGTATGATAGTGGTGCATGGAAATTGAAATAAATCAACAGTAACAAAAGTATTTAGCCTTTCAATTGGCCAAATGAAAATCTTCCTTCAAAGTCTGAGCAACAGCTCTCATCCACTGTGCCACAGCATAGGCGCCCGCGTCTATTTTACCTCTGTGCTCGGGGTCGGTCACATAACTTGCCCGGCCGGCCCTGAATGGTAAGTAAAAACTACACTATTTGAATACTTTCTTCCGAAGAGGCATGTTAACTCAAAATAAAAAACCAAGCACTAACTTCGGCTCGAGGGTCTTGGTTTTTTCAGCGTACATCTGGATGCAGTCCATCAAAAACTTTGCAGCATCAACGTAAGACGAGTAGTTTTTCCTCAGTAGCTCTATCAAACAGGGCTCGATCACGTCGATCTGCAACACAATTTCCAATCATCCATCAGCAGCAAGCCACGTCAGAGTTAATAAGTAAGTCACGAATACAGTACCAACGTCTTATCGCCGATCCTAGCTCTGCTGTATCTCTTGAGAACCTCGACACCCGCGCGCCAAGCGCCGAGCCAGACCTGGAGCCAGTTGTGAACGACCTCGACTTTGGCCATTTCTTGCGCCGCAGCTGTGAAAAGCAGGCTGTAAATGGCGCCCGACGTGCCACCCATCCGATTTTCGGCAATCCCTGCCAATTCGGTCATCAGCGAGGCTGGTCTGGCCAGAGCCAAAGCCTCCAGCACGGACAGAATTCCTAAAATGACACTACGATCATCTCCACGCAACTTGAGACAATAATCATCCAATGTTATTTAACCTTCGGCGAGGCTTCTGTGCGTGCTGCCGCAATCCGCGTCACCACACCCGCTGTCGAGCTCGTTGATCGTCCTCTCCTCGTTTATCACGGCCCTGCAAGCCTCGACCAGACATCTCTTGAGCAGTCCCTGTTGGCGGCTAGTGAGGGTCGGTCCGGCGAGGCTATCGATCTTTTTCGACGGCTCGGCGGTCATAACGTTTTTCGACGGACTCGACTCGGTGCTCGACGTCTCTAAGCTGTATTCGCAGCCCGTCCAGCCGGGCGCCTGGGTTGGCTGATCCAGCGCTTCGAGAATCATTGAAAACGCCTCCGAATCAGATTCCGGCAGTCTGAGCACCGACAAGTGTACACCTACGCTGTTAAGCGACGTCATGAGGTGACCGCTGTATACTCGCAGCACCTCGACACCTCTTTTGCCTGAAAAAGATACAATATAATATGTAACGATAAAAGGCCAGCTGTAAGAAAATTCGTGGCACTTTGATGTGTATATATACGCACGTAACTGCACGTTGACCTCTTTGACGATGATTTGCAGCTCCAACTGGGTCAGGCTGCCAAAGTTGTTTACCAGTACAACGAGTTTCGAGGTCGAGGATGAGGTATCATCGAGCTTCAAGGCCTTCTCTATTCTGTCGATCAAATGGCTCGCAGTCTTGGACGCGCTGCTCAGCTTCTTTTTCTCGTAACCATCCTCGCCGTGTATACCTTGGCCAAAGACGACCTCGTCGTCCGGTATCCGGAACATGGCCTCCTTTTGACCTGAAATTTTTTACACTCCATATACTGACAAAATATGGTTTTATATTGACACAATCCTACGTAGGTGTATATTATAATATATATATGTGCATACCGAACATGGTGCAAGGGACCAGCCCAACCGAGCAAGAGGCGATGTTGTCCGCGACTAGTTTTACGTGCTTGTAGATCTCGTCGAGATCCTTGCCCATAGCGGCCAGAGAGCCGGCGACTTTGATCGCGAGCACAATTCCCGGTAGTGCTCGTTTTCCAGCTATGCTCAGCTTTTCGTCGGGTATGCTGCAGTCGTCCCCGAAAACTATCTGCTCGATCTTATTTGCGCGCAAAGTTGGTGATCGGTACAACAATCGGTACTTTGGTTTTATATTTATCATGGTGTATGTATACCTTCAAGCCGGAGAGTCTCGCTCGCTCGATGGCCAAACCAAAGTTGAGACAGTCGCCGGTGTAATTGGGTATGATCACCAAGCATCCAGCTGTTGTAACAGAGTGGCTACTGAATTGCCGTGTTGCACAAACAACATCTAACTGATATTTATATTGTAAGATATATGTACCTTTTTTGTGAGTGCCGATTTTTTCGATCGCGTGGAATATATTGGAAGTCGGGGGTGAGGCAAAGACCGAACCGCAGACCGCTGCCGTGAGCATTCCCTTACCGACGAAGCCTTTGTTTGGATATAGATAGGTATATAACAAATGTATGTCTTGTGTGTCATAAATGGCACGTTATTACGAATCTAGGGCAGGAAAAAGTGAAGAATGTCGCAGATCGCATTCTTTACTTCCGTCCGTGGGTGCGTATACGATTTTTCGTTTCCCAGCGACCGGGAAGAGAATACGTACATTCCCGGTAGCTGATACGAAAAACTATTTTGATGAAGTGATATGATACTGTACGTTTTGTTGGATATTTAAAATTTTCTCGTACCTGCAGCAAAAGGCTCGTGTCCACTACCTCCGCCACTTATCACCCCCACTTCATCGGATTCGCTCCACTAAAATTTTGAGGACATTATATGGGTTTTCAAAATAGATTTTCTTTTATTTGATGCTTGCAGTGCCCTACTACAAATTGTTTCCAAAGTTGATTTAAGTAATAATCTAATCATGTTCCCTGCCGATTTTCATGTATATTCTCGTAAGTTTTTTTAAATCGTAGTTATTTTTTTATGATTATCGACAATATCGCAAATTCTAACTCTCATCGGACTTTAAATTGGATTAATACAATAATTTTCTGTAGCCCCTGATATACATCTATTATCAGCCGAAAATGTGAGATAAACGCTGTAAGTAAAGAGTGTTTGAATTTTTTACGGGAAACTGTTTTGTAAGGGAAACGGAACCTTATCGCATATTAATATCGCGAAATTAAAAAAAAAATGAAACAAACAGATATCACCGATTTTATCTCTACAATGGTTAATTAAAATAAGTTTTGTGTTCGAGAATAAATATCTTCCGATACGAGAAAAAATCTGTACACTGCGTTACTTTCAATTTGCTCAATTTATCTTTGATTTGAAAATAAAATTGGTGACCATATAGACTCGTATACATATTCTACTTACAATTAATTGAGTAAAACTTACATGTGGCATCAAAACAACTCTCTGCTCTTTCAATAACTCCAGAGCTGGATATGTTATCGTGAGTCCAAGCAGTGCCTCGTCCACTATTTCGTCGACTTTGTTAATCAACTGCTTACCCGACATTATTATTACGATCAATTAATTGACAGTGGTATCGATATCACAATGACAAAATTTCCTTGGACGAACAGAGGTGATCTTCTCCACTGCTGATTATTACCGATCCGATCGCTGACTGCCATATACGCGTCGTACAGTTTTAAAGTTTGAAGCCGCGATTTACGCAAGAACGCCATTATCAAGTTACTTGCATGTACATAGAAAATTCCACTAAAAATTCGGGTCAACAACGAGTAAAATTTTTGTGGACTTGTTAGTTAATGCATGTATAAGTGGTCAATGTGTTCACCTTAAACATATTTCATGTACTATCGCGAACGTGCAGAGCATGTGCAGGGATTATTGATGTATGTAGTTATCGGTACACGCGTTCATAAACATAAACGACTTCGACACGGCCGTGGCCTTGCTCGGGTCGATGTCAAGTTTAATGCTACAGAGATGCTGTGGTTATAAACCAAGTTACTCACTTGAAAAGTATTTTAAATGAGACAGCGCTTTTAATAAAAAAAATTTTAGTGTGAGCGAAATAAACATGATTAAAGTGTGGAAAACTTATGCTAAAGAATAAATTAGAGGCATCTTGAAAACGTAACTTGAAAAATAGTTTTAATTATTTCATAAAACGTTTGTAAACATAGAAATTTTTTTGTGTAAGAATTACGTGTAAATGAATATCATCGAAATAATTACAAAATAAAATACAATAACAATTCTAAAATTGACGATCACCGGATGATTCACTTTTATCAGTTCGAAATTCAATCTTGAATTTTTTCAGCTTTCACTTGTTTCTTGTACTCACTAGCGATTTTTTTAACATCTTGCAGACCGTCCTCCAACTGTTTTTGCAATTTTTCTTTGTCATCTTGATCATGCAAACTTAAATACTGCAGCACTAGATCTGAAAGTTAAAAAAATTGAGTTTCTAGTATTCAAGAAAAATTGTACAAAATTCAAATTTCAAATACCCACCATGATACTTCGAAAGTGTAGATACACACGTCTCTTCCAAGTATGGATACAAATAAGCGAGAATAGTCGAAACATGTCTTCCAGAGATATGAAGGGCATTTTGGGTGGCAGCAGTGAACAATATCGTCGTCGTCAAGTGTAAAGCCAAGGCCGGATCTTGAGTATTGTTCAACTGCTCTAGTAGAGCTTCCCTGTGCCCAATGATGATCGGCCTATCTTTCTTCTTATCGTATTTCTTCAGAGCCAAACAGCAGGCCGACATGGCTGGTTCAAGGGCATTAAAAAAGTCCTCTAAATTGTTACCGATAGTTGCCCTGTGCAAATTCGTTAGCGGCTCCCTTACGTCTTTCGGAAAATCCATTAGCATCTTTTGTCTTGCCTCCGTCGTTAAATTAGACGCGCACTGCATCACATTTTGATTGGCGGCTAGTTTAAAGATTTCCGTGGTAAAGTCTACCACTAGTGTTTTCAACAAGTATTTTACAAGCGGTGCTTGAACGTCTTTGTCTAAACACTTGATTCCCTTTTCAAACACCTTGATATTCATGACGAGCGTATTTAATCTGTCGTCCAACTCGCTAAGATTCGTTTTGTTTTTCTGCAGCAGCTGCTCAGCCACTTCCGCAACGTGTTTGTTAAGTGACAAATGGAAGTGATTGGTTAGCTCATCGATGAATTCCTCACAGTCAAACAAGTTTTCATCCTTGCTCAGCTCTTTTTTGATATCTTCTGTACTTACCAGATGTAAGTCAGCCTTTCCATGAGACGAAGCAACTTGATCGTCGTCCGAATCGAAATCTTGATTCTTACCCTGATTGTACTTCTTCTTTGTCGACTTGGTTTTCGTTTCTCTACCTTGACTACCACCACCAGCTTTACCGCTTGCAGCCTTTTTTCTCCTTTCGGCTTTTTTGTCTGCTTTTGTGTCCACGATTTCTGTGACTTTGGTTTTTATTTTGCTCTCAACAATCGACTGAAGCCACTTACCGCTATCTACTGCTTCTTTGGCTTTTTTTTCGGCCAAACATTCCAATTGCTTGTAAAGGTTTTGTAAGTAAGATTCTGATACTATAATCGTTGTCGCAAAAATATGAATGGATGATTTTAATTTCAAGGATGATTCATGAAGCAATCTCTCAATGTCTTGTGGACTGAATACTGATGGCAAAAGTGGATAAATATCAGTATAGGATCCAGATGCCACGACTTCTTCGATATTAGCATCTACTTGATCTATCAACATAGAGCCAACAGCTACTGTATTCAAATAGACTAAATCTTTATTTGGAAAATGTCGTTTGATATAGCTCTTTGGATCTGAGATGCCAAGTCTGAGTAACGCATCATATTCTAAATGAAACAATAAAAAATTAGCTCATAATCTCTTGATCCACGAAATTGCTTTGTTTTAAATTAAAACTCACCCAGATAGCCATTTTGTTTGTAAAAGTTATCTACCCATTCACTTTGAGTTTTAGAATAAATAGTGGGAACATAAATGCTGTTGCTACTTTGTTTTCCACTTACTACACCGGGTACCTGTTTCTTCCCTTGAAGATTATCTAGAATAGCTGTATCAAAAAAGATTTACAATTAAATAATTAAATTTATACGATGTCTTTTAGTAATTAAAGCTAACTTACAAAAAAATATTCTTTCTGGAACAGTGCATTGACCTAGGATTGCAGAAATCGGAGTAGGCTTTGTTATAGCTGAGAGTGCACCTCTAATTTTTGCCTCATTCCTAGCTATGTAACCCTGATTGTAAATTATGCGTGGATCTTGAGAATCTTGTTTACCAAATATAGTTTTGCCTAATTCCTTTTCAATTAATGGTTGCAAAAAATCAGCAGGTAAATTGTAATGTAATGTTAAATCCATGATACTGATGACGCCAGTATTATTAAGTTTATCACTAACTTCTTCTGCAACTTTAGCCATATAATTACTATCAATCAACTGACCTAACACTATTTTCAGTTCTTTGTCGTGTTTTTCAATATCTATTGCAATTTTGTATATATGAGACAAATCAACATTTAATATATTGGCCAAGTCAGTTAAATTTACGCGTCCTCCATGAATATAAAGCTCATCTTTTATTTCTTTTGACAAGTGCTGAGGTGTCACATACTCCTTTCCATCATTGGTAAATATTACCTCTAGGAGTTTGTCTTCAATAAGTTTTGAGACAATTTCTATGCAATTACGTTCTGATAATCTGGAAAATTTTTTTCAGCATTAGACTATTATACATGACATATTATCAAGTAATTGTCAATATATTTATAAAAATGCAAGTCAGCCGTTTTACAAAAAAGTAAGAATGTATTAAAAAAAAGGAAATACAAATATGTTAGTGCAAAAGAAAGAAAAAAAAAAATAGACAATAACGTAACTTATAGTACTCTTAATAAAAAAAAATTATATTTACTTCAACAATGTATAACTCAATTGCGCTTTCTGAAAGTCGGCGGCTAGCCGTTTAACTTCATCCCAATCAGCTGCAGACATCTTTATGAAGTTACACTCAGGTTTTTATAGTTAAAATTGACATACAATTTGCCAAACAATCCTATACACTTCACAACAACTGTTTGAAAAACAAGTCTCACTTAAAAATGCGAAGCCAACCACATTGTAAACATTCAATATGTTAACTTGGGCTGTATTCCGTAAATGCTGCCAGCAGTTAAGTTACGTAGGTTGTGGTTTGTGGTAACGCCGCATGGTCGGGCAGCGCTAGCATCAACCTGTACTAACTATGGGTGTATTCCGCAAATGCTGCCAGCAGTTAAGTTACGTAGGTCGTGGTAACGCCGCATGGTCGGGTAGCGCTAGCGTCAACCTGTACTAACTGTCGGTGGGTTCCGCATGTCAACAAACTCCGAAATATCAGATGGCATGGGAGCGAAAACAGTAAAAAATATCAAAGTTTGTTGACATGCAGAACCCACCGACAGTTAGTACAGGTTGACGCTAGCGCTACCCGACCATGCGGCGTTACCACGACCTACGTAACTTAACTGCTGGCAGCATTTGCGGAATACACCCATAGTCCGCAGGCTAAGTATACGTGATTGAGACAATCAATGATTGTATCATGAGTTTTTGTATAAAGTTCAATTTATACAAATAAGTTGGTAAATATAGGCACACATGATTAATATTTAAACATTTTAAGCTGTATAAATATATAACATAGATTCCAAATATGCATTATTACCGCTGGAATATGCTAACAAAACCAAATATCCGTCTTTCTCACCCAGCAAAATAATAGGTATCTGTATAATCCTGTATCAATTTATTGCACACATGCGAAATGTTCAATGACAGTAAACAATGACATAATTTCAAACTTTACTTTTAACTCTTCATTTCACACGTAATTTTACAATGCAATTGATAAATTATTATTCATACAAAAGTATTAATATTCTTATAGGAGGTCGATTTTCAGGCAAAAGATTATTTGTAAACTTGCCGTAAACAGCACAGCCAATGTCAACTTTTTATTTTCTATCTACACAACTAGTTGCGGCTGGTTTTAGCGTTTCAGATTTCTAAACTAAAAAGTGGCCCTAAAATTCTGAAGGAAAGCTTTAGATATTTTAGGCCCTAGAGCCATGTTGTCAATTATAAACCAGCCGCAACTTATTTGACAGATACAAAATGAAAATTCAACATTTTCTGTGCTGTTTGCGGCAAGTTTACAATTTATCTATTACTCGAAAGTATAAATATATAGGAGGTCAATATTCGTATAAAACATACACTGCAAACTTGCCGCAGAAGCACAAACATCGTTAATTATTTATTTTGTATCTATTTCAAAAGTTGCGGCTGGTTTATAAGTGACTAAATGGCTCTAGGGCTAAGCTGCCTAAAGCTCTCCTTCAGAATTTCAGAAGCAATTTTTGGCCAAAAAAATCACGACCGCTAGATGGCGCTGGTCCTAATGATTATTACTACTTGTAGTAGAGCCATTTGATCAATTATAAACCAGCCGCAACTCTTGAAATAGATACAAAATAAATAATAAACGATGTTTGTGCTACATGCGGCAAGTTTGCAGTGTATGTTTTATACGAATATCGACCTCCCTTATGTTTACACTTTCGGGTAATAGATAAATTGTAAACTTGCCGCAAACATCACAATCATCGTTAATTATTTATTTTGTATCTATTTCAAGAGTTGCGGCTGGTTTATAAGTGATTAAACGGCTCTAGGGCTAAGCTGCCTAAAGCTCTCCATCAGAATTTCAGAAGCAATTTTTGGCCAAAAAAATCACTACCGCTAGATGGCGCTGATCCAAATGATTATTACTATACTTATACTAGAGCCATTTAATCATTTATAAACCAGCCGCAGCTATTGAAATAGATACAAAATAAATAATTAACAATGATTGTGATGTTTGCGGCAAGTTTACAATTTATCTATTACCCGAAAGTGTAAATATAAGGGAGGTCGATATTCGTATAAAACATACACTGCAAACTTGCCGCAATTAGCACAAACATCGTTTATTATTTATTTTGTATCTATTTCAATAGTTGCGGCTGGTTTATAAATAATTAAATGGCTCTAGTATAAGTATAGTAATAATCATTTGGATCAGCGCCATCTAGCGGTAGTGATTTTTTTGGCCAAAAATTGCTTCTGAAATTCTGATGGAGAGCTTTAGGCAGCTTAGCCCTAGAGCCGTTTAATCACTTATAAACCAGCCGCAACTCTTGAAATAGATACAAAATAAATAATTAACGATGTTTGTGCTACTTGCGGCAAGTTTGCAGTGTATGTTTTATACGAATATCGACCTCCCTTATATTTACACTTTCGGGTAATAGATAAATTGTAAACTTGCCGCAAACATCACAATCATCGTTAATTATTTATTTTGTATCTATTTCAATAGCTGCGGCTGGTTTATAAGTGATTAAACGGCTCTAGGGCTAAGCTGCCTAAAGCTCTCCATCAGAATTTCAGAAGCAATTTTTGGCCAAAAAAATCACTACCGCTAGATGGCGCTGATCCAAATGATTATTACTATACTTATACTAGAGCCATTTAATCATTTATAAACCAGCCGCAACTATTGAAATAGATACAAAATAAATAATTAACGATGATTGTGATGTTTGCGGCAAGTTTACAATTTATCTATTACCCAAAAGTGTAAATATAAGGGAGGTCGATATTCGTATAAAACATACACTGCAAACTTGCCGCAAGTAGCACAAACATCGTTTATTATTTATTTTGTATCTATTTCAAGAGTTGCGGCTGGTTTATAATTGATCAAATGGCTCTAATCCTGAATGCTCTGATTGAGAATTTTAGGAGCCACTTTTGGCCAAAAAATAAAGACCGCTAGATGGCGCTGATCCAAAATAATTATTGCTACTTACAGTAAAGTCACTTTGATAATTATAAACCAGCCGCAAATAATCTTATAAATAGACGACAAATAGTTGACATTTCTAATGCTATTTGCGGCAAGTTTCTACATCAATATTGTACTTTTCTTATACAGTTCATAAAATCGACAATATTAACAAAATTACAATACTCTTGACCTTTTACCATTAAATCATGTAAGCACAAATTAATCAGTCTAAAAGAGACAACCAAAGAAAAAAGGCCTGAAAAAGAAGCACAGTCACACGAAAAGTCTCATACAAGAATGGAGCATTGGATCTCACTTGATCAGAGAAGGTTGGGTTCTTTGTTTACTTATAACACTTAAAATTTACATCTCTGTAATAAATGTATTTTTCAATTAGTGAGATCCGATGCTCCATTCCTAGGAGACTCTTCGTGTGGCTGCTTCTTTTTAAGACCTTTTTTTTTCAGTTGTCTCTTTTCGACTGATTAATTTACGTGTATATTTGATCGTGATTTACGATTTCTGTAACACAAATTTTGTTATGTACATATTATATAAGTTAACTGTTTATTGGAAATCTAAAGTTGAAGGGCTGTTCTTTCATTAGTTAATGGTAAAAGGTCAAGAGTATTGTAATTTTGTAAATATTGTCGATTTTAAGAGCCATAATATAAGATAAGTAGAATATTGATGGTTTTGGAGGTCGATTTTAAGGTAAAAGATGAATTGTAAAGTAATTTAAATTAAGTGAGATCCAATGCTCCATTTTTAGGAGACTCTTCCTGTGTAACTGAACTTCTTTTTTAAACTTTTTTTCTTTAGTTGTCTCTTTTGGACTTATTACTTTACGTATCTAATAAATCATTGTTCAAGATTTCTGTAACACAAATCTTGGCATGTACATATTATATAAGTTAGCTGTTTATTTAAACTAGAAATTTAAAGGGCTGTGCTTCCGCGAGTTAATGATAAAAGGTCTAAAGTATTTTAATTTTGTAAATATGGTAGATTTTATAAGCTGTATAAGATAAGTGGAATATTTATACTTTTCAGGGTCCATTTACAGGTAAAAGACATATTGTAAACTTGCCGCAAGTAGCATAAAAAATGTTAACTATTTATCGTCTATTAATAAGATTATTTGCGGCTGGTTTATAATTATTAAAGTGACTTTACTGTAAGTAGCAATAATTATTTTGGATCAGCGCCATCTAGCGGTCTTTATTTTTTGGCCAAAAGTGGCTCCTAAAATTCTCAATCAGAGCATTCAGGATTAGAGCCATTTAGTCAATTATAAACCAGCCGCAACTCATGATGAAGCTATAAAATGAAAAAATAACGATACGTGTGTTTTTGGCGGCAAGTTGACAATCCGTCTTATGCTTGAAAATTTATCTTCAAAAGTACAAACACATAGGAGGTCGATTTTTGGTAGAAAATAGATTGTTAACTTGCCGCCTAAAACACATGTATTGTTATTTTTTCATTTTATAGCTTTGTCATGAGTTGCGGCTGGTTTATAATTGATTAAATGGCTCTAATCCTGAATGCTCTGATTGAGAATTTTAGGAGCCACTTTTGGCCAAAAAATAAAGACCGCTAGATGGCGCTGATCTAAATAACTATTGCTATTTACAGCAAAGTCACTTTGATAATTACAAACCAGCCGCAACTAATCTTACACATAGATAATGAAAAGTTGACGTAGTTTGTGCTGTTTGCGGCAAGTTTACAATCTATTTTTTACTCAAAAGTCGACCTCTAAAAATAGAGATATTCATATGGTTTAATAAAATCGACCATATGGCATTACTTAGTAGTAATTTCTTTAATTACTACACATAACTTCACGTACATCTTACTCCGTGCTCTCTTTACCAGAATGACAAAATCACATAGGCTGTATTCCGCAAATGCTGTCAGCAGTTAAGTTATGTAGATCGTGGTAACGTCGCTAGCGTCACGTATAATTTCATGATTCATGATGAAGCATATATACAACTTTGTAATGTTAAACGTAGTTTTGGTTGTAATAAAATAATTACTACAGCATAATAAATACAGTATACAATGTCGATTTCTTTATTTAATAGTAACAATATACAAATCCTTAATAGTATCTTAAACTTATAACAATAACTAATAAAAATTATGTCCACCTAAAGTGTGCAAAAGATCTATTTGCTTCGCATTGCCTGTACAATTCTTGTTTCTTTCTTACTACTCTTCCCTGAAAGATGGTGTTCATTATAATTTTATATGTATAGAAACATTTTTATTAATATGTAGTTGAACTAACCGTATTTTTGTGAGCATCAATCAATTCATGAGCTAATTTTTCCCATATTTTGACAGTCATTTCTTTTTCATCTGCAGATTGAATTAACCATTTCATGGCTAAAAATTTTGATCTTTTATTAGTAAGTGGTACAGGTACCTGTAAAATACTGTCTTGTAGTGAAATATCAAAATATTTTATTTATAACCAAGACCATGTAAAAATTTGGACACTTCATACCTGGTAGGTGATACCACCTCGTTTTATTCTTGCAAGTTCCAATACAGGAGAGCAATTTTCAATAGCTTTGTACAGTATGACTTTAGGATCAAGTTCAATTTCATTCTGTGTCTCTGGATCCGCTTTGTGAAAAGTTTGAATTTGAGCTCTTTTTATGATCTCAAACGCTTTTTTGATTATTTCTCTAGCACGCTTTTTGTTTCCTTCTTTTGTCAAATAGTTTATGAATTGACTGTAATTCAGATGTATAAACAGAATAACATTTATCGAAGAATGATAAAAGAATATGCAATATGCAAATACAACAAAATTGGCTTACTTTACAACAGGGTCATAAAATTCAGAAGAAGTATGTGGTGTAAATGCAGGTTTGATTGGTAAATGTTTGATCTCTTGTAACTCTCCAGCTTTTTCCATTTCTGCCTGTACATTTTTTTCAAACACTGGCTGAACATATTGTTTCGGAAACACGCTGTAAAATCTTTCACAAGAACTAATTCTGCAAAAAGGCAAAAAAAAAATAATACAATGAATGAGGTTATGAGTTGTCAAATCAAAATTAACGCTAGTAAATTAAGCGGCTTAAACGTAATAATTTATCGTACTGAACGCAGTAATAATCACTAAATAAGATGAAAATCAGTGATATACCTGAATGCTTGTTTCACATTTATTAAATTGTTAAATTGAACGGCAAGCGTTCTGAAAGGTGCCATGATTTTGATACCTCTCTTTCAAAACATCGCAGAATTGGCGGGGTTTCGGAGTAAATTTAAATTCCGCTTATTGTAATAAATTAATTACTAAAAAATATCCAAGTGCTTTAAAAAGAAAATTGCATAGAAATAAGTATAATACAAAAGAGTATGTTTTTACAATTGAATAACTTTAATTTGTTTATACATATTCTGTTCTTTCTGAATCGATTTAATGAGTAATTTTATTGGTGAATTTTATAGTTTTCATCATCAAATTAATATATGATATAAAACAGAATGAAATTATTCATATACAAATTTACGTTTACATATACCTACACATCTACGTAAAAACCTATTTCATCGTAACTTTCATGACACATATTAAAAGTCAATTTATCTTTCTTATACGTAGAGAAAAATGTTTAGACTTCTTGATTTATTTAAAAAATATGTTTTTCTCTGAGGTGGATAAAATAAATGTTGAAAAAAACATTTAAATAAAGAGTGAAGAGTACTCCCGGTCTATTTAAAACTTTATGTAGATGTGCAATGTATAACCGAAGTCTGCCTGCCAAAGCCAAATGCAAGTGGATTAAAATTATTAATAATATAATAATGCACACCTACATTTTTGCATAAAAAGTTTTGGCAAAACAAGTGAACAATTAACATATAAATATATGCGCTTAACTCGATCGACGCGCTGTACAAAGGTGGTCGATTTCGGTAGCTAATTATCTCGTATCGTATTCTATATATTAGTATACCTATATATGCGAGTGTACTCAGTGTGCATTGCAAATGTACAAATGCAGGTACTCTACTGCTACATACTTACTTATTACTCTCTCGGATTATTGTATGAATAATAATCGTATATCCAATTGTACATAATAATCGTGATAACACCACTTTCTCGCCGTCTTGCCTCGTGAAAGTTTCCGAACTTGTGATGAACAGTTTTTTGCACAGATTTATGGTTTAACTAGATATAACTTCCTTGTGGACAAGAACAGTAGCTGTATATGTGACCTTGGGTTTGGCTGGTAGTGTATCTAGGTGATAATGTTCCGGCTGCAGGTATACAGGTCGCCACAAGTGTTGTTATTGACAACGACCAACCTCTGACGACGATCTCAAGATACCCTGAGGTAGCCTGCGCTGCCATCACACTGTATTTTTGTCTACAGCTTGAGGCGAGGGTTCTCCAAAGCCTCTTTTCATTTTCGACGATCTATAACTAGTGTACCTACCTTATAAATAGGTACCCTCTTTTGCTCTACTATTATTTTTCCACCAAACCTTAGATATGGCTGAGAACCAGGCCAACTCGTCCAACCAAGGTATGCACATAAGTTTGGTTTTTATAGCATATTCCGTGCAAAACTTTTTTTTTCCTTGTTTTGTTTTAGTCAATATTTTATATTTTAAGGGATTGCATTATCCCAGATCCCAGCTTCATAACCTTCTTAAGTGCCCTCACATTATAACACATTTATGCTTATGTATAAGTACATTAGCAAAAAAGTAAACTATCATGCAGCAGTTAGCCAACTTGATTCTTTGTTTCTTGGCTGATATTCAGAGACTTGGAATTGTACGTCGGTGGTTTGATTAAATTTTTTCATGGGTACTTACTGAATCGAAAATGTATGCTCATTGTGGCTATATTTGACAAAGTACTAATTGTTATCTGGAAAAATTGGTCTTAACTTTCTCATGTGTCATCTCTCAATTAAAGCTTCGTTATCTTGTTTTTCTCATTACACATGTT
The DNA here is from genome assembly GCF_036245765.1 of Copidosoma floridanum. NCBI lineage: Eukaryota > Metazoa > Arthropoda > Insecta > Hymenoptera > Encyrtidae > Copidosoma > Copidosoma floridanum. The sequence goes on along the minus strand of NW_028321906.1, from coordinate 8,917,839 downwards.
AAAAGGTCATCCGATTTTTTGTAATTTAACTAATAATACTAACAAACTTTTTTTTTATTATACAAGCAAAAAGTGCAATTAAAAAATTGAAACAAAAACATGTGGAGCATAAATAAAATACAATTATTTCTTGATCATAGGTGACAGTAGTAGGCCATTTAATTTTCCAGGATTGGACTTTAGGTCAAACAGTGAAGCTCAAAACGATGTAGCTGGTATGTCATGTCAAACTAGTAATTTTCATTTTTAAATTAATGCTACAAATTTTTCTTTTTTATCATAGCGGAAAAACGTAGGCAGCTAAAATTTAGCTTTCAAAGTCCTGGGGGTACTATGCCATTTTCGAATTCAACCAGTTCTATAGTTACGAATTCTACAATGGTACCGAGTTGTCCACCGATTTCGTAAGTAATGAAATGCATATTTACACGTCTAATTTTCAATGCTATTTTCAAAGTTGAATGAAATGTTAGTCTATATACTTTTTTTTTTAAATTTATAAAAGGATCTCACGTCCAAGCTTGCCTTTACCTTTACCAAAACTTCCTGCAAGGACTCATGCAGTAACACAAGACTTCTTACCTGACAAAGCAAGGTACTTCAATAATATTTAAAGTTTTTTACATTATGTTCTTATGTATAAAAATAAAAAATATTTATTTCAGAGACAAATTCAAAATGTGCCATTCAATGCAAAGCACAGGGAAGTTACAACTTTCTCCAGATACAGTGTATGACTTTACAAGTGAAGATCTTCAAGATGTAGGTGAAATTGGTAGAGGAGGTTTTGGAACTGTAAATAAAATGATACATAGGATAAGCAATACTGTCATGGCTGTGAAGGTAATTGATTCTTTTATTCAATTGCTAAAATTGAGAGAAAAACTGTTCATTTAGATGATATTAATAACGAAAATTTTAATGTGCTGTGTATTTTAGAGAATTCGTTCGACAGTAGATGAAAAAGAGCAAAAGCAATTATTAATGGACCTGGAAGTTGTCATGAAATCCAATGAGTGTCCTTATATTGTGCAATTTTATGGAGCTTTATTTAAAGAAGTAAGTGTACCCATCTTCAAAAACTTTTTTATTTATGCAAAAATCTTTTCTAACAAATTATTACGTTTCTTTTAATTCAGGGAGACTGTTGGATATGCATGGAACTGATGGACACTTCATTAGACAAGTTTTACAAGTTTATTTATGAAAGACTCAACGAAAGGATACCAGAATGTATCTTAGGAAAAATTACAGTAGCCACTGTAAAAGCATTAAATTATTTAAAAGAAAAGTTGCGTATCATTCACCGCGACGTCAAACCAAGTAATATTCTACTTGACAGAGGAGGCAATATAAAGCTGTGTGATTTTGGTATATCTGGCCAATTAGTAGATTCAATAGCTCGAACACGTGATGCAGGATGCAGACCATACATGGCTGTAAATTAATTTTTTAATACCTGTTAACTACTTTTTTAATATTTAGAAATTTTTCAATGGGCACGAATATTGTACTTTCAGCCTGAACGCATAGATCCTCAGCGGGCAAGAGGTTACGATGTGAGGAGCGACGTCTGGTCCCTTGGTATCACATTAATGGAAGTAGCTACAGGGTATTTTCCCTATCCAAAATGGAACTCTGTTTTTGAACAACTCTATCAAGTAGTGCAGGGTGAACCACCCAGATTGTCTTCTGTTCATAACGGATTCACATTCACTATGGATTTTGTTAATTTCGTAAATACTTGGTAAATGTTTTTCGCAATTTTTTTCTAAAGAGTTAATCTTGTATATAGCTAATTTTAATATTCTTTCCAGTCTTATTAAAGAAGAAAATCAACGTCCAAAGTACAATAAACTTTTAGAGCACCAATTTATTAGAATATCCGAAGAGGCAGCGATAGACGTAGCCGCTTATATTGGCGGCGTCTTGGACAATATGGCAAACAATGGTGTAACTCCTTTCACCACAAACCAGCCTTAAAAAAAAAAAAAATAATAAATAAATAAATAAACCGAAGGAAAATACCAATATGCGTAAAGCTCAAGTTAAGACAGAAACTGAGTAAAAAAGCAAGTAAAAATCGAAAGAAAGAAAATCACAGACCGTTCCTTTGTTATTGCAATCCTGCGTTTTCCTCCCTCAAGGCCTGTGTAACTTTTTAGTAGGTGAGAAAACGCTCTTATCTAGTGTAATTATAAAATAATTAAATAACACGAGAATCAACTGTAGAGATGAAGAGAAAAATAATTCTTTACTTCTATGTTCCCAAAAAATACTCGTGTAGAATATCGAGCGAGCGCGTCTCGACTATCTACGATATTTTAATGTAGGCAAGAAAATAGTAATTAAAAGAAAAATCGACAATGGGTGGGATAAATTGTTCATATTTTAAGACGAATTAATGTAGCTCTCATTGATAAATAATATACCGAATTCAAATAAATATTTATTTTGACATCTGCCTTTTACGTGGATTTGTAATAGAAATGTATAACACCAATGAAAGTTTCGTTTGAATCTCAAACGTTGCGTTACTCAAAAATTACCAATTTAGGTTTTTCTTTCTCGCTCAAACCCTTTTTGACACCAGTGAGACATATGAGAAAGCCATTACTGAACATATTCGTTATAAAGCCTTAGCATTGATGCAAAACGAATAAAAAAAATGTTGATTTACTGCATTTCTGTGGGTAAGTAATTACCATAATATCACGAAGCAATAATCCACTTGTCGATCTTAATTTTAATACAAAACTTTATCAGAAACAATGCTAGTTTATTTAGAAATGCTACCGCTGAAATCGTCAACATTTGTTGTTGTTTTTTTTTTTCGAAACAATAATTATTTTGCGTTACCTTAATAACTGAGAAATACGGTTTTCCGCATAAGTTACCAAATTTGTTGGAAACGCGTTTCAGTCGATCACATGGTACGAGTGCGAGTCAATCGTACAAGTACACGATGATGCGAAAGTTGTCCTGCACAAATTGCGTAAAAACTTCATAAAAGTGTGTAGGAAATTGATTATTTTCTACACACTATTTCGAATACCTATTTTCCACACGAAAAATTTTGTACACAACTCTCGTGCAATCAACCAATTCATTTGTGATTCAAGCTTT